>NC_137640.1:19873924-20473924 GCF_963383615.2 Lipophrys pholis | reverse complement strand
CTCAAAGAAGACAAATTTTAATATGAATTATTATAAGTATGAGATATAAATGTCATTAACTTTTTTTTTTTATAAACCATTGATACCTTCAGGCATCAGTGTTTTATGGCTGCTTATGTTGTAGTTGAGTTTTTGTAAATCTAAGGAATCTATAATGCCGCGTTATCCACACATACCCTCTGGAGAGATGCAGGTGTAGGTGTTCTTCCTTTGTGGGCTTTGTGTGTTCTCCTTTAGAAGGCAAGGGGTTTACAATGAAGACTCCAGTTTTCTTCTGCAAACCAACAAAGGTCATGCTGGTGTTTCACCTGGATGAAGGTGCTCAGTTTTCTCACTTAATTACATAAACTAGACGCGATTAAAAAAAAAAAAAAACTATCTATTCTATAATCTTTTGGGGCGGCATGGCTCGGTTGGTTCAGAGGTTGTCTCCCAATCAGAAGGTTGCAGGTTCAATTCCCTTATCTGCCTGTCAACATGCCAAAGTGTCCTTGGGCAAGACACTGAACCCCAAACTGCCTGCGTGTATGCAGAGTGAGAGTGAGTGGTTGGTGGTGGTGCAAATTGGCAGCCTCGCTTCCGTCAGTCTGCCCCAGGGCAGCTGTGGCTACCGATATAGCTTGTCAGCATCAAGTATGGAGTGAATGAATAATGCAATGTATAGCACTGTATAAAACCAATGCATTATTTCTTTCAAGTTAGATTCGTGGGAGGCTGGATCTGACAATGTGTACACTGTGACGGAAAGACAAACAAGTGTCAAGATTTCCTGGGGTAGCTGTAGGCCAAACACATTCTCAAACCCCACACACATACATGTACGCGCATACGCCATCAAAACTCTCCTTACTCTAAATTGAAGCCATGCACGTCTAGATTATGAGAGGAAGCCTCAGTTCATTTGTCCATCCATGGTACCCAGTTATTATGGTATTCAAGGTTGCATCGAGCTGAAGGCTGATCCAAACTGGGTATGGGAGAAGACAACACACACACACACACACACACACACACACACACACACACACACACACACACACACACACACACACACACACACACACATACAGAAGATTTACATTCACAATCTAATCTCAAACATTTGGACTGTTGGTAGAGTACACAGATATAGCTACATATTTAAAATAGAAATTACATACAGAGTAGCTCCAGGCCTCTATATTAACAGGGGATTCATACTGTGAGGAGAGAGTGTGAGCCACTATGCCACCCATTATCACCTATTCAGTTTGCTATTTTACTTTTTTTACTGTTCTACTGATACATCAATTAAATCATGTGTTGTGGTCTCAGTTTGTTACATGCATGGCACTGTTGTGTTCCCTACATTGATTGCAAAAGTTTTCAACTGATTTGTTGTCTGTAAGTTTTTGATTGATTGATTGATTGATTGATCTTAATTATG
This sequence comes from Lipophrys pholis, assembly GCF_963383615.2. Taxonomy (NCBI): domain Eukaryota; kingdom Metazoa; phylum Chordata; class Actinopteri; order Blenniiformes; family Blenniidae; genus Lipophrys; species Lipophrys pholis. The sequence continues at coordinate 20,472,498 of NC_137640.1, read as the reverse complement.
TGACGTATGTTAGGATTTTGAGAACTTTTGATGAGAAACACAAATCTGAATCTGAATCGAAACAGAAAGCACAACAAATAAAAGTCAGAAGCAATAGCAAAAAAACTAAAAAGAACTGTTTGGCCAGAAATCTTTGCTTTTTTTTTTTCTTTCTATGCAATAAACCCACCAAAAAAAATCTTCTTAACAAACGTGGCACCTTTTTTTTTTAAATTGAAAGAAGGGGACTCGCCAATAGTCTAATAGTCATATTTGACATTTTTTAAATGAAGAAGCTGACCATTAAACACTTTTTTGCTCGCATTTCTATTGCATTTTCTCAGTGTTTCAATGCAAATCATCCCAATAGCAATAACTAACATTATTATCACACATAGAGTTTGGAACCTCTTTTTGTGCTTATTTCAAACATATTTTGCAAGAAGGGTCCAGAGGGATCCTTGATTAATTACCTCCATTCTCAGTGACACTTCTCAGAAATGTGTTTTGGTATTTTGGACCTACAATCTCAGCACCGCTGAGATCCATCAGCCTGAGCTTCGCTACTTTGAATTGACTTGCATTTCTTACAGATGGTGACTCAGTCTAGATAGAGGAGCTAGCAGCTCCTCCCTGTTGTGTGAGGGTTCACAGGGAGCACAATCTTCAATAAACATCTGCTTTGTTTAGTTCATAGTCCTGCAACTTTTCTCCTCTCAGTGTGCTGTGGAGCGCACACAGAGCCCATCAGAGTAAGCGTAAGAGACAGGGACAGGGACAGGGAGAGCAGGTGGGAAAATATTTGGTGAGAAATCCTTTCATTAGATATCACTTTCCAGTTTTACTGTTATATTTGCAATTCATGTCTGTCTCCCTGCATCGTTTTTCGCCTCTGCAGTTATCAAATAATTAATTAAGCTTATGTTAAATCTATTCATAGAGCCTGATGTGTGATAGTGACATGACTTCAGGAATCACAAGATATCTGTTTCCTAGATGTCAGCGCCATCGCTGGTCAGTCCTAATGGGCCCTCTTTCCAACCACAGCCAGAAAGGCATGCCTTTCTGTATCGTTTTGTATAATTCATTTGAGACACCTCTATGAAATGTACAGAGGGATTTTCATGCACCAGAATATCTGGATAATCCTTGTGAGAGATGATTGCACACTTTTAATGCATTTAGTTTAGGTCCAAGCTTGTGCCAACTCAACCTGAACTAAAGCTAGAATCACCCAGATACAATGAAAAGTTGGCAGGATAGCAGGAAGTGGGTACTTTTAATTCAGGAACTTCAGTTTTTCTTTTTTTTCTTTTTTTTTTTTTAACAAACATTGAAAAAATAAACCTCACCCATTTTAGAGCATAGATGCAGTATAAATGACAGTAGAATATATCTCTAGATCCACCTGGACACATCATCAGTGATAGTACCTGGTTTCATCGGGTGTATCGCGTCTTTCAACTTCAGACACCCTCGCCCAGACAACCCGACCAGGAGTGATCAGTTCCCAGCCTGTGTCCAAGAAGCATGAATCCACGGTTTGTCCCTTTTGATCCACAGCCATCTAGAGGCTTTCTCAGCTGCCTCCGTAGCTCTCCCGATGGCCTTCCTCTTACATGTCCCAGTGATGCCCAGTAAGCTGAAGGCTTTGCATAGGGTCTTGCCTGCAAGGTCCCTCCCTCTTACTTCAATAGGCAAGCACATGACATCCCACCCTCATCTGCGACAGTCCTCCACCAGCTCGGTGTACTTCTCTTGCTTCCTTTTGTGGGCTTCTTCAATTCCCTCCTCCCAGGTCACTGTAAGCTCCAGCATGATTACTTGCTTTGATGTTTCAGAGACCAGCAGTTGACTGGTTGTAGGGTGGTCTCAGCAATGGCTTCAGGAACTTTGAGTTGGGTTACAAAGTCCACCCTCATCTGCCATTAGTGAGCTGACCCAAGGAGACCTGCTTGGGCTTTTGGATGAGGCTTTGGATGCTGTCCCGCTCTCGCAAATGCGATCCACCCCAAGTGCTTTGGGACAAGAGCTGAGGATGTGCGCCAGAGTTCCTCTCCCTTGGCACAAGGGACATGCTGGTGATTCCACCTCGCCCCAACATAAAAGGTTGGATGGGCTGGGTAGAACATCATACACAAACTGTATGAGGAACTTGATCCGGAAAGGTTCTGCCTTCCACAGCTCAGACCATGTGACCTTGCGATCCATCGCCTGTTCCCATTAGATCCATACACCCTCCTGCCGCATCCCCACCATCTGGCTTGCACGAAGCTCCTCAACCTCGGCTTTTCCTTCCTTCTGGACCAGGTCCCTCCTCTCTTTGCCCCAAGCCTTGCTATAGTTGGTTGTTGGAATGCTGCCCAGTCCAGCTCGACTTACAGCCACAAATCCCACCAGTGCTTTGCGGCGCAGCCGCAGTTTGGCCCATTTCCACAGCATCTCGTGCCTTCCACTTCCATCCAGTATTGCAGCAGCTCCCTTGTTCTGGTAACTTTGAACTCCTCACTGAGGCTGTTGAAGTGGAGGGTCAGCTTGTTACTGTTGCCGTAGAGGGCCATGCTGCTTAAACTTCTTGGGAGTTCCAGCCACCTTGGAGGGTGCCAGCTTTTCCTCCTCTCAAACTCAAATAACAATATACATTTTTGAAAGTAAAAAAAGATAAAACATCGACAAAGTGTTAAAGAGCAATTATTGTTTAACTATCGAATCACTGAATGAGTATGTGATAAAAGTGCAATCCAGGACTGTGGGATTTGTACCTTATGCAGGCATATTGCTAAAGGGAAACAACAGTTTTTGCTTCTGCATTATTTCAATCAAGGTTGGAACAACATACAGTAGTTTGGAGAAAAAAAAGGCTTTGTAACTCTCGTTATTGCTTGTATTGATCAACATATCCATCCAGTATAAAATCACAAACGCACACATTCAAAGCTGTGGGTCCCTTAGCAGATGAGAAAACCCACACATGTCCAGGGAGAATAAACTTTGCACAGAATGGACCTCATGTTCAGAATTGAACAGCATACAGCATGTTTGTTATTCTGAGGATCGACACCACTCCTGAGCATGACTTGACAAAATATCAATATTTTAATAATCTAAGCTCAATCATTTTTCAACATCAACATGAATCTTGTCGTCAAAAACAGACTTACATGTGTTAATGAAACTTCAAAACTTCATCAGTTACATTTCTTCATTCCATGCTGAAATAAATCAAGTTGCTGGTAGTGTTGAGGAACATGATTTCATAATACATTTCATAATCCAGGGTCTCGCAGTAGACAATATCCTGGAATATTTGACATTGTGAGGCACACCTCTGCACTTAACAGTGTGTTACCACATGATCTGAGAATTTACAAGGATTGCTCTAAATACTTTCTCATCTCCTCTCTGCTGAAGCTCAGTGCTAAACCTGCGCAGCAATCACAATCATTTAAGAATTGGTAGGTCATTTTCCAAGAGATCTGATTGGTCAGGTATCATGTATCCTGCTCAGGAGCAGGTTAGACATTCAGATCAAGTTACCAGGGTGATTGATCCCGGTAAGAAGTGAATGAGCGTTGCAGTACGGAAAACCCAGGGTTAATCCTTGAAGATAATAAAAAATACAGCGTCGTAGTATAGGCCCCTGGTGCCTGCTGACACAACAAGGGGTGTGTCTGCTGACCTGTGTTTTTTTCTCCTGGCTCCTCCTCCTCACTCTTTGTTCCATCTTTCACAGGCCAGCAGGCGATTGGCAATCGGGAGGGATATGGGGGAAGGCAGGAGGAAAGCAGAAGGAGGGGGAAATGATGGAAGGACCGACAATTGTTTAATTGAGCTCTCCTTGTTTTTGTTTGTACTTTGAAAAAACTATCCCTATTTTGTCTCTGGCCAATGTTCCTTTGTTTTAGTTTATTTTAATTAATTTGAGTGTGACTCACCAGCAGTCCCATTTATCGTCATCAGACTAGAGCAGAATTGTCCAACCTCGGTCCTCGAGAGCCCCTGTCCTGTATGTTTTATCTCTCTCCCGGCTTCAGCATACCTAAATCTAATGATGATGTCATCACCAAGGTTGTGAAAAAGCCCAATAACGAGCCCCTCATTGCAATCAGGTGTGTTGCAACTGGGAGAGCGCTAAAACATGTGGGAAAGGGACACAGTGAGGCTCAAAGGGTTGTATCATCTTGAATTCACTATAAGTGAGAGCATCGAAGGCAGGGGTGTCCAAACACAGTCCACAAGGGCCAGCGTCCTGCATGTTTTAGGTTTCTCCCAGTTGGAACACACCTGATGGCAATGAGGAGCTTGATATTGGGATTTTTCAAAAGCTTGGTGATGATATCATCATTAGATTAAGGTATGCTGAAGGAGGGCGGGAGCTTAAACATGCAGAGCACCAGCCCTCGAGGGCGGAGTTCGGGCACCCCGGATCTCAGGTGTCTGAGTTGTTAAACTACCAGGTTATCAGTGACAACAGCTGGGAGAGATGAGCAACTACCAGCTCTATGACACCACACGCCTTTGAGTTTCGAGCAGCCTGAATTTTTCATTTTTTATTTTTTTTCATGAGTACCTTTAACCTCAGTCAGTTGTCTTACCGCCTGTTTCCTTTTCATCTATAAAGTGAGCAGCATGTACACACCTTCTGTGTAAATGCCTATGAGAAGCAAAACACTCATTTCACTTATATAACTCAAAAAGACACATTTGTGCTGCTTCAGTTGATCTGTAACCATAGTAAGCTTGGCAGGTGAAACCGCCGACTTGCTTATGTATCCATGAAGAAGGTAGTTGTGCCACCTAGTGGTGGTTAAATCTCATGAAGCATTGCCTCATGTTTTTTACTCTATTCATCCTTTAGACTTGCCTTATAATTTAGGGTTCAAGGGCAGGGTATCCTCTGAATGAGCTGCCAGTCCATCGCAGGGTTAATGCAAAAAACCAGAGAGTCACAGTCACAGAAAAGTACATCTAATGGCAAATTAGAGACACATATTGACCTAACATTACAGTTTTTGACACTGTTCCTGAAAATAGCACACATTTCCCAAAACACTACACCCTATTTTCTTTACTAGGACACGTGTCAAAAGTGTCAAACGTGATAACTCCTCCCACACCATGGTGGTACTGGTAATGGAAAACGACCAAAGCTGAGTCAAGTAGAGGCAAGGCAAGTAAGGTTGAGTACAAGCGAGTGGAAAAGCACCATAAATATGTTTGGATTTGAAATTTTGATAAGAGGTTCATAAATTCACATCCACCAAAAATGACATGACTCCCAATATCTTTATTAGGTTTCTACTTTTTTACTCTACAAGTTGTATTTAAGGACTTAGGAATATTTTCCATTTAAACATGCAACATTGCCTCAGAAATACTCTAATGTTTGGGTTTTCACAGTAAACGAGCAAGACCTTTACTGCTGTGTCTGACCTTTATGGCACTGAGCTTCTCTTTCCTTTCTCACCTTCTATGCAGTCATATTTCAAAAGTACATGCCACATATCCTCTATCCTCTGTCTCCTTTCTGTTCTCTTTCTGAGTGTACTTCCTGTAGGGTCCCTGGCAGCTGTGAACTTTGTGACACTGTGCATCCTGCCCCCACCAGCTTGCCTTTTGATGACACCTTGTTTGCTTTTCTCAGCACCAGATCATTGCTGGCAAATTGGTGATGCTTTCCTCTGGGTGTCGGTCAGGACACACAAACGATGCTCTGGATTCTTGTATGACTTCTTTTGTTTTAGGGAATACTGGGGTATCACAGGCAGGCAGCAGTGGGTGTTTGGCTTCTTTATGATTGAGTATCTTTGGCCATCTGTGGTCAATTACGCAACACACACTAACTTTGGTGATTTGACTTTTTTTCCATACCCACATGGCAGCCATAACCGACTGAACAGCCCAGTACCAGAAAACAGTAATGACAGTTCTGCTGCCAGTAGGTGACACTCGAACCACCACCAAATAAAATGAAATAAACTCCACACATCCACCATAACATAATCAGCACAATGGAATAATAACAATCAATTATGAAACAAACATACCCCAACTTCAGTCCCCACACCCGCTGTCCAAGCCTTTCTAACTATTAATATTGTTGTTGTTGTTGTTGTTGTTGTTGTTATAATAATACTAATCATTATTATTGTCTGCGGCATTAATGTTGTTATTGTTGTAAAATCGAGACAGAATGGGAGATTTCTAGATCTGGAATTTTTATTCAACATATTTCATTTCTTGACATCAAGCTCATTATACACAGATCATTTATGAAAAAGCAAATGAAATCATGATTTAACTAATCTGCTTTTTTTCCAATCCCCTTTTTCTCCATAGTTCAGCCCAAGAGTCCCTTCTTCTTGGCTGTTAAAGAGAAGACGAAAGAAAAGATTAATGAATACATGACATATTATCATCCCCATTACTGTCTCCCTCTCTGTTGGATTTTGCTCCTCACGTTTTTCTTTCACGGTGTACAATGCCTCCATGCCGGCTTTAATGTGGTCAGTGACATGACAGTGGAGCAGCCATGTACCAGGATACTGTGGGCGCATCTTCACCGTCTGCACAGCAAAACAACACACACACACACACACACACACACACACACACACACACGCACACACACACACACACACACACACACACACACACACACACACACACACACACACACACACACACACACACACACACACACACACACACACACACACACACACACACACACACACACACACACACACACACACACACACACACACACACCACTGACTGTGTTTCAATTCTATAAAATGTACTTCATTTTATTGGTGCATTTTTTAACTTAGCAAATAATCTTGTTCACTGAACTTGTAAGTTCAAACAAACGCCATATATTATTATTACTATTATTATTTATTCATTTAATTATTATTATTATCTTCGTCGTCATGATATCAAGTATTGTTAGGAAGTAAAGAAAACGTTTCTTAAATTCTAACCTGGAAGGTGGCTGGAAGCAGCTCGTACACGTCAGTGCGATGAGGACCTCCGCCCTGCTGCAGAGAAAATAACAGTACAAGGTCATTAGCTCTTTTTTAGTGTGCAGTGAATTTGTATGTTGTCTCATTAAGCTGACATGTGTTTTTCATACCTTATATTCCACGCTATGGCCGTGCCAGTGTGCAGTGTGTATGTCAATTTCATTTCCCATTCCCATCAGGTACCAGTAGACCTTGTCACCCACCTCCATGTTCAAACCATTAAGGTTTCCATACACAAAACCATTGATTGCTGCACACAAACACAAAGTACCAAATACAAATGTGCTGTCAGGAAAAATCTGTAAGTTACAGCATCACATCATTTAGACATCGCTGAATTGTATGTTGTTCCCACCATGCATCTTGTTGCTCTCGATGAAGTCTTCATCATCCTTCAAGTTTGCACGAGGACTCCTGATGTGTGTCCTGACGTTTTCGTCAAGGTACCTAAAACGATAATTTGCAACATAGCCTTTTTTCTTTCTACCATTGCTGCACAGGTAGATATGACAGATAGAAGAGCAAAATGAGCTCATACAACAGCAACAACAGTTACAATATCACATTTGTGTGGTGGGAGTGGGAGTTTCTCTGTGTGAGAGGGAAATATGCATGCAAATGTCTATTGTGCGACAAGCGTAGCCAAGTTACCAAACCCTCCCCTCAAGCCCTCAGTCTTTATTGCAGACACATTTCCTTATTACAGTTAAGTATTTTCGGCAAGTTGCACCTTTAATCAGTCATTGTTTCACTTACCAGCTTTCATTTTCATCAAAAACCAGGAAAAGAAGTGCAAACTCCTCAACTTCTTTCTTTAGCCCAAAGCTCCTGAAAGTAGCATTCTATTTTACATCATTGAACATTTTTACTTGTTGTGAATCAGAATCACTTCATGTGAGGAATAGGATACAAAATTTTGTCGCACAAGCAAATTGTATACTATATTCATTAGTCAGTCCAAAATGCAGATGCAGACGTGTTTACCTCGCCCAGCTGCGACGACAGATAACCAAAGGACCAATCAGCCCACTGTACAGGTCCTGAAAGACAGGAGGACAATATTTTCACACACACATTTACAGAGGTGCCATGCAAGGTGCCTGTACACATTCAGCATCATGACAAAGACACTGAAAGATAATACACACATGGAGGTGACTACCAAGACCTCAACGCTGTATTGAGGTGGCAACCATCTTTATCACTTTAGTCCCAAACACCTTCAATTCTTGATTTTGTTTGTATTTGCATACCTTTGTTGTATCAACTGTAGAGTAGTATGCTGACACCGAGCACTCCTCCTGCTCTGCAGTCGGTCCTGTATTTTTGTTCACGTACCAGATATAGGTATGTGTTTCACCTGCGACAGAAATTGTGAGGGTTTTTTTTTCAACGTTGTCAATGATTCATTATAATTTTGTGACATTGGATCAAAATATACTCTTTGTGTATTCCAGGTATTAATACAGCAGATTGTCTGCGTATTTTAGTTGCTTCTTTGTTTTTCTCACCAGGTAAATTATGGAAGATGTTCATTTTGAGGATTTCATATCAATTTAAGATATGTTTCGGATTTCCATTACCTGGGTTGGTTTTATGGACTTCAGGGTTATCTGTCTTGACTCCATGGGCGTGGATAGAGTAGGCTCTTGTTGCCATATTCTTGAAAACTATGTTAACTTTGTCTCCCACGTTAGCATGAATCATTGGACCTGGACGGAAGGCAAATGTTATTGGTTTGGTTCTGAAGGAATATCAGACATGAACAATTAGTTAACTGTGGCAGTTGACATTTATTTCGCGAGTCACTGCTGGCTTCAAAACTTTACCCATGATGCCAAGATGTTCCATATCCGCTGTTACATCCATCTCTTTGGTAAACTTGTTGTTGGTGAACTGCCTGTAGACAACCTTCTTGTAACGGGATCCAATAAACCCACCCTGCTGGTCCAGAAAGACGCGGGCGGGACTGTAACATGAGAGAATCAGAAATGTCTTTTATTTACAAAAAAAAAGTAATGATAAAAACCTAAGATATTTTGATATTTTGTCCATAATTAGGTGACAATGACTGACTTTCAATTATAATAGTACATCTTGGACTTTTGTAAAATGTAAAAGTGACAATTTAAGACACAAACTCAATATTTGGTGTTGATTTATTGTACTGGGGCTGCATGGCGCAGTGGTGAGCGCTCTTGCCTCACAACGAGAATATAGTGGGTTCAAATACTGCCTCGGTCCTTTCTGTGTGGAGTTTCCATGTTCACCCTGTGTGTGCGTGGTATTCCCATAGGTACTGCTGTTTCCTCCCACAGTCCCCAAAACATGCATGTGAGGTTAATTGGTGACCCTAAATTGCCTCTAGGAGTGGGTGCAGTTGTGTCTCTCTCTGTGTCTTTGCCCTGTGATAGACTGGCGACCTGGAAAGACCCATAGTAAGCTGAGATTATATTATACATGTGATACCTGTCCTGACCAGGAAACATCTCTCCCTCCCAGGTGCGATTTGGAGAGTAGTCCCAATCCACTTCCACCGCAGCAACGTAGTAGGTTTTTGAATGGAGCATTACTTCACCCTGACGCTGAAACAGCCCGCACTTTGTCACATTGTAGTTGGCTCTCATCCCACCACGATAATCACTTACGGTAGCAGACGCTACTTCAAACTGACCTGAAACACAAATATCATGTGTATAATACATACTTACACTGAGTACACATTAGTTTTGATGAAAAAATAATATGCGGTCAGTGTTGAACTGCTCCACCACGCAAATCCTCAACAATCCACAGGAACAATGTACATTGATACACATCACTCACCAATTATTTTAACTCACACTGTGAATTTCCCTGCTGTTTGTAAGACACTCTCTGTCTCTGTCTCTCTCTTTCCTAGGAATGACAGTGTTGTATTTGGTTGCAATATTGATAATGTTGAATTGAAATGAATTGAATATTTCATCTGAGAAATGTTGGTCCTCATTTTCCTCAAGTTGAACTGCTGGCTGTTCCCAATCTATTCAGATTGACTCGATTGAGTCAATTTAATTATGTTAACATGAATTAAAATGAACCATTGAACAAATAGGAACTCAAAATGCTCATGTTAATCAAACATTTTTCTGATATGCAAACTAAACAACTGTCTCATTTCATAGTTCTTGGTCATTTCAAATAGATACAGAAGGGATTAGAAGAGAAAAACTTGACTAAGTGTAATATAGGCAAAAAATAAATGTCTTTCGTGTACTCATTTTTGTCGCATGCACTTTGAAACAGTTTATTTCTATACGGTCAAATACAACAGTCATCTCACGGCACCCAACCGTTTCTTATATCATAACCGTTGGATGACAATCAACATGAATCTGAGGTATCTATGAAGTACTTTCTCTATTCACTTTCTATCCCTGAGGTCACCACCTCTTGAGAGTGGTTCAGTTGGAGCTTTTTTCCTTTTAAAATGGTTTCTTATGTTTGCTGTGTGAATGTTATTATTTTTGCAATAAATTGGAATGCTCATTTTTGTGAGATTATTATGTTGTAAATATCACTTTTGTTTATAAAAAAAGAAAATACGGAAATCAATTGAATATTGTTTTAGAAATTTAGGAAATATAGCCAGGTTTATTAATATGTATTAATAATCAAAGATTGATTTACGTTTTTCTTTCCAAATGTAATTAATAAACAAATGAAACATGAGAAAATTTACTTTACACTTGTATCCAAAATATTAGGAGCATAAAAGGGTTTTATTGTTGTTGTTTTTGCTTTAATGTATGTGTTTTTTAATGGTATTTTTTTTCTTGCTGGTTCAATGACGTCTGTGTTTTCTCTAGAGTAATTATTTTTTGTTTGCCAGAATCTTCACTCTTGTCATTTTATTATACAACTTCCACAGCTTTTTCGGGTCCCCAAACGTTCACCCCTTTTTAAGAAAGTGGGACAGAGTGTGAGAAATAGAGGCATACCCATGCTATCTGGCTCCATAGTGATTGTGCGGGAAATGTGAGGGAAGACAGCGATGCTGTCCCGTCTGTTCTGTTGGTAGAGGAAGCGGTTGCCCTGGAAGTAAAGGCTGTGAATGTCCAGTTCTGATCCCAGTCCTGACAGGTGCCATGTCACTTTATTCCCCTTACACATGGTCAGCCCTGGGAGGTTTCCATATACAAGCCCATTGATGGCTGAAAGAGAGCAGCAGAAATTCAACCAACTTATTGTGGCATATATGTAAAGGAAGTGATGACAAAAAAGCATTGCAAGACAAAATTAACAAAAAATAACAATGACATAACATGATATGAATGATAATTGAACTATAATGGCAAATTGATTTCCTTTGGAATAACACTTGTCCACAGCTTGATCACTCCCCAAGTACTTTACACCGTTAATCACGTTGACCCATTCACACACACATTCACACACTAATGGAGGCGACTGCTATGCAAAGTCCTCAGTCCATCCATTGGGACCAATTTGGGCTTCAGTGTCTCACTCAAGGACACAGGTGGAGATGAGGACTCAAACCTGCAACCTCACAATTGAGAGGTGGCAATTCTACCAACTAAACTGCACCACTCTGTGGCAATAAACATGTATTAAGCACTTCTTAATGTGATGAATGATGGAAATCAGTCTTTACTTCACACACCACGCATTTTGTTGCTCTCCATGAAGCCTTCATCGTCCTTGTTTACAGTGTTGGGAGCCGTGGCATATGTCCGGATGTTGTCATCCAGATACCAGCTCAGATTCTCATCAAACACTGTGGCCATAAGGTGAAATTCTTTATTATAATTTTTCTACACAAGGAGAAAAAAGAGAAAAGGAAATGTCTTCAGTCAGTTTGTGTTATAATACAGACTTTATGTTTTGGTGTGATATCAGAGAAATTGCATGAGAAAGAATAGGTCCTGATCTCAGAGTCAAAATCCAAATAAGCAGTGTATTCAACACAATGCAAATCAAATAGTGGAACATATATGAACATACTACATTTCTGGCCACATTAAATTAATGAGCTGTTGATGTCTTTATAATACAAAGCTCAATTATGCATGAGGTTAGTATGTCTCTTCAGTTTCTCGCTTCTCTAACCTGGACTCCATTCTTAAGCGATCCAGGCCGGCAGATGAGTAGCGGCCCGGCCAATCCAGAGTTGGTATCTATAACAGGGTCCACAGCGGAGTAGTAAAGATAAGTCAGACAGTCGGCCTCCCCCTCTACAGGTCCAGCACCTACAGGTACCATCCATTCATATGAATGCACCATCCCAGGTTTGACGAGAGCAGCTGGAGGAGGAGTCACCACTCCTAAAACACCAGAGAAAAAAATTCATATTAATAGTAATATCTTCATAACAACTGGAATTGTAATTTATATCTGAACTCACTTGTCTCTTTCTTAAGTTCTCGCAGTTTTTTTGCTGTATATGACTCTATGGGAAAGAAGAAGACAACAGTATAGTAAAAAAAAAATTGAAAAGGCAAAGAACAATATAGAAAATCTGGGACTGAATGTATGGGAATGTGTGTATTACCTTCCAGTTCATTATGATAGAGTGTCCCATCCTGTTCTATTTCGTACTGAACTCCATGTGGTTGCATTGTGTATGGCCGACTGGCTTTGTTCTTAAAGACCACCCTGATAGTGTCTTTTTCCTGAGCTCGCAGTACAGGACCTAAATAATGATAAACCATCACACATTAACAAATAATCACAATGGACTATGATGAGAAACAATTTCAAATATCAACACATCTAAAGCTTAAGACACGACAAAATAGCTCATGGCTAGTTTATTCAACAGCTAGTTTGTTCAATAGCAAACTCTTCTCCGCATGAAACCTGCCAAGGTTACGATCACCAGTGTTTTGTTGTTTAAAGAAATAATTATAATTTTTTAGATATTTTTCTTTCTGTTGTTTGTTTGTTACATTACCCAGAATTCCTAAGTGCTGCTCATCTGTGCTGCGTATCATCTTTGTTGTGAAGGTATCATCAAGGTACTCCACGTAGCGGACCTTCTTGTAACGGCTGCCAATGCGGTTTGGCCCTTTTTTAACAAACATGTCAGCCTCACTATTCACAAACAAACAAGCAAACAAAAAAAACAACACAGGCAACACAACCACTTAGACTTGTGATGTTTCTCTTCAGCAACATGAATCGTATTTTTGTGTGAATTTGTGTGTGCAGGATAACCAACCTGTCAGTAGGCACTATGGGAGCATAGTCCCAGACTTCCTCCTCCGCTGCAATGAAGTACTGTCTGAGCTCACCATGAGGCCGTGGCTTATGGACATTCGGGAAACACTTTTTGATCTCAAATAAAGCCTGCATCCCAGCTTTACAAGAACAAAATCAAATTATTGGTGGCTGCGGTTGCTTTATTTGTCTATTAAATCAAGCTCCATTGTTTGAGGGATCAGCCTCACGTGATCTCACCATTCAGATGGTCATTTATGGTGCATGCGAGCAGCCAGTGTCCAGGATTATCAGCGACCATTTCACTTGTTGACGTGGATCCGGGAAAAAGACTGACCGTGTCTGTGTGGTGGTTCAGAGCAGTCAGGATCTGTCCATGGAAATGAACTGAATGCATATCCACCTGTACAAGTATGACATTTTTTTCAAAATGAGTCCCAGTCATCAATTCAGCCAAGTTTTAAAATACAAATACTTGTGAAAAAAAAAGAAACTTGGGTCCACAGTTCATGTATCAACACAAGATGCAAGAAATAGCAGTCGAGGTGGGGGTTATGTAATAAACTAAAAGTATTATTCGTAAAAGATTTTATTAAATTAAAGGGTAGTAAAGTCTTTGAAATTAGATAAACTGCATTTTAGTCTTTTTATCCTTTGCTCGTATGAGAACATATAATTAAAGAGAAACTACAACAAATATTTACAGGTAGTGCCTAAAATTGTTTAAATCGATTGTCATTTTATTAGAAAGTTTTATTATAAAATTCAGATGACTATAAATAATAACATATAACCATCAAAATAGATGATTAATTAAATACAGAATGTACGAAATGTAATTTAGTATGTACTTGTAATAAAAAGGAAAAGGTATACACAAAATAACAAAAGGCAAAATTTAAGCAGGAAGTTACTCAAATAATGGGTTGTCAAGTTGCTAAGTTAGTCTTAGTCAGCATATCTACTCCAGGTTCTTACATGCAAATGAAAAGGCAGTTTTGTGTTATTATCCACAGGATAGCCGAGGATAACTGGAAGCTTAAATTTTTTTTTATTATTATTTATGGAGAAGGGGTAGGATTGAATATGTTATATGTCTCACCTCTCCTTGTTGGCTATGAAACCAGATTATATAATTCTGCTGTTAATTATTCACTGTTTGTTTGGCGAGAAATATTTTGGTTGATTGGTATGAACTGTTTATATGATTTTGTACATGTCCGAAAAAAGAATATTAAATGAAAAAAAAAGATTATATACAACATAAATATACAACAACAACAACAACAACAACAACAACAACAACAACAACAACAACAACAACAAGGCATTAGTTACCTCATTGCCTAAACCAATCAAATGCCAGTGGATCTTGTTTCCTTGGCACATACTCAGTCCGGGCAGATTACCATACAGATAGCCGTTGATACCTGGAAAACACACACTGTCAGGATAAATGTGTGCGTGTGCGTGCTTCTGCGTGTGTTGTCAGGTGTGACGAGCCACCTCACCATGCATCTTGTTGCTCTCAATGAAATCTTCATCCTCCTTGAGGTTGCTGCTTGGATATGTGATGTAGGTCCTGATGTTTTCATCCAGGTACCAGCTGAAGTTCTCGTCTGACACCATGAACAACAACGCGTACAAGTAGTCTGCTGAACTGTCACCATGCAAGTCCAGAGTTCCTGCGGAAGTGAAAGGCTCATTTAGGGATGTCAGTCTGAAAATGTGTCTTCTCAATCACGTTGTTGGAAGTTGGTTCCCAAAAGGACACATGGCCAAAAGTTTGATGCCTCGTCAGCGGTGATAAGCCAGCACAGAGAAAATACCCCTCACCTACCTGAAGGAACTGGTGCCTTCTGGCCAGCATCACAACTGGAATGAGACTTACCTCATCCAGGGTCAGCTGGCTGCCACACAAAGTGCACGGTCTCTGGAGACAGCAGCCTATATTGTCCTTGCTTTGAGCTCCTCAAAGCAAGCTCCTCACCTGAGGAGCTCATCTGTCTAGCCATCGAGAGCACTCTCAAGTAATGGTTTCCACTGTACTTATGTAGAAGACATCAGAGACCAGCTCAACAACCACCGATGGAGAAATACAATGCAACAACAAACGTATTTAATTTATCTGAAATTATTCATTTTCATGAATCCCCTTGGGGAAATTTATTTTCTGCATTGACCAGTCTTATTTCCAGGACTTCTTGCTCAGGCAACCACATGGTGATCTGTCTGCAGTGGGGATCAAACATGCAACCTGCCAATCCCAAGTCCAGCTCTCTAACCTTTAGGCCACCACTGCCCTATGACCAATGGACTGCACTCTGATCGTGCCTCCACACCTGGCTCCTTCACTTCCAGGAACCAGAGGGAAAAACCTGCACACTGGCTGGAGGACTACAACTTATGATGAGATATGCCACTGGCCTGGCTGCCTTCATACCAACACAGAGGACAAAGAGGTGGGGACAATATGGACCCACAGATGAATTGATTGGCAGGTAATTGAATCGTATCTTGGCCACTCAGGTGACTATTCATACCAGGAGCCAGCAGCGAGATTGGAATCTGCATTTGCCCATGGTCTTGTTTGAATCTATAATGGCATTTCAGGAAACCACTTGGTTCCCCCCACCAGCCCTCTCATTTGGACACACCCTCCATTCCTGTGGACTTGTTTGGTTTTCCACTGGAGCCAGTGACCTTCTTTTACTTTGTGTTCACTGTAGGTTTGTGTGAATGATTCCTGTGGTCTTGTGGTGTATGGGAAACATGATTAATTACTAATCAAATCAAATCAAACTTTATTTGTATAGCACTTCTCATCCAATTGTTGCAGCACAAAGAGCTTCACATACTTTAAAAAGATAAATAAAACACAAACACACACACACCATCAACCCCAACTGCCCGTATCAAAATATTTGGGCACTGATGAGCCAAGAGAGAAAACACTATCCTACTAAATCTAGTTTCACTCTGAGTCCTGACCATAGCACCCCATTAGCCAATGTGATATATTCAATTTCCATATCGTGAAAAAGTAATACAAAAAAAAAAACTGTTATAAAGGTTTGAGTACCTCTCTTACAGGTGATGAGGGGCCCAATCAGGCCAGAGTATATGTCCTTTGGTGCAGCCACATGGGAGTGGTAGAACCTGGTCAGGCAATTGCCATCATCAGTGGTCGGGCTGTGCGTTTCAGGGAGGGTCCACTGATAAGTCATCTTGGCACCAGGAGCCACTGAGTCATCCCGCTTCAGTTCTGGTCCAGTACTATCTGGGTACAGGGCTCCTGTTGAGAGGTTTAAGTAGAGTCATGTATGTGTCAACCTGAATGACAATGTGTTTGTTGTTCTCTTACCTTCATTGCCTTTACTGTAATTCAGTCCATGTGGATGGATGCTGTAATGCCTGGATGCTGAGTTCTTGAGGTGGACAATCACTGTGTCGCCCTCCTCAGCCATCAAAAGAGGTCCCAAGAAACCCAGCCAGTCTGGCTTCAACACTTCTGTCCTGTAGGATGCGTCACTGTACTGCTTGTAAACTGCCTTCTTGTAGGATGACCCGATGCGCTGAGGGCCCCTCTTCAAAAAGACAGCAGCTTCCCTGAATTCATTTACATGGGAGAGAAAGTAAAAAAAATCTAGTTTCTGCTCCATTTATGGCATAAATTAAGGCTAAAGTAATTTTCCTGAACCTGAAACATGATTGCGATAATCATTACATTTTCTAATTAAACATTTTGCTCAAGGAAAAAAAACTGTAATTCAGCCAGAATTGAAAATAAATGAATGCTTGTCATGTTGGGTCAGTAAATGTTATCCTAAACCAAGTCACACAGCATATATGAAAAAAAATTACCTTATTTACCTTATTATTTAGTAGTTTGATACAGTATGAGTCTTGTGTCACTAAGTGTAAAAAAAAGGCACTTTTATTTGAATATGGCTTCGTGTTAATGGAGTCTAGTACTTAAACACAGCTATTTCTTTAAAAAGTCGGTTTACTAGTTATTTGAGAATAAACGTAATTTTGGAAATAGTTGTTAAGTTTGAGTTCTGAAAAAAAAATGGAGAGGTTATTTTTTTGTTAAATCATCACTGGGAAGTGTTGTGCAAATTACTAAAAATATGTTACTACAGTTAAATAAAGTTACTTATATATGTACTGGGACTACTTCTTTTGTTACTAGCAAAAACGAACAATTCTCATCAAGTTTCAAGTATATTTTACTCAGTAAAGCCTGTCTTGACAATGCGCACATAGCTGTGCAAGGGTTGCTAAGCTATTCACTAAACTGTCAGCACTGCGTGGGTCCGTCTTATGAAGGAGTCACTTATTATGTTCATTTGAAGTTATTTCAATTAGAGGAAGATTATATTCTGTACATGTAGCCTACTGTGGAGGCCTCTGTCTATCAGGCATTTTTCATGCTGGGTTTCTTCAGGATAAATGAGGTGCCCCTTCCTCAGTAAACACAAGTAAATGAGTAACCTTTTTTAATCAATTTAAGAATATCTATGTTTTTTCCAACGCTAAAGCGAAAAGCCAACCGGGTGAGCATGACAAGAGAGACAGCAGCTCTGCAGTAACTTTTTCACACAAAGGCATTAGGAGAGCCCACTGAAACTTCACTCATTATAACTCAGTTTCTCACGTTACTGCCAAAAGTACATTAACTTTTAGAGAGAATGCCTTTTGTGAAAACATCACAGTCCGGACAGTGTGATCTGTGTCTACTCACTCATCCTCCTGCAGGGTGCGATTCTGGATCATGTTCATTCCACTCGGGGCATAATTCCATGTAACCTCCTCTATCCTGAGGAAATACTCTCTTGTCATCCCAGAAACAGATATTGTCACACAGCATAATATCAGTGCAACTTTTAGAGCCGCTGCACTCATTTTAATCGTTTAGAGTAGGAACTTCCTAATATACAAGTCCAAAGAAACAGCAACGCCGACGACGTGTTTTGTTATTCCAGGAGATCTTGAAGACGAGGACAGCCAGTGCCGGCAACTGACTGTTAGCTTGTCATCTTCTCTAAGACTTTAGACCTTCTGTGTCTTTATACAGCCGAGGCCGAGGCCAGCCAAGCCAGAGGTCACAGTACATCAGATGTTTGAGCCAAACTAACAGAGAGCCAGGTGTTTGATCAGCAGGTTACTCTTACACAAGAAACAACAGAAACCATTTCATTCTGCAGCTTTAACCCAATAACACCCATCTACTTTTAGACAAAAGGGATTTTATTCAACTCTAATGGTGGCAGTATTGGCACAGAGATTCAACAGTGTGTGTATTTTCAATGGAGGACAGTTTAGTGAACCTCTGTACATGATCTTTTATCACAAAATAAAGAGCTCCTGCTGCTCCGGGTTCCAACTTTACATCATTAGAACACTTACTTTTTGAAAGTAATACATTTTGGTAATTTAGTTTGAAGCATTATTTCATTGTCATGTTTCTGTTAACCTCTTTCTTTTTGTGAAAAGTAAACCTGCCTGTTGTTCTATGTATGTTCGGTATGTTTACCTGAATGTTTACCTGCATTTGTTGACTTATGATTAATTCAACACGGTATACATCCTGCTGTTGTGCATTTTATTCTGGAGTGGTAAAGGCTGAAAAACCTTTTTAATGGTGGAATAAGAAATAAATCAACAACTACTTGCACTTTTAATCACGGTGGTCGTTGTTTTGCCAATCATTATTTATTTGTTTGTTTGTTATAGACTGAGCTGTCAACACGGCTTTTGACAAAAGACAATTTTAATGGATGTGGCAACTATTATCAGACAGATGGACTTTACCCTGACAACCTGGGAAACTTTGTGCTCTCACCAAATATACAACAGGGTGCATGACGATCGTCGGTATCCTTGTCTCATGACCTCCTGTGTTTCCCAATCCCACAAGCACAAGTAGCTCCCAATCCAATGGCTGTACGCCAATCATCATCACAAACAGACACACCTCCAGTGACTATGAAAATAGCTCTGTTTTAATCAGACATCTCTTTTAGACGAGACATTTCTCAATAATGATTAGATTTTTATGTTCAGGTTGTGTTTTTAACTGAGACATGGCTTAGCTTAGCCGGACCTCCAGGTTATCATTTTAGGTATTCATCTGAAAAATATAGGAGAAGTGGAGCCGCAGCAACCAGTTTTCTTCCAAAATCCTTTATCTTCAAAAGTAACAAAAACATTACTAACGACTGAACTGACTTGCTGACCTTTTAATTGTGATAAACTGTGTGGACTTTAGCCAAACATACCCGGGACCTGGTAACAACTTTTGCCCTGTCTATTAACATTTCCTCTAGTGGATCACTCATGCATCTTTTCTACTTCAAATGATTGTGTGCAGCAAACTATCCCAGTGAGAACTGTGAGGAGGCAATGTCCAATTGTAAGAAAACACAAAACCACAGGCGCAAACTTCATGCAGTAGTCCCAAAACATGCATAAAACAAGCAAAAGTTAATCCAATGCCTCCCTATAGAAAAGAGGAACATAAGCAATTATAAAGAAAACTACAAATTACTGAAGAAAATGGAAGAAAGATAAATCTTACAACGAATAACCAAAGTTTCCATGAAGCTTTGAAAACAAAATAAGACCCAGACAAACAGGTTTTTGAAAACTTATCAGTTAACAAAAAGAACAACACAAATATGTTATTCCCGATTGCTCACCCATTTTGTTTTACCTCAAAGTTCCAATGTGAAGACCTAGCAGTCCACTTCAGAACTAAAACTGTAAAGTAAATGTACAGTAAATGTGTAAGGAACAAATCTATTCTACAGGCATTTGAGTATTTTAATGGTATACAATTAATCCTCCTTAATCAGTTAAATGAGTATAATTCAACTTTTGAAAAGAAAATGTAGCTTTTCAGGATTTGTTTGAGAGTTGAATCCAAAATCTACCATTCTACAATTAAAAAATCTCATCCAGCTCCATCATTGCGAAAGCACTTTGTGGATTTCAGGGTTGAATGCAACCTTTGCTCAGTTTGCGTAAATGTCAATAGCAGATAACTGAGGAAATTCCAGCAAATGCAATCCAGTCTGATTACAACACAATATGCAGGCACATAAACCAACATTTACAACTACAAGTTTTTTCTGAATTTGTGTCAATAGATTTTCTTCTTTATAACAATGAGAGAAGCCAAAGTCCTCAGCAGTCTTGATTCATCAACAGTGGTAGCACTCGGAACACCGACACATTTAAATTTGAAACAGTTTGTTTTTATACAAGCCAGCAAAAAAGAAATTGTACATTACAAAAATATGTCACTAAAATATATATAAAATGTATGTTATTGCTGAACTATCATCTGAAACACATAAAACAAAATACTTTACAACAAATGTTCTGAAAATGCAAAAACATGTACAAACACAAAAAAGTCTGCCTGTAATGCACATGAGCTCCAACACAGTGTAAATATTCAACTCCCAAAAATAAAACTAGAGGGAAAAGGACACTTCATGGACTGCATGGCCCATAGTATATTCATGGGATTGTACAGTCCTTCACACAAGAAAAAATGGAAAGGGAATGCCCATAGACTCATTATCTTCACAAAACAGCACATATGTGCATATTTAGGTGACATATTTTGATGACATATGTTTGGTTTTTGTTTGTTTATGTTGCCACAGTAATACTTTCAATAGGGATGACAGCCGTTGTTGTTATGCAAATATACAGGCGAGCAGGAGTTTTAAAGGTGGAAGAGGATTACCAGACATTCCAGAGTATGTCAAGTATACGTTGCAAATCCTTTTCCATTTCCAGATACAACTGCCCCATAAAAAAGTCTTGACCAGCTGGTGCTGTTCAAGAATCATCATTTAATGTGTTCCTCCAGCCCCGGACAATGTGCTTTAAGTCCTCTTTAGCGTTCTTTGTTTTCTATGCTTGTGCTGTCAGTCAAATATGGTAATGATGAAGGTTTTCTAAGGGACTGTACGAGCGTTCTGTTTTTATACAGTGCCATCTAGTGGTACCAGATGCTATGTACCGATATAACTGGATATATAAGTCACTCCTGCCAACCAAACATTTAAAAAAGTATGACTTATTGTCTGGAAAATACATTAGCTAGAGACTACTATAGATAAAAAGTAGAGACTAGTAGAAACATCTTGTCCCAATCCACAAAGCTCTATTAGTTTCAAAGCAAATTTCCCACACACTTTGTGTCTTATATATGCAGTATATATGAGTCATGGTGATTTTCATTATATACATAAGTTGTATTTTCTGTACGTCATTGAAAGGTCCCTGGGAACTTATGAAACACAGTTGGAAAACTACTGTAGATTATTTTACCTATTTTGATTTCAATAATAATAATAATAATAATAATGATAATAATAATAATAATACATGAGCAGCAATACAGTCTTTGTTTCACAGATAATGCACTTTAACCTCAGTGAATCTAACACACACACAAATTATTGTCATGTGTCTCTTTACTTTCTCATTATCTGCCTATGTTAGCATTATGAGACTCTTCTCTACTCAAGCATATGAAACACATTCTTTTCATCTTGTGAAACATGGAGGACATACACACCCACATTATAGTATACAAAGGCAATACTAGAACTTTACCATACAATAACTATGCATATCTCTCATATGATGATGCTGCAGGTGCCAGTGTGTTTCAGGAGAAAGATCTTGCTGTCCTGACACCAACACAGGGGTATGTAGGTATGTAATGTGACCATGTGTGAAGACTTCCACCTATGTGTGTGTTCATCAATGTCCGCATACATGTTTTTTTTAGTATGTATTGAAATGCATTTTTTATTTTTTTTTTCAAAGAGCCCACATGCACATTCAGTATGTCAGTGCACGTGGGTCTTTGAACATATGTGTTTCTTTAAGCATTAAGACTATACTCCTGTTTGTAGCAGCAGGGCCTGCACACTGCATTCACTAAACCATTTCCCAGCTGTAACAGGCAGATTATGAACTCCAGCACTGCCAGGCCCAGTAACACACACAACAACGTGACGTTCCACTCCACGATGTGAACAGGCTGAAGGCACCGTGACCAAGTCTCTGGTTGCAGCAGATACCTAAGACACAGAGAGAGAGAGTGATTAACTTAAGTGAAAACATCAGGTGATTGAAGGCAGTGCTCATTTTAAATGTTTCTTTTTTATATATATATATTTCACATATGTCATCATATCAGACCAGTTAAATTTGTGTTCTTATCAGCTCTTTCATATCCTGATAATATAGGGAAGTATGCATGTGATACGTGTATGTACAGTAGGTAGTAGGTATAAAAAACATAGTTCAACTTAATTCGGAGTAAAGATAAAGATTAGAATGTGAAAAAAAAACCTACGATAACAACAATAATAACAATCATCACCATCATCATTATCATCATCATCATTATTATCAGTAGTAACATTTAGTATTTTCTTTTTCTTGTAATGCTGGTCTTCTTGGTTTGTTTTCCCATTGTATTTACCTTAAGTGTTTACCCCTCTGCGTGTGTGCGTGCGAGCATGTGTGTGTGTTTCAGGTCTTGTTTTGTTTTACTGGTTCTGATTATTATGTGCTGCTGATGATTCATGTTTAATTTTTAGCTATTGCTTGTGCACATTTCATATTTCATGTCCATGTCATTGTCTGCCTTCAGATTCTTTGTAGTGTGTTGGTTATCTGCCTCAGGTGTCTTCTTGTTGCTATGTCCTTCATGTGTTTCATTCTGATTAGTTTTTGTCAGCTGTGCCGTGTCATGTGTGTTTACGTGTCAGTTGCCTGTTCGTGTGGATGTATCTTGCATCCTCCATATAGACTGTGTATATGTCTTGGACATGAGGTCATGAGGAAGGTTTTGAGTTTGATAGCTAATATGTGAAAAACCGTGAACATGTCAAAAACATTATCATGCAGTATCTGTTGGTTTAGGTTTGGGCATCAAATCAACTTGAATTGTTTGAAGAACAACACAGAGTTTGTCTGTGATAATATTTACTTTAGTTGTCACATTGGACTCAAGCTTTGGTCTCTTTGATCAAAGTCCTAATCTGTTCCCATCCTCTTTTTAAGGACTTTTCTGTCCCAACATTGCATCTGTCATCATAGCCATTAGAGTTTGTCATAAATGTACTGGATTCAGTAGATGAAGTCGACCCTACTAACCCCATATAAAGTATCAGGAGTCTGGTTGTATTGTATTAACTTTACACACTCATTTACAGCTGTGTTCAGTCATACAGAAAGTGTGCTGCAAGGATCACTTTGCACATTGAAAAACCAAAATACAGAACAAAATTATTATTATAAACCTGTGATCGATAATATCGTAAATGACCTATCATAATGTTAATCATGGGGTTCATTGAACAGTGTTTGCATACAAGTTTCTTTCAGTGTCTCTATTACTCCTTTTATAAATATCTGATGGCAGTGCAAGACAAAGGTAAAACTGAATAACTACAGAGCTTATCATATAACATATTCTTGTTGTTTTAATTGGATCCTACACAAAGCTGTGTGGGAAAATGAAATGTTAAATTAATCTTACATTATTATTATCATTATTAGTTATCTAATTTTATTATTATTATTATTATTATTATTATTATTATTATTATTATTATTATTATTATTGTACATTTTGCATATGTGATGACAATAATGATATTAAGAAATCCTAAAATCAAAGAAGAGAGTCTCCTCACCTGCCCCCCTGGTCAGCAAATGGATATGTCCACCCGAGAGTTGTGAAGCATTGGGGACCCTCCACTAAAGCGAATCCTGATATGACAAAACAGTAACCAGAACCCACCAGGCCGACCACAGCTGCCAATACTGAGCCGCACATCTGCAGAGCCAACAGAAGCACACAAAGGGATTTTTCAGAAGACAGGGAAGACACATGAACGTTTTCACTGTGTTATTGCACCTTTTCTGTCTTATATGCTTCAATCCTTTGAAACAGAGGAAGAGTTAGACACACACACACACACACACACACACACACACACACACACACACACACACACACACACACACACACACACACACACACACACACACACACACACACACATGCACTGCAGCTGAGTACGTGGTTTGAATGCTGTGAGCCCGGCTTACTTTGTTGACTGTTACCTAACAATGGGAACCTTGTTGAGTTAGCATAGTGGGATTAGCATTGGCATTCTATCTCATAAGGACTTAGTGTTGGCCTGCTTAATAACTACTTCGGGGTATTATTCTCCTAGTGGTCATCAACTATTGCTTGTGTGATATTAGCAAAATCCTCAGACTCTGTATCAGAACATTAAAATTGTTTCATTTAGTTTTGTTAGGGTTTGTTTTTTGTTTTGCTTGTTTTTTTTGTTTTGAGCAACCTTGGCAAAACATCGTGAACTTCCTGCAGATTTCGGAGTTAGTCATAGCTCAACAACTTTCTTACCATCAAGCTCTCATTCCAGCAGCAACTACATTTCCCCAGGGTGATGAATACAACAGCTGGAACCAGCATCTGCAAGTACAGGAGCAGAAATATAAGTCTCTAGAGTTGAACAATGTTGACTGTTAAAAAATATATATAATTAAAGTGAATGAATAAATAATAATACATTTTGTAAAACAAACAAACAAATAAATAAATGTTGGCAGACTATGGGACAGTAAACCTTTTTTTTGTAGCTGTATAATTACTGTCCTGTAATTCAGTGCTCACATTATGATCTTGAACTGTTTGAGTCAATTCAAACTATCTCCAACAGCATGGAATAGAACCCAACATTTCTCACAAATCTTCAAGCCTGGCCTATTTGCACTGTTTTCACACTTATACTTAAGACATACATTTGTGCTCAGGCCTAATGTATCCTGACCTGAAATTAAAATTTTGACCTGTTTTTCTTCCATGAGTCAGAAGATCTAAAAAATCACCAAGGTTTTTTTCTCTGAGAAACCTTCAAACATAATTCACTATGTGGAATTTGCATGTATCCCTGGTTGTGGGTGATTTTTATCAGGAGCGTCCTCCAACAAACCAAAGATACGTGTGCTGGTTTAACTAATACACGTATGTGCTTGTCTCTCAGTGTAAACCCTGTGAAAGATGGAGGATTTGTCCAGGGTGTACCCTGCTTTTTGTCCAGTGCCAGCTGTAATTGGTTCTTCACAAATCAATCAGAGCAAAAATGAGAGATGGAAGGATAA
This sequence comes from Lipophrys pholis, assembly GCF_963383615.2. Lineage (NCBI taxonomy): Eukaryota > Metazoa > Chordata > Actinopteri > Blenniiformes > Blenniidae > Lipophrys > Lipophrys pholis. The sequence continues at coordinate 20,447,035 of NC_137640.1, read as the reverse complement.
ATTACACTATGTTTAAAAGAGATATCAAATTGTTGGCCAGCTTCTTGAAATATTTGACTTGAGACCAGTCGATCATTAGGACGTTGTCCGACTTGTCCAGATATGCCAGACGAGTTAACACAGATTATTTTGCATGCATGCAAACACAAGAACTATGACCACAAACAATGCAAAATGTACTGTCCAGCAGGAAATACACAGTGTGCCTATGTGGGTTTTTTTACATAACTGCAAGAGAAAGACTGATGATGACGACCACCATCAGTTTGTTTCCCCCCAAAAAACGCCCAATTTCTTTTTTCCCCTCCCTCCCCTTATCGGCTTCTCCTCTTTCCTGTGTTGTTGTCTTTCTCTGTGGCATTAAATAACATTATAACTGAGGGAGGGAAGTTCCCAAGGTTATATATGCACATAGAGATATCAAATAAAATCCAACTTGATTAATATGGCACTTTGTGTACGATAAAAATGCAGCACAGAGAGCTTTACAGGGTGAAAAACAAAATAAAAACAGAGTGAGTGAATAAAGATTTCACTTCCTGCCTGTCCACCCAAAACATAATCTTTTAACAGAGAGAGGAAGAGACAGAGAGAGAGAGAGAGAGAGAGAGAGAGAGAGAGAGAGACTCACAATAAGCAGGGAAATGCACAGTGTGAAACTAAGGAAGAAGGAAAAAGAGGGGGAGGAATAGTGAGAGAGAGGAAGGGAGGATGCTAACAATAGATTTCTCAAAAGAGTTCAGTTTGCTCTTCAACTTAAACTCAAAATTAAACAGAAAAGAAAAAGAAAGTTGCAAATACCACGGTATAAATCTCAAACCGACACAAATGACTGTGTCAATGTCTGTTCAAATTCATGCATGAAGGAAAAATCACAACTCACAGTGCTGCCAAGAAGTAAGGCTCTTTTATTTACGTCAACATCCTGGCTGTCACTTGAAATTAGCTTCCACTGAAGGCCTGTTGGTAAAAGTTCTTCCTTTAAGGATTGTGTCTAATCAGTAGTAGCTCCCAGCTGTTCAGGCAAAATAAGCTCCTTATTGTAGCAGCAACACATCTGCTATGCATGTCACCGACTGTAGCCCAGTAAAGAGAAAAGGAGAGCAGCTGGGTGAGAACATACCCGGCTGATGCACAGTTCAATGAACCATGACTCCTGAATCTTAACGGACATCTTGAGAATGTCTTTTTTTTTAACGATTGAAATTGTGTTCATCACAACTCAGATCATTATGGTATCAGCCAAAGGCTGCAACCTTCCCTGCAGCCTCAACTGGTTTTCAAGTACTTGTTTCTGTGCTAATCTATCAGCTGGCGTGGGAAGTGAGTCAAGGGACCTGAAGCTTTGTAAAAATGGACGTGGCTTAACTCAAACAAAAGTAGCTAACTCAAAGATGGCTTCAAAAAACATATATTTTAAATATTTGACTCAGTGGAAAGTATCATATTTACTTTTAATTGTATTATTTTCTCCACATACTCTGATGTTAGGCATTGTGGCAATGATACAGGAAGATCAGTGATTAATCTGTAGTTTACATAGTACTTTCTATTTCTTGCACAGGCAACATCAGTCAAAATGATATTTTAGAGAGTTAAATCTTAAGAACAGTGGACAGCCACCATACAACTCTGTAAACATTATTGACAGGAAATGTGTCCTCGATTCATCTGCTCAACAAAATTTAAAGAACAGCTCCTTTCTGCTCAGCTCAAACATAAACCCATCTGATCAGCTGTGTGGAGAGCAGACAGATTAACTGTGGATACACACAACACTCCATTGTTCCCACTGAACAACTGCAAACACATTCGGGATGAATGGTGTTGAAGAAAAAGAAAACAAATTTGGACATACACTTATAAACACTTTTTAGTCTTCTGGCTCACTGCAAACTACAACAAAAAAAAAACGTCTGTTAAATTAAAAACATATATATTCATAACAAACATCTTGTTAAATTAAAAACATATATAGTCATAACAAACAAAACTGGGAATAAATACTCACAACAACTGTGGCACTGTAACTTATGTATCTACATGTGTTTGTGTATCAACATGTATAAAGCCCCTTTAGAGGATGTCACCCACAGAGATCATTACACAGTCACATGGTTTGAAGACCATCAAAGAATCGCATTAATTTTGATCCAAATGAAAAAAAATTAAAAATTGTTACACAATCGTTATGTTGATCCATATGATGATTTAGGTTTCAGTGAAGTTGTCTCCAGAGTGAATCAGACCATGATGAACTCAACCACGTGGTATTGGTTACCTTAAATAATCCCCCGTCAACTGCCTCTTCCAGGAAAAATAGGCCAGTCTCATTGTAAGGCATTTAAGGCTATGTTTCACCATAATCCCTTTTTCAAAAGCATGCCGTTTTAATTCTTGTGACTTGAATTATTGCTTTTGGTGTGTTTGTATTGTACTTTCCGATTTAACCTAAATTAAGTTCTATTACAGGCAAATTACTTGTTACACCGAGTTCTGTAAAAGCTTTAGCACATGCTGGAATGATCAATTTGAATAGATTGTCGAGAAGTCTCAGAAGCGTGATTTGAAGCACCAGAGAAACACAGTTCATACTGTTCGCCTCCAGCCATGAAGTTGGGAGGAGATTTTCAAGTCTAAGAATGTGAGAGAAAATGCTTTATAGGTGCAGTACAGGAAGATGTAGCATCACATTCATGACTATGACATTATGACATTCATGAACTAAAATGACACCTTATGACTGTATAACCAAATGACAACTGTCCACTCTGATGAGGCACAATATACTAAAAGCTTGTGATGATTTGAAATGATTACACCTTAATGACTAGTTACGTTCTATAGAATATACCAATGCCCTGACTAAGGAGTACAATCAAACGTACAACTCAAGTTAAGTCTAACTTTAGTTACTCACCAACAGTCCCCCTCCTCCTAGTCCACCAAAGTACCAGATGTAGCTGGCCAGGCGGTACTGCTGGCTGTAGGTGATTTCTCCCATGGGAAACAGCAGAAGCAGGTTGGCCAGGATACAGCAGAGGGCCAGTGGCAACAGAGCCAGGCCCAGGGACCTCGCAAAACCCACCGAGCAACACATCGCTCACCGAAAAGTCACACAGCTGCAGTGAGGAGAGCAGAGAACAAGAATGGGCCGAGGAGGGCAAGAAGGGAGAGAAAAGGGGAGGGAAGGGTCAGAGCAGCTGGGGAGCCAGGAAACAAAAACAAGTAAGGAGGGCCTGCTGTGTGTGTGTGTGTGTGTGTGTGTGTGTGTGTGTGTGTGTGTGTGTGTGTGTGTGTGTGTGTGTGTGTGTGTGTGTGTGTGTGTGTGTTGTGTTCAATAGAGACTCCTTCCTTTAGAGAAGAGGCTCAGCCATGACACAACGTACGTGAGGAAGCACACTCACAGGAAAAGAGCTGACCAATAACCCCACAGAGCCCAACTGTGTGTGTGTGTGTGTGTGTGTGTGTGTGTGTGTGTGTGTGTGTGTGTGTGTGTGTGTGTGTGTGTGTGTGTGTGTGTGTGTGTGTGTGTGTGTGTGTGTGTGTGTGTGTGTGTGTGTGTGTGTGTGTGTGTGTGTGTTTTCCACAGCCTTCTGGACAGCAGGGACTCTCCGTAGAATTCATTTCTTTTGGAAAGACTCAATCATTACAGCTCGTCCACATGGTTAAATTCATAATCTGTACACGTTTTTCCTAATCCCCTTTGTCCACAGAGTACGGTGGTCTGCAAGTACAGATCTAGGTTTTTTTTTTCTTCCTTTTTTTAAATATGGAAAACATGATCACACATTCCAGTGACCCAAAAACTACTTCTGGTTTTGTTTTGTTTTTTTGGTGCAAATGCAGTCAATTTAGGATCAAAGAAAAATGCTGAAATTCCCATACCACATATCTCTAAACTGAATGCATTTCAATAATCAACTGCAAATCAGCAAAAACAAGTGACATGAACTGTAAAACCTTTGCGCAGAAACAATAACATACAAACTAATGTGTTGAATAATAAATACAGTTGAAAAAGAAATCTGAAACAGCTTGGTTTCAGTATCACTCTTTATGGTTAGGGTTTGCATCCTCTGGGCTTGGCCCAAGGCTATGAGGAGTAAATTTGCTGGACAAAAGACAAGGATTGTCCATCCATCTTCTATCATTTCACTTAAGACAACTTGGGACCCTGGAGATGATCCAAGCGAAATAAGGTCGAACTGAGAGTCCCTGTCCATCACAATGCAAACACAGAGAGACAGAGACTCATATTCACACCCAAAGTGAGGTTGAGCTACCAATTAACATCTAATGCATCTTTTTAGACTGTGAAAGCAAACTAACACACACAAGGGTACTCACATTCAAACCTTGGACAATTACATTTCCCCCTTTTATAAAAACAGTTGATGATATTCCCATCAACGGTGTCAATGTAAGTGCACTGATTTTCTTTAACATGTTGTTAACTGTTTGGGAAAACCTATCCTTTATGAATTTAATCTGATGATTGTTTTTTGTTTGTGTTGTTGGAATATCAGGAAACTTCACAGGAAGTCAATTATAAATCATGTTAGCACAGCATTTAAAACTACAAGGCTTCACAGCCTAAAGTGAATTATTGATGAATGTATACATTCTCAGTTGATTAAACATAGAAATAGAAACACTTTCTGTGTTTTTTTATTACACCATTTGACACTGACAGATATATTTAGTGAAACTTTCTTGTAAATAAATGTGCTGTCCTTTAATATTACAAGAAAACAAACAATATATATATATTTTTTAATTGACAAATTCTGTATTCAATTGAGAGACAAAAAAGATTTAAAACATCTAGAGACCTCTCAGTTTGCAGGTGTTATTTCTCTGGAGTACACAGGTTTGCAATATTGACATCAAGGAAAATTGTCAACGTCCCCAGAAGAAAGGACATGTGCTCACTATCTGGATTTGTAAATCCACAATTGTCTGCTTGTATCCTCAAAACATATCCCTCATTCAAATTCTATTCAAACTTGTTAAATTTAGGGTCACGGGGGCCAAGAGTACACTGACGGGCAATTACCCAGAGAAAACTCATGCACAGGGACAACATGCAAACACCACACAAAGGGCCTTCAACTGGACTCCAACTGGGAATATTCCCACTAAGGAATGAGTCACCACTGCAGCACAGTGTGACCTTGTCATATTATACAACGGATAATGTATTTTTAAGAACGCTATTTGGCAATTTGAAGCTTTTCTTACTGAACGGGCATCCTAAAATTTACTTTTTTTTTCTTCTTGAAAATAGATTTGATGATCCTCATTATATGAACACAGACAACATGTTAGGGCTCGTTTGGGGTCATGACGATACGACATTTCAGGATGCGTGCATGTCAGACAACATGACAGAGCATTTCTGCTAAAAGTGCAACGTCAGAAAATCTTAATTATGTGTCCCTGCAAGTGTAATTTGGGGCCCAAACAAATTGTAAGCAGTTTTAAAATCCACCAGGAATGTAGTACACTCAGATAAACTGCACTGTAAGGTTGACCGGACCGCTAATGACCTTCAACTAACAAGCTGCACTGATTAAGGCAGATTATGTAAAACAGAAAGCGTGTTTGGGAGCGGGACACATGGCTCTTTATAGGAGTGAACGAGTGGTACCAGGCGGAGTTTGGAACGCTGTAAGACGATCATTCCCGAAACAAAGTCCAACACCATGTTTCTACATCAAGGGATTAGCGTTGAAGTGGAAGTATGAGTGTAATGCCAGCTCTAAAGTATACGCATTTCCAATATTACTAACTCAATCATAATTGTCAAACAACTCAAAAGAAGTGAATCAAGACAACCAAACTTGGTCTTGAGGCTTTGTCCAGTCTCGAGTGGCTTCATCAACGTTGTTCTCTTGACTAAACTGGATAGTCCGACAACACGCTTAGGCATTTAAACTCTTTGTGCGTGTAACTCAAGTTTTCTTATGTTAATTGACTAATGCTTACGTCCATAGGACAGTCCAGAGAAAAGTCATATACGCATTTTCTTTGGAGGTTCCTCGCACTTGCCACCCTACATCTAATGAAATGGCCCCACATGTTCTTTATGCCTGCAATATGGAGTAATACAGTGCTGTGACTGTTGGTATCTATCTAGCTATCTATCTATTGGATCCATTGTGCTATCTATTAATATTTTCTATGCTTCTTAATTTTTTTATTCATTTTATTACTGTACTTGTTCTGTTCATATTTATGTTTATTTATGTATCTTTATCTAAAGAGGGGCAATCACAAGCAATTCCATTAAACATTGTATAATGACAATAAGACTATTCTGATTCTGAGATGTACAATAACAGCAGAATAACAACAGATGAACAGAACACATACACAGTGACATAACTGAGAGGCGTTCTGGGTTCAACTAAAGACTGATGCAAAGCGTGGTAAGCTCAGCTCAGGCATCAAAGTAACAAGTTCTGTTACATGTTTTATTTGTTATTTGCTATACTTGGAGCCATCAAAGTCCCAGGGTTGCAAGTAGGATTACAAATTCATGTTAATCTTAACTTTTTCTCAGGGATACAAACTAGAAGTTTAGCTCGCTGTTACAGTTGACACTTAAGTGAATTTGTAAAGAAAAAACATTATTGCGTTTGTTTTATCTAATAATTTGCATAACAGTGTCGTGTGAGGTAGGCAAAGCTGACAATGTTATAAAAGTATAAACAATGGAATAGAGGACTTTCCGTTGCGTTACACACGCCTTTGGAGGCTGTTTGATGATGTCATTTCTATTGTGTCATGTGACTCACTGTTTTCTTCTTTCTGCCATGCTAAAAATGTTACACTAGGGTTGCGTGCATGTTGTGGGAGACAGAGTCATTGCTTGATAATTCATATTTAAAATATTGTGTTGATTAAAACAAATGTTTCCACGATTACAAGAGACATCGATGAAAAAACAAATTATAGAAAAAAAATCGATTTAAATTGTATTTGAACTGTTTTATTTGAGATTCAAAATATTCTGGAAATAGTACAAACTTTGACCTGCCTATTGAGGCAATTCATCATAAGTGGGACTATAAATCATCAAGAAATAATGAGGTTTATGTTGCCAATGGTTTGTTGGCAGTAGTCTTAAATCAAAATGGCATCACAGCTTGACTCTGCAAGGTTTTGAAGATTTCAGTAAGGATTCACGTCAACTGGGCTGCTTTGCTTCGGTTCCCAAATGGGAATTACTTTGTACACCCGACTTGGAATATTGTCGGGGCTCACTGTGTTCCCTGGGTCAATAATGTACCTGACACTCTTCACCTTTTATGACCATAGGTGAGGTTGAGAATGTAGACTGTCCAGTAAACAGACAGCTCTGCTTTTCATCTTTATCATAACACTCTGGTACATTAATTACATCACCGTGGCTGAATCTGCTACTTTAGCCACTCCAAGAGGTGAGAACCGTATGTTGTCAACATACGCTGGTAACAATTTTGGGGGGCAAAAAAGTGTACACATTTAAAAACCAAAACACCAACATAATTAAGTCAAACTCTGATAAAAACACTGATCATTAAGTTAATATCAACATTTCTTGTTTGAATTGATGTAATAATTTATTCTGTATCTCTAAAAGGACAGACGGACAGACGGACAGAGAGACAAAGAGACAGAGAGACAGAGAGACAGAGAGACAGATTTATTCAATTACAAATATGTGAAAATAAGTGACGATTATCTCCGGGGTTTAGAAATGTCACAATTTGTCTGAAAAGAATGTACCACAATATTTTATTTTCCTATTTATGGGTCAAGATTAAAGACAAAGCAAGTGTCACAATCAATCACAAACGACAACATCTTCTCCGCTATTTAAACATTTAGGTTTGAACCACTGAAATCAATCTTTATAATATTACACAAAACTCTTGTTTTTTCACAAATTACAATGGTAAAAACTGATGAACTGGAATCGCACAAGAGAAGCATATCGTCAATACTGATATCAGAGCAGGATGAAATCAGGAACCTCACTGAGGAGTGTTGTTCCTCTTAAGGCAGTGGGCTTTGTGTGTGTGCTGTGAATCTGACTTGTCAATCAATAACCAACACACTAATCATTTGGCAAAATTATCAAGTTCATTAGAAAAAAAAACACAATATCTATCTTCAAGAGAATAGTGAAGCATTGCTCTGCAATCAAGTTGTAGGAATTTCTTTTTGAGTAGTTTCTGAATAGTTTGTCTGATTATTGCATAAACTGAAAAGGTTCCAAAGTTGTCTAGTATCCCAGAGCACATCCGTCAGCTCTGGGATCTGATCCCGCCCACAGCACCCGGGAAGGAGGACCGGCATGAGTGCCAGACTGATTCCACCAATCCCCCACCGTGATGATCTGTCCGCGTCCAAACTGAGACCTCTTGTGTCCTGCCATGTTAACAAAAAGGTCAATGGAAGGGGATCAATAGAGGCCATTAATTCATGTCTAAGAATATTTGTACTGTAACCCAAAATGTTTTGCCTCATTTGCATCAACGTCGTGAGGTGAGTGTTTGTGGTTTATTGGTATCACGCAGGTGTTAAAGTGATTAGAGGAATATGGAGGATACGGATGAGGTACAATTCAGTAAGAAAAAAAAATCACATACAATCATTTTGGGGATATTTTTTTTGAAGTGTTGTTACAGCTTTTCTGGTGTGGAAAACAAGCGCACCTTTGCTAAGGTCCCAGCCGTTCTCAATGGACTGATTTGCCTGCTGGGGGCGTGGCTAAATCTACAAATGTTTGTCATTCATATTTTTTGTGTGTGTGTGTGAAAGCAAATGAAACAACCCATATGAAAAGGAACCATCCGTCTGCTTGTCTTTATTGAATATTAATATTATATATAATAATTCTTCTGACTACAGCTTTAATATAGCATTGTTTAACAAGTATTACCCCCCAAAATTGGGAATATTCACTTTATTCACAAGCACAAATCTGTCCGTAAAGTCGACAATGTCTTTTAATACTCTGAAATCTACTTCACTACAGTGTTTGTTGCTATTGCACAACAACAATACTGCTGGTTCAACAACTAAACTGACAGTCTGTGTGATACAGAACACTGATGGCCTTAATACACGTGACCCCTCGATGAACTCCCTGAAAGTTGACTCAGTCCGCGGAGGGAAGAGGAACAAAACATACGTCCTGTTTGCAACAGGAAGGATGACAGTTCCCATGGTCTTAATGCCACAGAGGAAACCAGATGTTTCAGTGGCAGTCTCATTGCTTTATGGACGTTACTATACTAGACATCAAAATAACAGTCCAGGTAGCTCATTAACTTTTGACTGTGTTACATGTGACCTGAGGTTCAGAACAAACGGGAAACATGACCATGACATACGTGCACAAGAAGAAATGTTTTTTAAGTTTCTATTGGTTTAAGTTATCCGCCTGTTACATAAGTGATGCTGAAGTAATAACATGCGATCATCTGAACTAATGAGTTGTGTGTATAAACACATGTACCTCGAACTGGCCAGTTGACTTTGTGACCCCGTCTTTCCAGTTCCTCAGCCACCTCCTGATCGACCCCTTCCTCCAAATTGACTTTCCATTGGTCAACTGGGAACACATAACCAATAAAAAATAGATTTTTAATAATATGAAAGTTTTATGTGAAATCAAGGCAGGTTTTATAGAATCTCTTGAAGTGTCATTATGAGTAAATATGGTATGAATTTAAAAATAATACAGTTAATAAGAAAAATGCCAACTACCAAGCTTTTGAGTATGACTGGATTACACAAACTAGAAACCTAACCACTCAATGAGATGGATTTTAGTGATGTTTTTGCAAACACTCACTTAAGATGGATTTTTTTTCTCATCTAAAAGTAAAAAACTATAAAACAAATGCAGGTAGGTGACATTTAAAAAAATAATGTTTAACAATTGTATATAATTAAGACAGTAGGGTAATGAAAGCCATGGAAGTCCAAATATTACATTATTAGTACATTGATATAACAACACATTGTTAATAGAAGAAATGATCATGTAATGCAGGATAAATACTGAAGTATGTTTGAATAGTGTGTATGTGCTTTTTGGGGGGACAAACCTTTGTGGTCATACTGAACGTATACTCTGGGTGCATCCAAAGCTCGTTGGGGATTCATTTCAAACTCCAACATATTCAGTAAGACCTTCACACACAAAGCAAAAATTATAATTCTCAACAATCTAGCCATCCATCCATCAGTACTGCTTAATCAATCCAGAGAGGTTAGAGTCAGTTCCGTCCGAGTATGAGTGATGGGAGGTAAGCCCTGGACAGCTCGCCAGTTCATCGCATTGCAAACATGAGAAAACGACAACACACACTCACATTCACACATACAGGCAAAATTTAGATAGACGAGTCAACCTTTAACCTTTTTGAACTGAACTGGAGTAGCCAGAGTGCTCCCCTGGGAGCCCCAAATGAGCCATTGCTCAAACATGAAGCCTAGTCAAATCAATAATGATCATGCCGAAACGATTCATTTAAAATCATGATATAGCCAATAATAATTGTACTTTTATAAACGCTATCTACGTTCCACCTGTCTGTCACCTGGATGTGCCCTTGTGGTTGCATGAAAGCCCCCATCACCCCAAAAGCAGCAAGGAGTCGTGGTTTTTGTGATTTGGCTGGAGAGTCAGTGAGGAGGGCAGGCATTATGGTGTGGTACGGTCGTTTCCCCCCAGCAACACAGTTATTGTCGGTACGGACCAAGGAGAAGCCGGCACCACGATTCTATGAGAGACCAGAAATCCTTTGTCAGGACAAATATATCATGACACATCTCAGTTATCAACCCTTTATTTTCAAATAATTGTCTTTGGAAAACAGTGGAAAAAAAGAGTAGGTAGTTGGTTATAAAATATGAAAATGTGCATTTGTTTGACGTCAACCTTATTTTACATGTCATTTAAGCACAAATAACTCAAGACAAATCTCAAAGTCAATAAATACGCCTCCCAATGTATACAAACACTTTTATATTATTGTATTTGCAGTGCCTATAAAAGCTTTAGCAACACCTTATATAATGTATAGACATGCAAAAAGACATGCAAAAAGTGGAAAGAGATGATCTATGGGCTTCCATAACAACCATGTCTTTGACAAATTTAATTTCAAGGATTCTATTTGAATATGTTTGTAATTATTATCTCAATAAAATGACTTCAATATTTCACTAAAATACACTAAAAGCAAGTTGCAAGACAATGCAAATGTGTTTTATGTTACCACACAATCCACAAAATGAATAAAGACTCTTTCTGGCCCTTCTGACCTGCAGTGGAAAGCCGCAGTCTTCTGGGACGAGCCCGGTCCCAAAGTTTGCATAGATGCTGTTGACAAATGAACATGCGTTGCCATGGCCGTCAATTACACAGAAATAGACGGTGTCGCTTCCTGTCATCTGGCCGGGCTCCATGCGCTCCATCACCCTACAGATCAACACACAGACGAAATACAGATAAATGACGGTAACAGAGAGGATTTCAACGAATGGCATGTTATTGCTGGTGAACCCTGGACTTTGAAATGTCCGTAAAAGCTGTGGCTAAAAAGAGCCCGTCTCAGTCCATCCGTCCTTAACACTTTCTCCAGAGGCACAAGAGAGAGGGACAACCAGCATCCCTCTGGGGCATGAGAGCCAGCAGTGTACCAAATGGCAGCTGAAATGATCAGGTCACACTGACCGAGACTTATCCCAACAACACAGCCTGTCAAAGAAAGAACTGGATCAACATTTACTGTTCAATCTACCTCAGTCTCAAGTGCAAAACAACAACAACGCTCCAAAACTGTTTTATCCGACTGAACACCAGAGTAATTTAGTATATATTATGAATATACAATTCCACTTGTAGATATCATGAGGCCAGGTTTTTAAACATGGTGACATTTTAAGGGATTCACGTATATATTTATTCACTGAAATGTACATGTGTGTTTTTTGGTGATTAAGTCTGTTGTGAAATACAAATCAACTCAACAATAAAAACTGAAAGATAAATAACGATGGCTACTTACGAAAAACGCAATACCACAGAATATTAGTCTGCGTGTTAATGTGCAAGTACGCATGTCAACAGATGATTGTGTTTCTTCTATAATTTAATTTAATCTTTCATTGTTATCTGTGTATTTGTCATATGATCTGAAGTTCAAAGTCTAAAGAGCTGCCCAGGGAATACACATTGTTGGCAAATTACACACCCGATGAGGGACGAGGTAAAAAAGGGCCAATCGTTAAGGTCAGGGGAAGTAAAAGCTCTGCAGTCATATCTAAAGTCAACAGAAAATGACTGGTATACACTGGTACACACGCACACACACACACCTCTCCATGCTTATGTGTTGTGCTTGCTGGTGGCTGTAGCTCTTGGACATTAGGGTTTCCAAAGGGACGGTCACATGTTCTGGGTCGCTCACGTAGCGCTGAGCATCTGTTAGCGCCAAACGAACAGCCTCCACCAATACATGGATGTAGTCGGCACTATTATGGCCTATGGCTGCACACAAACAAATGGATTATTGCACATAATTATTGGAGGTAGACATCCGGTGCCTTCTTGAAACGTGAGCTTACATTTGAAAGACTTACCAATTACATAAACATAAAAATGCTGCACGTAAAAAAGATAAACGTGACAAAAGAAATGAATTAGCAGTCGTGGCTACTATTGGGTGAAACATATTTATGGATTCACTTTTGGTCATCTGACCTTAATCCATCATATATGATATTGGAAAATGGTTTTGATTTCTTGTTCAACAATGATAAGAGTAATGCAACAAGCAGCATAAATATTTGAAATCTTGAAAGCTCTGGAGAATTGGATTGTATTTAATCACCCTATAGTTCTTCCAAGTGCTCGAATCAAATATTCAACACATTATTTTACATAATGGTGGCACAACAATAGTGTTGCTGTTGTTACCTTTAAGTTGAGGGAAGTGCTCCAGTATGTTGAGTAACATTAAGGCGGCCAGTCCCTGACAGTTGGGAGGAAGCTCCCACAGTCGCACACCCTGAATACATAAGAAAGTCAATCACTCTGCTTATCACAGTATCAAACGAAAGAAAATTATTTCCTGACCTTATAATCTGTGCTTATAGGAGTGATGACCTCACTATCATGGCGGCTGAGGTCATCTAATGTCATGACGCCTCCGTTTTGGTCGACGGCATCGACGATGGCTTGGGCAACTCTGCCCTGGTAAAAAGCCGGCTTGCCATGCTCCCCCAGCGCCTGTGAATGGATCAGTCCATTAAATATTATCTTCATCAAGCAATCACAGAAAATATTATTATCACTGTATTCTTTAATGAATCACCCCCTTAAGCCTATATTGTGTCTGTCCATCAACAACTTTTAAAACCACAAAAAAGCACACAACTAAAATGACAGTTGGCAAGAGGAATGTGGTATTTAAATGGGCGTAGCACGACTGTTGCATGTGTTCTTCAGTGTAATCAATGTAATTCAATGAAATGAAGGGCGTTGGGTAAATGTGTGACTTTTCCTGACACAGGAAGTGACACACTGTCATTGTGGAGGAGTGACCATTATGACGCCTTGAAAACCCCCAGTCAATGGGGTGAGGTCACTGCTATTGTTTCTACCGCTTCAGGAAAGTTAATGTTTGTGAGCGTGTCCATGTGTCTAGAGAGAGCCGACATGGGCGGACTTGATGTTTTCCTGCATTACATATGCATGAGTGTTTCATGTAGTAATCCACCATCAAGCGTCAATCAATGCGTGCTTTAGTGGTGACGCACAGGCCGACAAACGCACACTCACATGAACTCGTAGAGACCCCAGCCACACTCAGAGTCGATGTTCTTTTATAGATATTACAACATCCAGCCAATACATGTTCACTTCTTTGATATTTTTTGGAGACCGTGTGATATAAATCTCACACAATCCTTAGATGGATGCTGAAGGCTGTGGAGTTACCGATGCCTTAACCAGTGTGCACTTATTTAGAGGTGTCAGCTGTGGTCATTTTGAATGATGAAGGTAATAAATATTACCTAGAGATTCATTGCAGGAAATATATCACAAGACTAACCCTAACCCAATGAAAGCACTATATTTATGTGTCACTAGCAGTCCAATTAAATTGACTAGTAATCTGAGCAATAAGGAGGAGAGAAACAGTGTGATATGTGTAGCAAAATTTGTTTTTTGTCATATATTAGTGAGTTTAAAATCATATGAGGCAACTCAACACAGAATAGGAGAGAAATACACCCAATGATATTAGACAAGATATGTTCAAACTAATTTCAAGTACTACACCTCAGAATAAAGCAGTAAAGCACAAGACCACAGCTTGACGTCGGATGTACATAGAACCGATTTAATGTTTGCCTTAAAGTCAAAACTATATCATTGCTTACACATTTTTAACCAACTCCACCTACACATCCCAACAATTTCCTTCTGCCTATCCACTGTTTTCTTTACAAATGTGTTTGTACCCTGAAGACAATCTGTGTTTGATGTGTTCCACTTCCTCACCTTGCTGCTTTGCTTACAACCATATAATTTATAATCCTTCTTCCTTATTTTACTTCCACATTATGTCAAACATTCAAATGGGTTCAGGGTTGAATTCCCACCAACCCCTGGGGTGCAGCTAAGGTCATCCTTTAATCAGAGCCAAGTTGAGTTTGAAGAACCTAATATGGCCGTGGACCTGGGTGTGGTTACTCTAAAGCACTACATGTACCTGCTCACTTACTGCCATGGATGTGTTTTACTCTCAAATTGTAAGAATTTACCTTCAGCACGTGAGCCAGGGATGTGTTCCTGAATATTTGTCCACATTTGGGCGCATGACCATCAATCAGTAAGTCCCCACTGAGTTCCTTCCCATCATCTCGTAGAGCTGACACAGATTTTTCCCAGTGGTGAGCTGTTACTTCTGCCACAGGAAATCCCTCTTCAGCAAGCTTCACCGCCCCACTCAGCACCTCATGCAGGGACAGCTGGGGAAACAGCCGAAGGAAACACGTGGTTATTACAGGAAACTTTACTGAGCAGGAAGGGTGAGTCGTTGTTAAATAAGTGTGAACGTGTAGTGACCAAAACTCCTTTGCAGCTTTCACTGAAAAAAAATGTATGTGATTTTCTTTTATCAATATCTGAGCGAGAAAAGACATTTTTCTCTTGAGTACAGTGATATTTATATTTCCACTGTGTCAAATGCTCACTCGTGATTATGAACTACTTAGATACTGAGAAGGCTCTTTGAAATATTTGTAGCTGCAAGTGAAGAAGCTCACCCAAATAAACACAGATCAACAAAAGGTCTACTGAACCGAGCAACTCTCAGGAGGTAAAGCGGTCCAAAAGATGGATAAGCTTGAGCTCGCCCTTTCAAGCAAGTTTTTCAACAAACTCACTAAAGAATTTTATGATTCCCCCATAGGAATCAGGTCAATAAATGTGATACTTTTCCCCAAAACAAAAAAAAGTAATGAACATTTGGAAATAACAGTACTTTTGTATGTCTTGTGGAAGTATTCTAAGTTTTTATAAATCAAATGTTTTCATTTGTTGTCATTTTTTCTTTACAAAACTTCAGGCTTTTTTCAACACACACAAAAAATGTGACAAGTCGGTTTTAGTTAATTTTAGCGCTATCTCGGATACATTTTCGAAGACCTGGTAAAATTCTTCCTCAATTGGTCATGTTTACATCAAGTAAAAAAAAAAAAAACATCAGTTTTTGTGAATACTGACGTAACCAAATTAAAGGGTAGTACAGTGTTTATGCTGAAGTGTTAATAAAAGGTCATATACTCTAAAATCATATTAGAGTGCCTTTAGCTAAAACGGGTTGCTATAATACACGCCAGCACAAATGTCACAAATGAATACAGACAAACCCTGTGACTTCCAAACATCTGAACAGTGTCACACCAGCATGCAGGGGCCCCTGGCACTGTCACATTCAAGGCATCAAACACTGAAGGAGGGGCCTCCGCAGTGTAACCACGACCTTCCATGAAGTCCAGGGTCTGAGCTTGAGGGGAACGACCACTGAGGACACAGAGAGCAGGTCAGATCAGGGCTTTCTGAGAGCAGGAAAGATAGGAAGCCAATAAATGAATCTCCACCTTCCATTAATCCCGCCGATCTCTCCAGTTTTTCCATTGTAGAATAAGCAGAAAGCGTCTCCACCCGGACCGGTGCTTCCTGGCTCTGTTACTGCCAGAGCTGCTGCTATAGCGACCGCAGCATCTGCTGCATTGCCACCTCTCTTCAAGATATCTGAACACAAACACATCTTTGAATTACTCCTCAATAACAGCAGCAGTCGCCTCCAAAAGCACAATACAATTTGGTCTTGTTTAAGTGGTTGAATAATGAAATGATGGAGGGGAGCTTTGCAAGATACCTCAGTAAAAATGTCCAGATAATTCCAATAACAGAAGGCTAAATGGCACATCTGCCAGTTGATAGACCCTTTATATTGGTGAGGTGTTTAAAACCATGACACAGAGTGATTATTAAACAACAAGAAGGTGTGACTTTATTGTCTGTACATTGCGTTTATAATTGCTAATTTATGGTTGACAAATGTTACTGTATAAAACTCATCCTATTTCAACATTTCTACTTTTGTCTTTGATTGATCATCATCTGCAGTACACTCAGTACTTTTTAGTATTTGGGTCATCAATTAACCTCACATGCTTGTTTTTGGACTGTTGGAGGAAACTCAAACACACGGGGAGATCACGCAAACTCCACACAGAAAGGTACTCTTTTTCTTTGAGAGTTTGAGGTATTTGTAGCATTATTTTAAACCATTAAATGCATCTAAACTTTGATAAACTACATTGCACAACTTTAGTGTCTCTACTGTGCAGCAGCACAATACAAGAGAGGAGGGACAATAGAAGCTCACCCCGTAAAACAGTGTCAATCAACCAGATAAAAAAAATTTAATTCTGAATTTATAGATATAAGGGGAACTTTTTGAGGGGTTGTGACTGGGCTGTCTCCATGGTAACCGCAGTGAACTCACCCAGCCCCACGAGCGAAGCTATCTGCTGGCTGGACGCCACACATCCGTGCAAACATACCACAGGAGACCTCCGAGAGGAGAAGGTCAGGTCGGTGCCCATCCCTCTGCGACTACCAGCAAATCCCGGGCGGAAAAAAAATGTCTCAGTGAGGGAACAAGGTTACACCGTTTCAGACTTTGAACTTAGCATCGATTACTTGATTATCGATCACATAGACTGCAACCAGGACTTCAAGCCCAGAGTAGAAGATCGCAGATTACATCGATTCCAAGAAAAGGAAATTACTTGTAATCGTTTCTGTTGGTTAATTTCGTAATATTTACGAATAAAGTTAGTCATTTGTTCATCAACGAGGAAAAAAATACTAACGTATATTTTTCTCTTAACATTAATATGATATAAAACCCACCATTTTGTACGTTTTGTTCCTTGTTTTAAATCTAGTATATTATATGAAAAAAATATAATATACTAAACTAATATTTTATTAATTTTATTAAGCAAATTCGTTGTTCCATTTTGACCCATCCTATTTCCAGGATGCAGAAGCGCAGCCACATGGATTTTTAGGTGCTCAGTAGAACTGATTTAGATCAAGGGTCCTGCTCGGGACCAACAGTGATGAACTGTCCACTGAGGGAAATAGTTAATTTAAACTAGACCTCAAGACATTCTGACAGAATTATCATTTATTGCCAACTAATAGAAATATATTTTGGCTTCAGCAAACTGTGACACTATTAAATAATTAGATAAAAGTGAACATTTATAACCTGTATGGTATAAAAACAATATGGAAGCACCAACGTGTGTGGTTGTATTTATTATTTAAATATTACACTATTTTAAGCCTAAGTTCTTGTGGAGTACATGTTTTGTGAGAAAAGCCTTCTTTCTGCATGTCTTCTGCACATTTACTGACTCCCCATATAAGTAGAAGAAGAAAAAACTTTATTAATCAAAGATGGGATTGACTGTGAAGTTATCAACAGTGGTTGAAGATAAAGGTAAATGTAGACATTTAGAATTTCAAAACTGTAAGTTTGGTTTTAGCGCAATAAATATATATACTATTTGTGTGTTGTTTGTTTTATTCAACATTGGCCAAACCTAAATATGAACTTGCTAAAACTCAAACGTTTTTTATGATTTACTTTGTAGAATACAGCAGGATCTAATTGAAGAAAAGGATGAAAAGGTTGTGACCTTTTTCCAGCTATGTAGTTAATTGATTACCAAGCGAGAACTTATTTATTCCTCTCCTATAACTTTGAGACACCTTTTTAGAGAAACATTGTCCTAAAATAGTCATTCATGTCCTGCATGTCTGAAATCGGTCTGTCTTAATTAAAACTAAACCTGTTGTTAGATGCAAATCAGCCACAATGGCTGTGCTATATTGACCAGCTGCCTGCCACTTCCTCTTATGTCTCCAGGTACACAAAACAGACTGTAGAACATTAACCATTGTGTCTTCGATTATGTGTCTTTGTGCACACACAGGTATGTTATTCTTCAATAAAGGCCCCCTGTGTGTGTTTGCACATTGTGTGTATTTCTGTGTGAGAGAGATATTGCCATATCACATCTGGTTTATGTAAACCTGGAAGAGAGAGGAGGGCAGATGGGGGGGCTATAAATGTCCAAATGAAGGACCAACCACCCTCAGAAACAGGGCAGGTGAAACAAACAGCATCTACTCATTTCCACTCCAAAGGTCTACACCAAGAGCTGCTGTATTTTTCTTTTGACTGCTTCTCCAACTTTGTAGTTGTCCCCCAAGTGGTGTAGACAAAAACTGGCCTGGGTCAAATCTTGAAAATAGTTTCAGATTATTTACCTGGGAGACAGGCCTCGGTGGAGTGGTTTAAGGTTCACAAGATACTTCTCTAACCTCAGGAGTTGTTGGTGTTAGAGGCCGTTTCAGAGCCAAAATGTGTTCAGGTAACTTTGCCAAATGTCTGGGGATCAGTTTGCTGCCTCTGTCCATTGCATGTGTGCTTTGCAACATCCTGCTGTTTTTCCCCGGCGGGAAGCATGTGGACAGCTCAAAAATCACTGATGAGGTATTTTACTGTGGCGGCATCGTGGGATCTGGAGTGCTGGTGAGTGTGTTACTGAGATGCAAAATTCTGCTTTTGTGTCCATTTTTAAAAAAGAAAAGTACTGGCATGTGCTGTGCTAGTGATGCATCCTCCGTGACATTTGTTTCTGTTAGAAATGGAAATTATAATTCCAATAATTCGTTATTCCTACTGCGACTTGTTTTAATCATTAGTTCACATTTTATAATAGTATAAATAGTGTCGTATGATTATATATAATAACAAAAAATCCTTAGAATTTCTTTCTTCTATCTATTTGTCTATATATTTCCTCTTATCGTGCTGTGGATTTTTGGTGCGTTTGGGTGGCAGATGATCTTCCCAGCACTGGTCTTCCTGGGTCTGAAAAACAATGACTGCTGCGGTTGTTGTGGCAATGAAAGCTGTGGAAGGAGGTTTGCGGTGAGGCCATTTTTTACTTTAATGTTGCAACATGATAAAAACTATTATTTACAGGAGAAGTTTTCAAAAGTTGAGCACAAATCCAAATGACACTCTAAGCACAAGGAGACTGGAAAGTTTGTCTTAAAAGAAATTCAACTAGATCTCTTATAGTGTGGGGCAGCAGACAAAAATGTATTTTTGACTGTAAAACATTTTTACAGTCTGCGGAAAACAGGTATGGGGAAAACACGACTGACAGCCACACCCTGGCTGTGTATACCTGTGGATATACACAGCCACGGTTTATTTCTGCTCTAACTTTGCTGCTTGTATGGATTCAACAGAGTGAAAAATTTTTTTTGCACCCAAACAATTTTACTAATATCTACCAGGTGAATTATGATTAGTTAATCTGGTCATTGTGATAACCTTTTTGCATGAATGAACAAAACACCCCAACCTTGATCCAAGTTGCAACACGTGTGAAAAGACACGTAAATATTAATAAGAATTCGATCATTGGAGCACGAAATTCCCCTGGCGGTAGTTTCACATGACCTTCTCTCATAGAGCAGGTCTTGTTCTGCCACACACATACAGATCAATATTCCAACAATGGCTAAGCGTGTGAGTGCAAAAGAAAAAAGAAAAAAAAAATCAGCAAACAAAAAACTAACAAAAGATTACTCACACATTTAAGGCATCTCAGTCACCCAGTGTTGGCCCTATTCATGGCCCCACGCCTGGTCTCTCGGCACTGGGAAAATAACATCATTATTTAGGGGGTTTAATTGGAAATTGTTGCATGTATTGATTCACTATGTGAGTGGTTGTACTTTCTTTCTCTCTCTGCAGATGCTGAGTTCTATACTCTTTGCGGCTGTTGGTGTTTTAGGGGCAGGTTACTCTGTTATAATTTCTGGTGTGGCTATTAACAAAGGACCAAAGTGTAATACCAGTGCAACATCGGAAAAATGGGAATATCCCTTCTCAGCTGGGTGAGACAAACAAAATTGTGAAATGTTTACACGTGCAATTTGCCCTTCAACTTGTGCTTACATCACCATTGTATTGATGTACATGTTTCTTTCACTTATAATGCATATATCTTTAGTATAAACTAGTCGGTACCATCACTTGATGTCTACATTTTATAAAATTTGACACTTTATTCTCACCACCTCCCTCAGGAATTATCTATCCGAAACGAATATGTGGACAGAGTGCAAACCGTCGTCCGTGGTATCCTGGCACCTGACTCTGTTTTCCATGCTGCTGATATTCGGCTTGATCCAGATAGCGCTATGTGCAGTGCAGATGGTGAACGGCCTGTTGGGAGCCTTGTGTGGGGACTGCTGTGGCTGCTGTGGAGGGGTCAGTGTGTGTGTGTGTGTGTGTGTGTATGTGTGTGTGTGTGTGTGTGTGTGTGTGTGTGTGTGTGTGTGTGTGTGTGTGTGTGTGTGTGTGTGTGTGTGTGTGTGTGTGTGTGTGTGTGTGTGTGTGTGTTGTGTGTGTGTGTGTGTGTGTGTGTGTGTGTGTGTGTGTGTGTATAAATTCCTTAAAGCAATCCACATTACACTGTTATTATTGTTTGTTTTTCAGAGTGATGGAGCTGTCTGACTGCTTCCTGCAGCTATGAGAGTCTGAGGATGCCCCCCACCCCCATCCAAGGATTATTTTCTACCTTTAAACACTGAAATTATAAGCGATGTCATTAATGGCTTACTAATGACAGTGAAGAGTTTATTTTATTTACAGTGGAAATGATAGAGCTATTTAAGGGTTTTCTATGCATTAGCATCCATCTATTGCACTCTTTCTGTACTTATTTCTAACTGTTAATGACTTTTTTTTTCATTTTCTTTGGGGTGTTTTTTTAAATGCTTTTCATAATTTTTACAATAAAGGTTTTTTCTTTAAAGTTGCATGTAAGTGATCAAATAAAGATCTTATATTTGATTTGGTCTCCTCAGTAGTGATAATAGTAAATGGAACTGCAATACACGACTGCTCATTTTATTTTTATTTTTATTTTTTTTTCTCATTCGACAAAACTAAAGCATCAATTTTACGGTGGCCGAGAAGGACCAACAACACAACACACCAACAAAAGCCACAACACAACAACAAAAGCCGCAACACAACAACAAAGAGTCGCAACACAACAACATAAGCCACAACACACCAACATAAGCCACAACACAAAAACAAAAGCCACAACACACCAACAAATGCCACAACACAACAACAAAAGTCACAACACAAAAACAAAGAGCCGCAACACAACAACAAAAGTTATCAAAAGTTCTCCGACTGCTGCGGCATTTTGTTGTTGCGTCGTGGCTTTTGTTGGTGTGTTGTGTTGTTGGCCCTTCTGGCCAACCATACCAATTAGTACAAACTTTGTCGTTCATAAGAAACTGTCTTTGCATGAGTGCCTCCTGCTGGGTTATTTGTCGAATAAACCGAATGTGAAGCCAACTTGTATCCACGTCCCCTGCTTCTATATGTGGCGTAGTTTTTACATTAATGTAAGTAAAAGTGCATAAATTCATTCAATTATGAATTTCACAAAACGATTCACGAAATCCAAACACATAATACACTTCATACGTTTTGATATCCTAAATATAGAAGCAAACCAACATATTTGTGTGTGTTTGCTTTTATTATTATTATCATCATTATTATTATTATTATTATTATTGATGTTCATGTTGTTATTGGTTGCTGTGCATATTCTGAAACGTGTG
This sequence comes from Lipophrys pholis, assembly GCF_963383615.2. NCBI lineage: Eukaryota > Metazoa > Chordata > Actinopteri > Blenniiformes > Blenniidae > Lipophrys > Lipophrys pholis. The sequence continues at coordinate 20,424,696 of NC_137640.1, read as the reverse complement.
CATTTGCATTAACCGTGACTTGTCATGTCAATCTTCCTGTTACAGAAAGTTTCCAGAAAGGTTAACAAAAAAGTTATTTCAGAAAAGTACAATATGTGAAGCTCAATGCGCATCTCTTTCGCCTTTTTAAGCCTTTTTTAAAGCTTCACTCATTAGTTGAGCAAAGCTGGGGTGCTATTTTAAAATGGTGTGGTGGAGGCGGAACGATTGTTCGTTGAACACGGAATACATAAAGCCGTGCACCTGCTCAGAGGAAGGTCGCTGCTCGCTGTCTCTTAACACGAGTTTCTTAAGGTGTTTGTTTTTAACCTGAAAGCGAAGTTATTGTGTCTTAAAACCGTACTGTCGCTTCACGTGGTGAACGGGGAGGAACGTTAGCTGCCAAAAGGTCTGTACTCCTGTCGTTTCAACAGATTTCAGATGATCAGGATTACTTTTGCTGTCTGACCACAACATCGTGTCACATGTTTTTCCTCCCAAGATTTATGGTGTTCTTGCTTTATATTATATTATATTGTATGTGTGGCGTTTGCATGTTCTCCCCGTGTGTATGTTGGTTTCCCCCGGGTTCTCATACCAGATTCTTCCCACAGTCTAAAAACATGCATTTGAGGTTAATTGGTGACCCTAAGTTGCCCCGAGGTGTGAATGTGAGCGTGTGTGGACAGGTCGCCAGGCCATCACAGGGTAAACATAAAGAGACCAGAGTGTAACCTGCCCTCACTCATAGTAAACTGGGATTGTCTCCGGTGCAACATGTTTGAATTTTTCACTTTTGTGGAGAAAAACAACCCAAAATGTCCACCATTTGGCAATTGTATTAAATGATAGTCTCAATTGTGTAAATATAAATACACCAGTTGCCTGCTTTGCCGTGACATACAATATACCAATATGTCTGATAGCATAATGTTTGAGTCTGAAGTGTAAATGATCATGTGAAATTTACCTTTGTCATTTTTAACTTCATGGTTTTTTCTATATAAATATTCTTCTGTTTGACAGATGACATAGATTAAATTGTGTGTTTTTGATTTTTTTTCTCTCCTCCTGAACATGTTTCCTTCTTCACTAGATGTTCTCTTCAGTACTTAAACGAAGCTGCTTTGCAACCCACAAGGTAACTGCCCCTCAGCTATTGCTTTTCATAGTTTATTGTTTTCAAATTTACTGATACTTTTTGAATTTCTTTTTCAGTTGTTGCATTGGTCAGGTCCTCCACAAAGATTCTGGACATCAACGCTTAATGTATCTTCGCATGGTGGAGCTGTCTCCTCGTACAGGCTCCCATCTTCAGAGACGGCATCCGGACATGCCAGACCCTGCACTGCACTTGGTTTCAGGACTGAGCTGCTCCACGAAGTAAAGACAAGTGCTGCTTTGTGTTGGATTAGAAGAGAATGTTTCCATTCCTCTGCTGTGAGACTAAAGAAGCGAGTAAAGCCTGAACCTCCTCCAAGAGAACTGGATCTACTGCGATACGACTTCAAGAACATTTGGGAGGGCCCCAAACCAGCCCTCTACCTGGGCTTCGCTGGGCTGATCCCCTTTGTCTGCCCCCCTCTGTTCATGGCTGTGACGGAGAACTACTACCCAGAGCTGGCTTACGCTCAGCTGGCCTATGCTGCCTCCATTGTTTCTTTTCTGGGTGGAGCCAGATGGGGATTCGCACTCCCTGAGAGCAGCCCAGCCAAGCCGGACTGGATCAACCTGGCCAACAGTGTGGTTCCTTCTCTGTTAGCCTGTGTGACCATGCTCATGAGCAACAGCATCACCCCTGCAGTTATGACGGTTATCATAGGACTTGGAATCTCGCTACATTACGATCTGTCTCTGCTTCCCACTTATCCCAGCTGGTTCAAAGCCCTGCGCACCATCCTCACCGTTGTGGCATCTTTTTCTCTTATTGGTACGCTGTTAATGAATGGCATATTCCTGGAAAAGAAACTGTTTGGAGACTGACAATATTTCAGCGGTTAATAATTTTTGTTTTAAATTAATATTTTGCGTCTTCATTTGGGCAACGTGACATCAAGGTTTTCATACTGTCCTATTTATGAAGTTGAATGCTCTTGTCATTGTTTTCTGTGATGTCATCTATGTAAGGAAAAGATTATGACTTGTGTGCATATTTCCTGAAATAAATTGACACTCAGTAGTGTCAGTATTTTCTTTAACTGTTCAATTTTCACTTTATTGTATGAAAAAATAATGAAAGTTCAATATGAAAGAATATTAACTTACAGTCATGCCAATATAGCTGCAAGCAATATTTTTAGTTTCTAAAACGAGTGTCCACTACCAAAACTGGTAATGAGTTTATCTTACATCAACTAAGTAAACATGTACTCCTATTAACCTACACTACTTAATGGGCAAAATTGTTAGACTTTTTCATATTCCTGCAGCTGCAGGAAGAGAACACAATAACAGTTATAACCAGTCCGTTTCGCTTGCGTCCAGTACCCAGTCAAATTCTTTTGAAGGCTTTATTGAAGTGCTGAAATTGAGCTACTTTTGAAATGATTGGTTTGTCAGACACAAAGACTAATATCAATACCCTGATTATTTTAAAGATAAACGGATGCATTGTGAGTTATGAAAAGGGGTTTTCTCTTTCCACATATAACAATCTCATCTGCGTTGCATCCCCTGTGTCACACTCAGGAATTTCCATTAAGTTACATTATATTACACTTGTATCCGGTCTTCCTCCCACACATGGTCATTGTACTGCCACTGAGTTATAGTCACCTTCTGGTTGTTCCTGACCAGCCTGGTGAATGTGATTTTTAAATAATGAATCAAATAAACAATGTTGGCTATATGATGTGTGACAGTGAAAAAAACAAGTAAGCGAGTTGTATATTATATACAGTATCTATGCTTGTGGGCACCTGGACTAACGGAGCTCACAATTGTGATCCCACAAACCCGTGGAAAGAAGATTAATGTGAAACGTACCAAACATGGTGATTAAAGTACTTTTGAGCTCAAAAGTAAAGCTTTTAGTTTAGGGATTGTTCACAAACAAAACACTTAAATTGAAGATTTTAGCTCAACTGTAACAAACTTTCTCTTTGAGAATAAATTCAGGCCTTTCTCTCCACAGGTTTTACTGGGGCCCATCAGGAAATTCATTTGCACATCACAGTGCACAAAGGTAATCCATTCACTATACGTTAGGTAAATTGGGTGAAAGACAGTGTTGAAATAAGCTACTAATCTCGAAAAGAATAGTTTAATATTCCCAGAGGGACATTGTTTGTAATGGTTCTCCACACAGAAAAGAACACATGCAATAATTACAATAGAAGTTAAAATATCAATAAGAGAATTAAAATTATATATTTTATAATATTATGTACATTATATGCAGGGTGACTGGCATAAGAATAGAGAATGAAATTAAGAGGAAAACCGCTATTTACAAAGTGGAGTTATAGAGTTATTTCCACAGGAATGAAGGATCTTCTGTGGCGCTCAGTACTGCACTTTGGTACTTTGGTGGGAGTCATTCGGGATGGACCTGAATGAGGGCGATGGAACTGAGATCCATCGTTTCGGATGGACCTCAGTTTGGACCAGATCCTCCTCTCCGACACCACCTGGTCTTTGTCACATTGATATTACAAACTCATGACAGAAGAAACACAATCATCGAGAAACACAATATAACTGCAGCGAGGTAGGTTCCTTCTCACTCCTTCAACCGCATCACTCAGGCCTCCAGCATGGAGCCAGACTCTGCTCAGCCTTGTTGGCTTTTAGTTTACATTAACAACATGTAACACACATGAACCATCGCTCATCCACCTACAGATCCATTGATAAAAAGATCACACCTAATCCATCTGATTCCTCAGCCTCTGCCTCGTGAAATGATGTTAGAGTATTGCTTTGTCTCCAGCCATTGGTTCATAATGAATGTGTGTGTGTGTGTGTGTGTGTGTGTGTGTGGGGGGGGGGGGGGGGGGGTTCAGATCACTATAAAATTGTTCTTCTCTCCTTTTCATCCATTCATATTAAGCTTTTTTTGTCTGTTTCTTTATCTATAAGACATAAAGAATTTTTTTTTTTTTTTTTTAAATTACGTGAACACATCTTTTGTTTTGCAGGATTTTATATCCACATGTTGACATTCTGGAATGGGTGGAGTGCACAGTTTGCAGAGGCTGGCTGCATTTCGATTGTGCCGGAAAATACACAAATTTTCCCAATGCATCATTCAGCTGTGGATGCAACCCCCAAAAAGAGAGCACAAGTACTACAATAGTTGGTTCAGTAGTTCAATAGTTGCATGTGGTATGGCAGAAATGAGTGAAACACCTGGCTGACATATTTAGCTGCTCTCCTTTGTGTTGAATAGAACAGTTGTTTGATGATCACTCTGTGAAAGCAAAATGTCAGCTGATTCAACGGTTGGCTGATTCCTTTTGTTAAATGACAGGAACAAATAAAATCCAGTAGTTTTGACTTTAATCAAAGTGTAAAAGTCACAGTTGGTGCTGCTTTTTTATCTCAGTTTTATCTGCAGGATCATTGAGGTGTTGAAGGGGGGAGATCCTGACTGTATTCTCCAGAGAGCAGATCAAGGTGAGTGAAACTAACTGTGCTGTTCGTGGTTCTATTCCCGAGTGCTGCTATATGTTCTCTCTTTGCTCTTTGTCTTCAGATCTTACATGAAGATCTCATGGAGTCGAGGGTCCGTTCAGACAGATTAAACCTCTGGAAGATGTCGTCAGCATCACTTTCCCTGAAGCAGCACCTCAAACTGAGGATTCTGCCTTTCAGTGACCAGCAGGTAAGAAAACACCTCATCTATCAAGTCTGAGAGTTTTTATGTAACATAAGCTTGATTTGTTTACTTTTATTCCTCTGTGTTGCAGCAGATTTTGGAGATGCTGAAGGAGATGGAGGAAGTCACAGGAATCAAGAAGGAGGACCTGAGACTCATCCATTACGTTTTGATGTTTTGCTCCCTGAAGTAAGATGATCAATGGAATGGAGGACATCATAGAAGTAGAGTGCTCAATATTTTGAGTTTTTGGAAAGCTATCTACATACACCTTGTCAATGTTTTTCAGATCCTCATCAACATCCTGATGGCCGAAGGTCATACAAGGCTTGAGGCAGAGGTCGTCATAGCCAGTGGGAGAAAGTTCTAACATGCTCTCACAGGGTAACCAACCGTACATGATGAACAAGAGAGTCTGAAGGCATCCGGTGATGTTGTAGTAATCCTATATCTTCCTGTGTTCACCTGATAGTAGTTTGAAGCTGCACTGCTGTCGCTCATCACCATCTTATCTATTGGAATCTGTACATTTACATTTGCATAATGTCTCTAAAATCAAGAATATATTGATAGAGTGACACTGAAAAGCTAATCCATGCATTTACTTCCAGAGTAACTATTGTAACTCTCTATTATCAGGGGGTCCAAGTCACTGCTTAAAAAGTCTTCAACTAATTCAAAATATCTTAAAGAACTGCTGGTCCCATATCTCCCCAGAAGAACACTTGGTTCTCAGAGTGCTGGCTTACTGGAGGTTCCTAGGTTTTCTAAAAGTAGAATGGAGGCAGAGCTTTCAGCTTTCAGGTTCCTCCAATGTGGAACCAGATCCCAGTTTCAGTTAAAGAGTCTGACACAGCCTCTAATTTGAAGGTTAGGATGAAGACTTTTCTATTAAAGTTTACAGTGAGAGCTGCTTCAGGACACCTTAGACCATTTTCTAGTTAAGCTGCCAGAGGTTAAGACTGCTGGAGGACCTAAACTGAGCTTCTTTCCTTTTTTATTCACCACTATTACATGTCACTAACATTTGCCTTTCTCTCCTGTAGTCTGTGCTCTCTGCCGGATGTCTGACAGTGGAGCTGAAGGTGGATTGAAGCCTCCTGTCCTGATCAGTCTTCCGGGTGGATCTCTCTCTTATCTATCTGTCTGTCCTCTCCTCTGTCCCCTCACCCCACCCGGCCAGCAGGAAGCCTCCACCTCTGAGTCTGGTTTCTGCAGGTCTCTTCCTGTTAGAGGGAGTTCTTCCTTTCCACAGTCGCTCACGCATGCTCATGTGGATTTGTTGGGTTTTCTCTGTTAAAGTGCCCAGTGATTGTATATATAATAAAGAACAATGACATGCTTTATGATGGTTTTATTCTTTTAAAGGTGTCATAGGTGTTTGTTGAAGGTTTGTCATGGACATTTACTCCTTTCCTGCTGAAGAAACTACAGTTATTCTCCATTCTTGTCGTTTGTTTTGCTTCATGCAGCACACATTGTCACTGGATGAATGAAGGAGGCAGATCAGTTTGGTAGCTGACCTCTGACCTCTGACCCTGAGCTTCACTGTGGTTACAGCTGCAGTGTGTTGCTGAAATAGGCTCAGAGAGAGTTAGACAACTTAGTCAATCATGTACGCAGCAGGTGTATACAGAATAAACTTATGTTACATGGCTCGCCTACAATTTGGGATATAAAATGACACAGGTGCAGTGAAGTGAAATGTAAATGTAAAGCAGAATTTAGAATAGAGCAGAGTGGAGTTAGATGTGACACTTTTCTTATTTTGTCCTGACGGTAAGGAAATATGACAAATAGACATCCTGAAATACTTCTACCTTGTTTTATTGTCAATAATTCATTTCTAGTCATACATTATTGCCTCAAATACCAATGTTTTCATTTCTTTTCAGAAAGTTTGTAGTGATTCTATCTGAGCCTGGAGATCAGTCAGAGGCTGTTTTCATGCTGATACTTCAATTTAAATCCTCCTGACATAAAGGTTTCATCATTTACAGTAATAAATGATTTAAAGTAATTGAGCATTTTGTGTAGAATAAGAAGAATCATACAGGTATCTAAAGAAATTCAAGATCTCGTTCACTATACTTTTTGGTTCTAAGTATTCTTCCCCATTCATCATGAGAGTGAATCTTTTCTTTCTAGGCTGAATGTGGAATATGACGGTTGCCCGGCTAGCTCAGTTGGTAGCGCATGAGACTAACGTTCTCTAGGTAGTGGGTTCGTGTCCCACGCCAGGCGCCACCTTCCCGTGGGCTCACCAGCTGCAGAAAGGTTCTTAATTGGTGCGATGTGATCTGACGGTGTACTGGACATGACCCATGAAGCAACTTTAGCCACTGATGTCATTCTGCCTTTTAAATATGGCGGCGACCACATACAAGTATGGCGGGGACCGTAAACAAGTATGTCGGCAACCACAAACAAGTATGACGGCGCCCTTACGCCGCCATTATTTGATACTGCACTGGCGGGGTTTCAATTTTGAGAATAGTATGGCGCTGACCGTGTGCCATTATGGCGGCGACCACTAACAACTATGTCAGCGCCCGCAAACAAGTATGTCAGCGCCCGTAAGCCACCATCTTGATACCACACTGGCGGGTTTCAATTCTGGAGAAGCAAGGTCGCACTGCAGATCATGTACTCTTGCCTCCCACCGACGGTGGCGCTGTGATTGTGCTTTGGAACAAAATGGCGGCGACCTGCAGGAAGCGGCCATATTTCATGTACTACCGCCTCCAACCGAGAGTGGCGCTGTGGTGGTGATTCAGAACAAAATGGCGGAACAATGTGTCGGCGATCGTAAGGAAGCAGCCATATTGTCGGCCATTTTGGATTCCCCACTGGCAGCCTCTCCAGAAAGAGAGCACAACCCGCCATTTCTCATCCGGTCATGCAGGGGGCGGTAGAGCGCGCGGCGCCACCTGGTAGGAAGTGACGTCAGCGGACTGGCAGCAGCATGGCTGCAGTGCAGCACTCACCTTTCATAGTTTGTCAACTTATCTAAGATGTCACGTTTTGTTCATTCACTCGTTTAATGTAGTTGGACTGAACTTTACAGAGTATCGATCTGTACCGAGGTGAGTTTGGAGCGCTCGGGTATAGTAACATGGATGTGTGGTGGCAGATGAAGATAAGCTTGTTCAGCTGCTCTTGCAGAGAGAGGATATGTGTGATCAGCGTTGGTGGTAAACAGATATTTAAATATGTGTCTGAAACTGCTGTCGTTTCATTCAATTCATGTGGGGCGTGCGGTAGATGCAAGACGACCTTGATTTCATTTGTTATCTTAATTCATCGTTGAGTCTCAGTTGAAGAGGTCCCGACATTAATGTGTTAATTACATACAGTAGCAAGCTACTATTGTTTATACACTTGTCAGTGCTGATGTACAAATCTCCAAACGAACAGTAATGCTGACGATGACTTTGTCTCACGTTGTGTACAATCACAAGTTAAGAGATGAAGGTGATTCCCCCCAACAATCAACCACCCTCTTCCCCCCTTGATGTTTATTATCTGTGATCTGCAAAGTTTATTAGTTTCTTGTAGCACTTTTCTGAGCTGAAACCTGTCAGGCAGTAATATTCTTATAGTTTTCTTTGGGTTTGCAGGCGAAAGGAAATCCCTCTTTCAAGGGAAACATGTTCAAATTACATTTCTGTGATCTGTTGTTTGACACTGACTCTATAAATATGAGTTCCAATTAGTTGTCATTTCGCTTTATCTGCAAATTTTATTTTGTGTTAAAGCAGCACACTTGGATTTATTATGGAGCCTGCGATATATCCGATGTGGCAGAGGGCCTTTCACCGGCTCCACAGAAGCCTGACCCTTCTTAAGAGGAGCCATTCAAGCTGTGCCGAGCCGGTGACTTCCTCTCGCTCCAGAAGCAGCCAACCCACACTGCTGGTGTCCCGCCTTTACCAGCCTTCAAACCTCCGCGATGTGGGACAGGACAGCCGGCTTTCAACCGAGATGACCTGCAAGAGCCAGCGACTCATGCAACAGGCTGGGCTTATCCATCCATCCAGCCCGGGGTGCTACTACTACCTTCCTGCCACCGTACGCTCCATGGAGAAGCTGGTAAGTTTTCTCATTGATTTTAAGAATTATTTATGCCCTTCTGTGTTCAAACGTGGAAAAGTAAAATAGGTTGTGGTCCTCCCGGCAAGTCGTATTTTTTTAATTGTGTCTTTGTTTGTTTTGTTTTGCTGCATTAGACTTTAACCTGGGGAATAGCATGACAAACCAATAAAGATTCTTAATCGTGGGTAATCATTTTGTAAAGTCACACAATATAGCTTATCCATCACATAAAAAGGGCTTTCCCTTTGTAACACATGTAACAGTTATCCCTACAGTAACTTTCTTTTGACTTAGGAAAGAATTATTATGTAAAAGTGTAGATACAACCATTCCATATTTCCCAAGAAAAAGAAAAACAATAGGGAGGTTTACTTCTTCTAAGCTTATATCCTGATAATCTCTTTCTTGACAGTGCGTATTGTCTTGCATCATTGAGATGCCTTAATTTGCAGTGGAGCAAGTCTTTAACCTGCAGAGCAAAAGTGAGGAGTCTTCTTTGGTCTGGGAAAATGTAATGTCGTTCATATTTTCCAGGTGAGAGTCATTGACCAAGAAATGCAGTCGATTGGTGGTCAGAAACTAGACATGCCCAGTTTGTGCTCAGCGGATCTGTGGAAGACCAGCGAGCGTTGGGATTTGATGGGCAAGGAGCTGTTCCGCCTGAAGGACCGCCACGGCGCCGATTTCTGCCTGGGTCCCACACACGAGGAGGTGGTGACGACTCTTGTTGCTCACCAGGCAACTCTCTCCTACAAACAGCTCCCTCTCCTTCTTTATCAAGTAAGCATTTAGCTTGTTGTTGATGAGTGCTGCTCTCTTTATTATTATTATTATCATGACATTGTCAGTCATTCTTCTATTAACAGATCACTCGCAAATTCCGAGACGAGCCAAAGCCAAAGTTCGGCCTTCTTCGTGGGCGAGAGTTTTACATGAAGGACATGTACTCGTTTGATGTGAGCGAAGAAGCTGCTTACCAGACCTATGAATCTGTATGCCAAGCGTATACCCAGCTCTTTGCCAGGTTGGGACTACGCTGCGTCCAGGTGCAGGCAGACACGGGAAACATCGGTGGAAAACTGTCCCACGAGTTCCAGCTGCCGGCAGACATCGGTGAAGACCGGCTTCTAGTTTGCGGAAGCTGCTCTTTCTCTGCCAACGTGGAGACCTTGTCATCAGATAGCAGTGCCTGCCCGCAATGCAAAGCTGGAACACTTGTAGAGTCAAAGGGTATAGAAGTAGGTCACACGTTTTACCTGGGGAAAAAGTACTCCCATATATTTAAAGCCAGCTTTAGCAATGCCCAGAACAAGCCCAGCATTGCTGAGATGGGCTGCTTCGGTCTTGGGGTCACTCGAATTCTTGCTGCAGCAATCGAGGTGATGTCAACAGAAGAAGGGATCCGCTGGCCAGGTCTTATTGCTCCTTACCAGGTGTGTGTTTTACCACCGAAGAAGGGCAGCAAAGCAGACGAAGCAGGAGTGGTGGCAGAAGAGCTGGTTCAGTCTTTGGGAAACACTCTGCCTCATTTGAGAGGTGAAGTTGTTTTTGATGACCGCACACAGATGACCATCGGAAAGAGGCTGAAGGATGCCAGCAGGCTGGGCTACCCGTATGTTATTGTAGTGGGCCAGGGAGCTTTAGAAGAACCACCTAGATTTGAGGTGATGTGTCAGCAGACAGGTGAAACCATGTTCCTCAGTAAGGATGGCCTGCTAGATCTACTGGGAAGAGTAGAAATTGCATGAGCAACAATGAGTGTGAAATAATGCAATGTAAAATTATTGTCTTTGGAGATTCATTGCTTTTGTGATTTATATATGTTGGTATCTGTTTAATGGCTTTTATGGTACAAATCACTGCTGGTATTTGATGACTACTGTAAATAAAACTATCATGACTCTTTGGGAAATGTAGAAAATTAAATAAATGGTTTTGTGATGGGAGACTGAGTGAAAATGCAGAGTTCACACCACAAACATATTTGTTATAAGGAAGTCTGTTGGCATGATGTTTTACAGGGAAATCATCTGCAAACTGAACTTCTCTCATTGTGTTTCCTTTTTTGAAAAATTTGGATGTACTTTAAAACCCCAATTATATGGCCTTAATCAGTTTTCTCTCAGAGAGCAAAAGTCTGCCTTCAGGTCTAAAAGAAGTAATACGTAGTTTGCTGTAACAAAATTTAGGCAAACATATTTGTTAAAATATGTTGGATCATAGTGATTTGAGCTAAGCGTACCCATTACACTTGTTTGATAGTCTGGTGCCTGCCCTTGAGGTTTTTGGCTTGTTGCGCTTGTAAGATGCTACTGTAACTCTACAGTTAAAATTACTGACGTTTTGTAAAAATGCTACTCAATAATTCGGGTTTACTATAGTAGCTCTACGGGATCATTTGTAGGCTGATTTGATTGTTAGTATCGTTAACAAACTAGCTTTTAATTTTCACATTCGTTATACACTTCTAACACTAAACTTGTATGCACTGAAGGATGACAATCTATTCTAAACTAAAATCAATCCTCTTGACAGGAAAGTTAATCTGTAAGTGACATAAATCGGGCTGTGTCCACAATACCTGTGATGCACTCTTTAAGGTTTACTTTTATAAGACCTGTCTGGATTTTGATAGTTTATTATAAGCTGTTTTGTTGCTTGTGCTTCTCATCACCTGTTCAGAATTCTCTCTTTCCTCAAAAAAAGCACTGATTTCCAGATTACATCGCAACACCAAACATGATATAACCACCTTAATATAGATTAACCCACAGTGCTGACAGCTCAGATAATGTGTAATAACGACATGGCCTTGTGCAGATAGCTATAATATTGTATATTATTATGCTATTCATTTTTAGTATTTGTTAAAGTGATTTAATGCGTATAAACTATTCTTGAAGACTAATTTTCACATTTCATATTCACTTGTTGACAACGGAGCGGAACCAAGTAGCTGTAACTCAGTTTCCGCACGGATCTCTTGCAGTGTAGTACTGTTTTGGCACATGGGTGGAACTCGGCGATCTGTTAGACACCTCAATACGCTCATATCTTCCCACTATAACCCTTCAACCTAGTATATCACAGTAAAAAAAAACTTTGTTTGAGATGGCGGCACATGGCGACAGCGACGATGACATGGACGCTTTCATGGACAAATTTAAATCCCAGAGATACAAAAACGGGCTCAGCGAAAACAACTGGGAGCAGGTAAATACGTGGGACAGATTAACCAGTAAACTGTTTGGACGTCGTCATTGATGAACCTTTGTGTTTACCCCATGCAGGAGTTTGACAAAATACCCATGTTCATGAAGAAAGCCCCGGATGTGATCGACCCGCAGAGCTTTCCAGAGCTCGCCTGTCTGCAGTCCATCCTCCACAGTGAAGACCGGCCTCCGGAGGGTAAAGTCGGCTTCACAACGCCGCTGCATGTCACTAATCGGTGACTCCGCTGAGGCCACCTCAATAAACCTGGGGCTGTTTGTTTTCCAGAGCAAGCCACGAGCCTGAAAAATGAAGGGAATGAGTTTTTCAAAGAGAAGAACTACCAGAAAGCGATCGAGTCCTACACTGCAGGGTTGCTGAAGAAATGTGGGGACCAGGATCTTAATGTTGTTCTCCTCACCAATCGAGCAGCTGCACACTACTATCTGGGTAAACGAGACATGTCGGTTCTGCTAAGTTTAGTTCAATTCAATTAAACTTTATTTATATGGCACCAAGTACAACACAGCCACTTCTAGCTGCTTTTAAGGGAGAAAAACCCAACAAATCCACACGAGCAAGCAGATTACTTATTTTGCGACTGTTGAAAGGAGAAACTCTCTCTAATAGGAAGAAGACTTTGCAGAAACCAGACTCAGAGGTGGCCTGTAACTTACTAAGACACCTGGGTTAAGGGTTTGTTTTTTTAATAGGAGGTTTTAGCAACAAGTTGTTGTGTGTACCTGCAGGTTGCTTGTTGAAGGAATGATGTTAAACATGCTTTTAAACTTGAAGGTTTCAGCAGCTTGAGCTGACCATTGTTTGGTAAAGTATAGACAGACTGACAATCTCACATATGTGCACCCACTTCCAGTCTAAAGTCACCATGCCCTTCAATTTTTGGAGAAAAGCTTGAGATGACTTCGGTGACTTAAAGCAATTCAAAGATGATTACAGTTATAGGTGCATTTAGACGTTGCAGCAAGAAAACCCATGCGTATATAAAGACAATGCAAAGCATTTTAAAATGATTAAATGCTGATTGAAGTTGATAGAACATCAAAATAAAATAACATTGTATTTGACATGTGCACAAATTTAGAGTTGTCTAGGGTTGCTATTAATTTTATTTATTTTTTCTGCTTGACCTCCACAATGTGAAGTCAGCAAGGATGGAGACTCTTGTCTTATATTGCCAATCGATCAGATCAGATTAGAAGCTTTTAATGTACATGAGTTCAGCCAGTAAATGGTTGAGAATGTTGGAATTGGTTTAAAATGTACAATACGGTGGGAGTACTAGAACTATGAGTCGATGGTTAATGAGAGTTTGCGGTTTGTTGAATGTAACTACAGTTGCTGGGATTCTGTTGTGGTGGACATCCTCCATGGTTTCAAAATGAATGTAGTGGTATTGAGAAGATGTTCACCAATCTTAATCTCCTAAATTCTAGACATTTTAAGCTGTAGGCCCATGGATCATGTATCATGTGCCATAAGGGCCGGACGGTGGAGCAACTGGTTAAAGGATTTTTGTTTGTAAAAGTGTGTCTGGCTTAATTTTGTGTCCATATTAAAATGCCCTTATTAATATAAAGTCCAGCTGCTCTCCCCATACTTCTCTGCTTTGACAAATTTAAAAAAAACATTTTTTGTGTGTGTTTTAATATTTGTGTGTTAAAGAAGAAAAACACATTGTTGTCTTCAAAGGAAGCAACTGAAACACACCACCTTGTTTTACTCTGGTATTAATTTTTTTTCTTCTCAAAATCAAATGGGTTTTGTTTAGAGATTTTTTATTTAGCTCAGCTGAACATACGTCTTGTTTTGTTTTGTCCCCCAGGCAACATGCGCTCCGCACTAAACGATGCTGCAGCTGCAAAAAAGCTCAAGCCTGACCACCTCAAAGCTTTAATCAGAGGTATGTTCCGCCTGTAAATCAAAACGATAACTTTTGCCAGCCAGAAAATGATTTTCTGTAATTCCGTTGTCTCACAATTGAAAAGAGTCACTGTGCTTTATCACGAGAGTTTCACTCCTGCTTTTAAGGTTAACGCAGTTAAGGCAGTGAATATAGCAGCTGTGGTCTATGTATTTTTTTAAAGTTTTATCTTCTCTCTTGGTCTTCAGGTAAAACAGACAGTAATTTATTCCAAGATTGTTTAAATGACGGGCATTCATTTGGATCTATTTTTGTTGTTGTTGTTTTGCAGGCGCTCAGTGTTGTATCGAGCTGCGTCATTATTCAGAAGCCATTCAGTGGTGTGATGACGGGATGAAGGTCGCGCCAACTGACAAGAAGCTGCGGGAGCTGAGAGCTGCAGCAGATAAACACAAAGTAACTACCGACTTCAATAAAGGTTTTTTTTTTTTCATGGGGTTTTAAATTTTAAAGCAAAGATGTTGTGAAAAGTTAATGTTTTTTTTTCATCTATGTCATATTAAGAGAGCTGCAGAGCGAGATGCCAGGAAGGCCAAGGCCAAAGAAAAAAAGACTCTGTGTGAGAAAGAAGCTCTTCTGGCTGCTATACAGGTACGTTACCCTGTGATCATATTTATTTAAAATTGAAATCTGTTTTAATCTGTTTAATATCTGGAATAATCCCATCTCTCCTCTCCAACACTGGTTCTACCTCGAGGCTCTTTTCGATAGGTTTTGTATGGATAGAATATTAAGTTACACAATTAGATAATGAGAGGCTGAAGTTAAAGTATTAAAGAGTGAACTGACAACGAAAAGAGTAAATAAAACTGTGACTGACAGAACAGGTTATCAATACTATAAGAGATGACAAAAAGTTGTGCTTTGAATGTGACAAGCAGCGGTGTATTGGGCAGACGATCACAAGTTAAATAAAGAAGGTGCCCTCGGCCATGAAGAGGCCTGAGTGATGTGTTGAAGTGAAAAAGGCGTCTGTTGTGCTCTTTTGCAGGATCGGGGTATCAAGCTGCGGCAGTCTGCGAACCCTCGACGAGGCGGTTCAGACAGCGAGCACGACAACGAGAACTCTTCAGCAGCGATCGCGCAGCTGAGTCTGGACGGTCTCAGTTCAAAGGAGCTGACCGGGGCGCAGGTCTTCCTGGACCAGCAGGGCGTTCTGCAGTGGCCAGTTCTCTTTCTCTACCCCGAACATCAACAAAGTGACTTCATCTCAGCCTTTTGTGAGAATAGCTGGTAAATGGATCCTTTATTTATTTATTTTTTACGTACATACTGTCGTAAAGCCTTCAAGTTTAAAGAAAAGAGCTCCAATGCCATCGATACATATACATAAAGTCACTCATGTACTTATTCTCACCCAAAGAAACGAGCCTGACCAACCCCACTGGTCACTCTTTAGAGTGTCGGAGGACATCGCAGTATCTTGAGAATTCTTACACACTAATAACATGCAAAGTCTTCAGATCAGTCTTTTTTCTTTTTTTTTTCTATACAATTGACTAAAACGTGTTTTTGCTCAGCAAAAACTCTGTTTCTACAATAGTGTTATGCACAGTTGCCTGGGAACTCAGTGTTGTGGTTTGTTTTTTTATGGTCCGCACAAGCTGAGGAACAGTTTTGAATATTACAAGAAGAATATTTGAAGAATAATTGAAAGTTCCTGTTGGTTCATAGCTCCCCCGATTATGTCAACCATGGTTCGGACGATTTAATTCAATTATATGGAATGTGGCGTGACTAAATAGATTTGTTTTAGGTTTCAGATGGAGAAGTACCATAGTGTACAGTTAGATTAAGGAAATGGCCAGGAGTTGTGGTTAGTTAACTCCACATTGGACTTGCTGATTACATTTACTACTGTCAATATACACAGATTAAACACATTCAAGTGACATGAGCATATTTACCGATACATACTGACATACAGTCTTGAGATTCACTATGTATTAGTATTATATGTATGAGTTTGTCAAACAAAGTCTGTGTTTTGTGTTTCTATCTTAATCTCTTACACAGCTTTGCTTCTAAATGTATTAATGTCCAGTGTATTCAATTTCAAACTGTAAATAACTTTGTTTTCTTCCCCCCAGCTTCATTGACCAGCTGGTTGTTGTGTTTGAAGAGCTTCCACCTTGGGACGCTGACAGAAAATACCTTCCGCAAAATCTTCAGGTTAAACTTCATTCAGAAATACCTGCTAAACAATCCATAATTTCTATTGGTTGAGGTCAACCAGAGTATGCTTTAGAAACTTGTTAGCATCGTTTCATGTATTTCGTTTTTTCTTCTTGCACTTTTAAGTGATGCTTGAGTGTAAATGTTTAAAAAAAAAGAGGATATATTGTGGAATTGGATACAGTATTTGTTTATTACTGTTGATTTTCTGTGAGGAAGGCCATTACATTTCAGCACCTTTTAAATATCAAAGTGTTTCATCACCTTAACAACATTGTGGGTTTTGTTTGTTGTAGATTTACTTTGAAGATGAAGAGAAGGAGACTCTCTACCAAACACAACCAAACATGTCACTTTTGGAAATATTGCAACATAAAAGGTAAATGTATTGCATATTTTCAGGAGACCTGCTTTTCATTGGAAACAGTATTTTGTTCTGCGCGTTTCTTCTTGTGAATCACTTTGTCATTCATGTTGCGACATGTTGGTGTGTTTTTTGTTTTTGTGTGTGTGTGTGTCGCTGGACGATCAGTTACGGTTTAAACATGCAGTCATTTTCATGAAATCGATGACCTAAAGAAGCAGTTCTGACTGCTTTTTCAACCTCTGGAAACCTGTGGCGCAGAAGCTCTTTCCCGTTTCCCCTCGCTGGCATTTGCTATTTTATCATATAATGATATAGATGTGTAGGAGAGACAATGACTTGCAATTAGTTTGAATAATTGTACTTATTTTTTCAGAGGTGGGGGCAGGTTACAAATGTATTTGAACGTGTTGTAGAAGTTTGTTATACTAGCTACTAGGGTCTGTCAGGTGTTTTACTCACTTTCTGTCCTTTGTGTTCCGTTTCAGGTTTTTTGTCAAGGCAGGCACTCCCAACTTCATCGTGTTGGTGAACGGCTCGGCCTATCAGAAGCAGTTTTTATCTGGAAAGAAAATGCGAAAACTGTAAAAACAGTTCTGGGACATTGTCGGTCAGAATCAGTCCTAAAAGTTTGGTTTTGTTTTTTTGTTGTTTAATATGAGGCGAACTATGTTTGTCTCTCGTGGCTGAAAGCAGTGCACATTGTATAAACCAAACATTGACGTAAATAAACATAAAGAATGGAACATAAAAAATGCAGTGTTGCATTTTGTTTTGGTTTCTTTCAGTTTGCATTGATAACTAAAATCTTTTTTTTTTATATAAATTGCAATGAAATGAGACTTGACATCAAAAGTAGTAAAAGTGATGAGAGTGCTATACTGTAAGTGCAACCCACTTAAATGTCTTTTAAAAAATATATATATATATCATTTATATATAAACCTTCTTATTTCAGATTAAAGTGGTCCACCAATACTCTCATTTTAACCATCAGGCTTTGAGGTCATTGGGTCATTTTTGGTTTTCTTCAATTCAATTCTCTTCATGTTTAGCAAATGTGAATTTATTTTTTATTATTTCAACCCTCTAAATTCAAGCATATTTTGTGGCCTAATTTACAAATTTTCCAATGACATGATGTATGGAAAGTGGATTTGTATTTGTTCGAGATATACCAGTCTGAGATATGTCAGTTATTATCAACACTGAATCTGTGAGTTTATTGCTGTTTATGCAATTACAAAAACTCCTGTTCTTCCATCCTGGCCCTGAAAGGGATGATGCTACGTTTTGATAGTTTGGTTATTTGACACAATCCTCATATTCAACTCAATTTCTTATTTTCTGTTGACATGGATGAAATACATTAGCCACTGTCATTAATGGGCATGTTAACACACCATATGTTGTCAAACAACCAATGCAGCCTCCTGTTTGTATCGTTACGACAGGAAATATCCTGCTTGGTTCTATATCAGTGTGACACACATGCTCACTCTGCTTGGTTCTTTTTTCACACTTCCTCTTGACTCGCCCCGTAATGTGGCGTGGATAAGTAACTTTAATCTGATTACTGGTTTGGTAATAATAACAAGTAGATTACTTGTTACAATAAAAAAAGTGGTTATATTAGAGTAACTCGTTACTAAGTAACTTAAGTACTAAGTAATGCGTGTGTTTTGTTGCTCCAGATAAATTATATCTGGTGGAAAATCATGAAAACGGCTCTTTGGGTCATAAAGGCAGCAGACCCCTGGCTGCTGTCGCGTAAACAGACGACAAAGACGTTTCCATTTTCACTTGAAAAAGGCCTTAATTCAAGTTCAGAAACAGCTTTTCATCCTGCAGACACGCTTTACAATCTATGATTTGTTCAAACTTAACAGTGGCGCCAAATTCGGCAGAACACATCCACCAAAAATCAAAAGACGGCGTCATCTTTTTAAAACGTATTCTTTTAAAGCCAATATATATTGTGGAAACTCAATAATGGAAAGGGATTGGGGGCAATTATTAAGTCATTCACTTGTTAGAATTTTAAGGGGGAAAAGGTGAGGGAAAAGCTTTTAACTTTTTAAGAGGGACGCTGTTCCTGACGCGATGCAGTGCCTGTTTCCACCAGGGGGCAGCAGAGCTCAGGTGAACCTTAATGAAATGCAGAGCTTTCTGGGTTCAATTAAATTGGTCAACAAACTGCTCTCTGTGTCTGTTTCAGTTTAAGTTATTCCAGATATTTCATTTAAGGAATTGGAAATATTTGTAGGGAGAAGAAATTATTTAAAAAAATGTTTGTTTCCACAACCAGGAAATATTAATTATAATTCTGTCTTGACAGAACTGCAAATATGACCCTTTTCCCCCTTTTTAAAAAAAATATGTTTGTGTGTAACTTGGTGAAACTGTCCTATCTCTCAAGTTAATTATATGATGACAAACTTCGAAGACATAATTCCAGGATTGATTCCTAACTGTGTGTATGTGTGTGTGTGTGCGTGTGCGTGTGTGCATGTGTGTCCTGCCTATATAACTTTTTACGAATGAAAATTTAAAAAAATGTTGTAACATGTCTGCAGTTGTGTTATTGATGCAATGTTGTTTTAATGACGGCGTTCACTGGGTTCCGATTGTTTTGTGTCACTCCAACCCACCGTTACAGCGAGTTGGCCTGTGAGTGGAGAAGGAGGCGGGTCAAGTGTGACAGGGTTAGGAGGCTGACTGTGTGTGTGTGTGTGTGTGTGTGTGTGTGTGTGTGTGTGTGTGTGGTGTGTGTGTGTGTGTGTGTGTGTGTGTGTGTGTGTGTGTGTGTGTGTGTGTGTGTGTGTGTGTGTGTGTGTGTGTGTGTGTGTGTGTGTGTGTGTGTGTGTGTGTGTGTGTGTGTGTGTGTGTGTGTGGTTGGAGAAAAGTGAAGGAGCAGCTTGATTTTGTTCTTACAGCATCTTTACAGACAAGGAACTCGTCTTCCTTTCCACTGTCCTGCGGGACGCGACAACAGGAACGCACAGTGAGTTGGATAAGTAACTTTAGTTCCTGGTTTGCCAACATTAATGCTTCAGATTATTAGTTACTGAAAAAAAGTGGTCATATGAGTGAGCACTGCCGCTGTTATTGATTGTTTATTATTTCTGTGCATTTTCCATACAGAAAAGTCTAAATATAGCTATATTATTTCTTTTGCTAGATGTCACTGGTATAAAATGCTCTGCAGGTTGAACGTTTCAGTTTACACGTGTTATCAGATTGTCCAATGTAGGGATGAAAATATGCTTTCTAATCTTGTTTAATTTCAAAAGCCTCCTGTACTATTAGTGTCACATTTGAGTTTCTGTTACATTATTTTCACAGACGAACTGTTTATTATCTGAACCTGAAGTGAATCCAATGGCAGAAAGACCCTTGACTGATTGGGACTCTGGCGTCTGTGACTGCTTTGAGGACGCAAGTACTTGTAAGAATCAAACTATCATCTTTAATTCAAATCTACCATTGTTTTCTATTGGTCTAATTTTGTTTTATCTCATCCTTTTGTTTTATCCTACTTCTTTTTTACTGCTTTTGAACATGAATAGGTGGTTTTCAATAATCAATAAATTCCTACGTTTCCCAGGTTGCTATGGCTTCTGGTGCGGTCCTTGCCTGGCTTGCACAGTTTCAGGAAGGTTTGGAGAGAACAACTGCCTCCCGTTGTGGGACTTTTGCAGTCCTGCTGTACTGAGTTACTGTGGTATCCCTCTGTGTGCCCCTCCTGCAGTTTTGTCAATGAGGGCTTCAATGCGCAACAGATATGATATCAAGGTACAAGACACTGAACTGTGTTTATTTTTGGAGCCTACTGACTCAATGAAAGCAGTTTAGTAACAGCTAATTAATAAACATTACAGTCAGTAAATGTTTTGTGTGACTCTTTACAGGGTTCCCTTTGTAAGGACATTGCGGTTTCATGCTTCTGCTCTCGGTGCGCCTGGTGTCAGATGCATAGGGAGTTGAAGGAGCGCAAGAAGACCCCTGTTGTCATCAACATTCAGTCTCAAGGCTTTGTCAGTTCCCAGCCTGCTCCTGTGATGATGATGCCTGTGAACCCAGCTCCAGGTTACTTCACAAACCCAACGGGGGTCATTGTGACTTCAAGATAAAAACAAAACGTCTGCATTTTCAATGTCATTAGGATGATCTCAATGACGCAGAAGTAATCATATATCATCCATGTAACCACAGATAATGAAACTATGGAGTGAAATCAATTAATTATGTCAAATTTGTGTCTGAATATAATCAAATAATCACTTTGTAGATTAATCATTAATAAATGTGTCGATATGCATTAAGTTTGAAGACTGTTTCTTTGGGCTCCAAATCCTCAGCTGTGAAAAAGGGCCTCAGGCCTATAGGCTGGTAGCTATATTGGTGCAGTCATGGACTCTTAAAACAACTGAATTATATAGTAACTGTTTTCATGTGCTTTCAAAAAATGTACATCAATGTGAGTGTTCAACCTGTTGCGAGGTGAGGGTGAAGCCCCACTGCAGAGGCTTCAGGAGGACAGAAACACCACGGCAGAAGAGAGCTGCAGGCTCACAATCCACCTTTATTTCCTTGATTCTCCTCCAAAAACAAAACCATCATGGGGAAATCACCCCCAAACAAAAGAACAATTTCCTTCTTCATGAGCTGTGCACACGCCATATCACCTCTGCTCCTCCCTCGTCTTAACAAATTACCATTTGGTTAGGGACATTCAAAACAAGACCATCAATGCTGTGGTCCAACAAACAAAATAAACAAAATACTATTTGGTTAGGGAAACTCATAGTAAAACAACCAATGTTGATGCCGAACAGGCTGAGAGGAAGCTGGTGCTTCCTAACATTTCTCAATTCCTCCCCCTTCTGGTCCACACTTGTCAGATAAACGTTAGAGATAATTTGCAATAAGATCCTCCTTACCAGGACAATGGTGTATGGCTTAACTGGTATGGCTGGAGAGCGAAGCACCAACAAAGGATTCTTCCATTCTGGTGTTGTTTTGAGTGCATCCAGGTCAACGGTCTGTGGTCAGTTTGCAGGACAAACTCTCTACCCAACAGATTATACGTTTATGAATCAAAAGCCCACTATATAGCCAATCCTTCTTTTTCCACAGTAGAATACTTTTTCTCCCGATCAAACAGTTTCTTTGTCAGAAATAGGATCGGAGCAACCACTTGTACCGGAAACTGTTTGGTGAAGTCGGGGCTCTGCAACACAGGATCTTGACACAGTTGCATTTTTAACTGCTGGAATGCATCCGCACAGTCAGTGCTCCAAGTCACTTTCGAAGCTGGTTTCGTCATTAAATGTGAGAGTGGCTGCTATTGGAGCAAAATGGGAAATTAATCTTCTATTCCAACCCATTAATCCTAGAAAAGACCTTACTTGCTTGTTTTATGCCTGGGAATCATTTGTACAGCCTTTATCTTCTCTATTTTATTTGTCCACGACCAACTAGGTACCCAAGATATCTCACCTCTTCTTGAGCCCAAGAGCACTTAGCTGCAATGAGGGTCAGGCTGGCTTTCTGTATCTTGGCCAGGACAACCTCAAGATGCTGCTGGCTTTTCAGAGAACAGAGATGGAAAAGACTGTTTAGTCTTACCCAGCTGATGCCACTGTTCCTGAGTCAGATGCTCTGGACGGGTTTGCGGCTTCGTTTTTTCTCTGAAAAGCCTCATGTCAGCTTCTTCAGCTTCGTATTTTCTTCTGGCTGAACATGTTGGATCATCAAAACATGCTCCTCACTCCTTTGGATGGCTCTGTGATAGTATTCTTTTCACAGGTTTACATGCAGTATTTGTTTAACTTTGGCTTCATCAGGACATGAAATTTCATACGTCACTTGGCCCACCTTCCTCGGAACAGTATAGGGACCCTCCCATTTAGCCAATAACTTACAGAGTCTCGTTTATAGCAACACTAACACCTGTTGACCTTCCAGCTCTCTGTTCTGGGCATCATTGTCATACCATACCTTTTGGTTGTGTTGAGCTTTTTCCAAATGTTCTTTTTCTCGGAAAGTGCCCAGTTTGTCTCTCATCTGGAGGATGTGAGAGATAAGTCTGGTTTTTGCTGAGCTTGTCTCACCAGCCACCCAGCTCTCCTTCAGCAAGTCCAACATCCCTGAACCTGTCTGCCATACAGCAACTCAAAAGGAGACAGAACAGTTGAAGCGTGTGCCACCTCTCTGTATGCAAACAAAAGAAAACCATTTATCCCAGTTCTTGCCAGTTTCATCCACAAATTTCCTCAACATTTGTTTATAGCGTACCATTAAGCCTTTACCTGCTAAACAATCCATAATTTCTATTGGTTGAGGTCAACCAGAGTATGCTTTAGAAACTTGTTAGCATCGTTTCATGTATTTTGTTTTTTCTTCTTGCACTTTTAAGTGATGCTTGAGTGTAAATGTTTTTTTTTTTAAAAAAGTATATATTGTGGAATTGGATACAGTATTTGTTTATTACTGTTGATTTTCTGTGAGGAAGGCCATTACATTTCAGCACCTTTTAAATATCAAAGTGTTTCATCACCTTAACAACATTGTGGGTTTTGTTTGTTGTAGATTTACTTTGAAGATGAAGAGAAGGAGACTCTCTACCAAACACAACCAAACATGTCACTTTTGGAAATATTGCAACATAAAAGGTAAATGTATTGCATATTTTCAGGAGACCTGCTTTTCATTGGAAACAGTATTTTGTTCTGCGCGTTTCTTCTTGTGAATCACTTTGTCATTCATGTTGCGACATGTTGGTGTGTTTTTTGTTTTTGTGTGTGTGTGTGTCGCTGGACGATCAGTTACGGTTTAAACATGCAGTCATTTTCATGAAATCGATGACCTAAAGAAGCAGTTCTGACTGCTTTTTCAACCTCTGGAAACCTGTGGCGCAGAAGCTCTTTCCCGTTTCCCCTCGCTGGCATTTGCTATTTTATCATATAATGATATAGATGTGTAGGAGAGACAATGACTTGCAATTAGTTTGAATAATTGTACTTATTTTTTCAGAGGTGGGGGCAGGTTACAAATGTATTTGAACGTGTTGTAGAAGTTTGTTATACTAGCTACTAGGGTCTGTCAGGTGTTTTACTCACTTTCTGTCCTTTGTGTTCCGTTTCAGGTTTTTTGTCAAGGCAGGCACTCCCAACTTCATCGTGTTGGTGAACGGCTCGGCCTATCAGAAGCAGTTTTTATCTGGAAAGAAAATGCGAAAACTGTAAAAACAGTTCTGGGACATTGTCGGTCAGAATCAGTCCTAAAAGTTTGGTTTTGTTTTTTTTGTTGTTTAATATGAGGCGAACTATGTTTGTCTCTCGTGGCTGAAAGCAGTGCACATTGTATAAACCAAACATTGACGTAAATAAACATAAAGAATGGAACATAAAAAATGCAGTGTTGCATTTTGTTTTGGTTTCTTTCAGTTTGCATTGATAACTAAAATCTTTTTTTTTATATATAAATTGCAATGAAATGAGACTTGACATCAAAAGTAGTAAAAGTGATGAGAGTGCTATACTGTAAGTGCAACCCACTTAAATGTCTTTTAAAAAATATATATATATATCATTTATATATAAACCTTCTTATTTCAGATTAAAGTGGTCCACCAATACTCTCATTTTAACCATCAGGCTTTGAGGTCATTGGGTCATTTTTGGTTTTCTTCAATTCAATTCTCTTCATGTTTAGCAAATGTGAATTTATTTTTTATTATTTCAACCCTCTAAATTCAAGCATATTTTGTGGCCTAATTTACAAATTTTCCAATGACATGATGTATGGAAAGTGGATTTGTATTTGTTCGAGATATACCAGTCTGAGATATGTCAGTTATTATCAACACTGAATCTGTGAGTTTATTGCTGTTTATGCAATTACAAAAACTCCTGTTCTTCCATCCTGGCCCTGAAAGGGATGATGCTACGTTTTGATAGTTTGGTTATTTGACACAATCCTCATATTCAACTCAATTTCTTATTTTCTGTTGACATGGATGAAATACATTAGCCACTGTCATTAATGGGCATGTTAACACACCATATGTTGTCAAACAACCAATGCAGCCTCCTGTTTGTATCGTTACGACAGGAAATATCCTGCTTGGTTCTATATCAGTGTGACACACATGCTCACTCTGCTTGGTTCTTTTTTCACACTTCCTCTTGACTCGCCCCGTAATGTGGCGTGGATAAGTAACTTTAATCTGATTACTGGTTTGGTAATAATAACAAGTAGATTACTTGTTACAATAAAAAAAGTGGTTATATTAGAGTAACTCGTTACTAAGTAACTTAAGTACTAAGTAATGCGTGTGTTTTGTTGCTCCAGATAAATTATATCTGGTGGAAAATCATGAAAACGGCTCTTTGGGTCATAAAGGCAGCAGACCCCTGGCTGCTGTCGCGTAAACAGACGACAAAGACGTTTCCATTTTCACTTGAAAAAGGCCTTAATTCAAGTTCAGAAACAGCTTTTCATCCTGCAGACACGCTTTACAATCTATGATTTGTTCAAACTTAACAGTGGCGCCAAATTCGGCAGAACACATCCACCAAAAATCAAAAGACGGCGTCATCTTTTTAAAACGTATTCTTTTAAAGCCAATATATATTGTGGAAACTCAATAATGGAAAGGGATTGGGGGCAATTATTAAGTCATTCACTTGTTAGAATTTTAAGGGGGAAAAGGTGAGGGAAAAGCTTTTAACTTTTTAAGAGGGACGCTGTTCCTGACGCGATGCAGTGCCTGTTTCCACCAGGGGGCAGCAGAGCTCAGGTGAACCTTAATGAAATGCAGAGCTTTCTGGGTTCAATTAAATTGGTCAACAAACTGCTCTCTGTGTCTGTTTCAGTTTAAGTTATTCCAGATATTTCATTTAAGGAATTGGAAATATTTGTAGGGAGAAGAAATTATTTAAAAAAATGTTTGTTTCCACAACCAGGAAATATTAATTATAATTCTGTCTTGACAGAACTGCAAATATGACCCTTTTCCCCCTTTTTAAAAAAAATATGTTTGTGTGTAACTTGGTGAAACTGTCCTATCTCTCAAGTTAATTATATGATGACAAACTTCGAAGACATAATTCCAGGATTGATTCCTAACTGTGTGTATGTGTGTGTGTGTGCGTGTGCGTGTGTGCATGTGTGTCCTGCCTATATAACTTTTTACGAATGAAAATTTAAAAAAATGTTGTAACATGTCTGCAGTTGTGTTATTGATGCAATGTTGTTTTAATGACGGCGTTCACTGGGTTCCGATTGTTTTGTGTCACTCCAACCCACCGTTACAGCGAGTTGGCCTGTGAGTGGAGAAGGAGGCGGGTCAAGTGTGACAGGGTTAGGAGGCTGACTGTGTGTGTGTGTGTGTGTGTGTGTGTGTGTGTGTGTGTGTGTGTGTGTGTGTGTGTGTGTGTGTGTGTGTGTGTGTGTGTGTGTGTGTGTGTGTGTGTGTGGTTGGAGAAAAGTGAAGGAGCAGCTTGATTTTGTTCTTACAGCATCTTTACAGACAAGGAACTCGTCTTCCTTTCCACTGTCCTGCGGGACGCGACAACAGGAACGCACAGTGAGTTGGATAAGTAACTTTAGTTCCTGGTTTGCCAACATTAATGCTTCAGATTATTAGTTACTGAAAAAAAGTGGTCATATGAGTGAGCACTGCCGCTGTTATTGATTGTTTATTATTTCTGTGCATTTTCCATACAGAAAAGTCTAAATATAGCTATATTATTTCTTTTGCTAGATGTCACTGGTATAAAATGCTCTGCAGGTTGAACGTTTCAGTTTACACGTGTTATCAGATTGTCCAATGTAGGGATGAAAATATGCTTTCTAATCTTGTTTAATTTCAAAAGCCTCCTGTACTATTAGTGTCACATTTGAGTTTCTGTTACATTATTTTCACAGACGAACTGTTTATCTGAACCTGAAGTGAATCCAATGGCAGAAAGACCCTTGACTGATTGGGCCTCTGGTGTCTGGGACTGCTTTGAGGACGCAAGTACTTGTAAGAATCAAACTATCATCTTTAATTCAAATCTACCATTGTTTTCTATTGGTCTAATTTTGTTTTATCTCATCCTTTTGTTTTATCCTACTTCTTTTTTACTGCTTTTGAACATGAATAGGTGGTTTTCAATAATCAATAAATACATTTCCCAGGTTGCTATGGCTTCTGGTGCGGTCCTTGCCTGGCTTGCACAGTTTCAGGAAGGTTAGGAGAGAACAACTGCCTCCCGTTGTGTGACTGTTGCAGTCTTGCTGTACTGGGTTACTCTCGTATCCCTCTGTGTGTCCCTCCTGCAGTTTTGTCAATGAGGGCTGCAATGCGCAACAGATATGATATCAAGGTACAAGACACTGAACTACGTTTATTTTTGGAGCCTACTGACTCAATGAAAGCAGTGAGTCAGTAAATGTTTTGTGTGACTCTATACAGGGTTCCCTTTGTAAGGACATTGCGATTTCATGCTTCTGCTTTTGGTGCGCCTGGTGTCAGATGCATAGGGAGTTGAAGGAGCGCAAGAAGACCCCTGTTGTCATCAACATTCAGTCTCAAGGCTTTGTCAGTTCCCAGCCTGCTCCTGTGATGATGATGCCTGTGAACCCAGCTCCCGGTTACTTCACAAACCCAACGGGGGTCATTGTGACTTCAAGATAAAAAAACAAAACGTCTGCATTTTCAATGTCATTCGGATGATCTCAATGACGCAGAAGTAATCATATATCATCCATGTAACCACAGATAATGAAACTATGGAGTGAAATCAATTAATTATGTCAAATTTGTGTCTGAATATAATCAAATAATCACTTTGTAGATTAATCATTAATAAATGTGTCGATATGCATTAAGTTTGAAGACTGTTTCTTTGGGCTCCAAATCCTCAGCTGTGAAAAAGGGCCTCAGGCCTATAGGCTGGTAGCTATATTGGTGCAGTCATGGACTCTTAAAACAACTGAATTATATAGTAACTGTTTTCATGTGCTTTCAAAAAATGTACATCAATGTGAGTGTTCAACCTGTTGCGAGGTGAGGGTGAAGCCCCACTGCAGAGGCTTCAGGAGGACAGAAACACCACGGCAGAAGAGAGCTGCAGGCTCACAATCCACCTTTATTTCCTTGATTCTCCTCCAAAAACAAAACCATCATGGGGAAATCACCCCCAAACAAAAGAACAATTTCCTTCTTCATGAGCTGTGCACACGCCATATCACCTCTGCTCCTCCCTCGTCTTAACAAATTACCATTTGGTTAGGGACATTCAAAACAAGACCATCAATGCTGTGGTCCAACAAACAAAATAAACAAAATACTATTTGGTTAGGGAAACTCATAGTAAAACAACCAATGTTGATGCCGAACAGGCTGAGAGGAAGCTGGTGCTTCCTAACATTTCTCAATTCCTCCCCCTTCTGGTCCACACTTGTCAGATAAACGTTAGAGATAATTTGCAATAAGATCCTCCTTACCAGGACAATGGTGTATGGCTTAACTGGTATGGCTGGAGAGCGAAGCACCAACAAAGGATTCTTCCATTCTGGTGTTGTTTTGAGTGCATCCAGGTCAACGGTCTGTGGTCAGTTTGCAGGACAAACTCTCTACCCAACAGATTATACGTTTATGAATCAAAAGCCCACTATATAGCCAATCCTTCTTTTTCCACAGTAGAATACTTTTTCTCCCGATCAAACAGTTTCTTTGTCAGAAATAGGATCGGAGCAACCACTTGTACCGGAAACTGTTTGGTGAAGTCGGGGCTCTGCAACACAGGATCTTGACACAGTTGCATTTTTAACTGCTGGAATGCATCCGCACAGTCAGTGCTCCAAGTCACTTTCGAAGCTGGTTTCGTCATTAAATGTGAGAGTGGCTGCTATTGGAGCAAAATGGGAAATTAATCTTCTATTCCAACCCATTAATCCTAGAAAAGACCTTACTTGCTTGTTTTATGCCTGGGAATCATTTGTACAGCCTTTATCTTCTCTATTTTATTTGTCCACGACCAACTAGGTACCCAAGATATCTCACCTCTTCTTGAGCCCAAGAGCACTTAGCTGCAATGAGGGTCAGGCTGGCTTTCTGTATCTTGGCCAGGACAACCTCAAGATGCTGCTGGCTTTTCAGAGAACAGAGATGGAAAAGACTGTTTAGTCTTACCCAGCTGATGCCACTGTTCCTGAGTCAGATGCTCTGGACGGGTTTGCGGCTTCGTTTTTTCTCTGAAAAGCCTCATGTCAGCTTCTTCAGCTTCGTATTTTCTTCTGGCTGAACATGTTGGATCATCAAAACATGCTCCTCACTCCTTTGGATGGCTCTGTGATAGTATTCTTTTCACAGGTTTACATGCAGTATTTGTTTAACTTTGGCTTCATCAGGACATGAAATTTCATACGTCACTTGGCCCACCTTCCTCGGAACAGTATAGGGACCCTCCCATTTAGCCAATAACTTACAGAGTCTCGTTTATAGCAACACTAACACCTGTTGACCAGTTTCCAGCTCTCTGTTCTGGGCATCATTGTCATACCATACCTTTTGGTTGTGTTGAGCTTTTTCCAAATGTTCTTTTTCTCGGAAAGTGCCCAGTTTGTCTCTCATCTGGAGGATGTGAGAGATAAGTCTGGTTTTTGCTGAGCTTGTCTCACCAGCCACCCAGCTCTCCTTCAGCAAGTCCAACATCCCTGAACCTGTCTGCCATACAGCAACTCAAAAGGAGACAGAACAGTTGAAGCGTGTGCCACCTCTCTGTATGCAAACAAAAGAAAACCATTTATCCCAGTTCTTGCCAGTTTCATCCACAAATTTCCTCAACATTTGTTTATAGCGTACCATTAAGCCTTTACCTGCTAAACAATCCATAATTTCTATTGGTTGAGGTCAACCAGAGTATGCTTTAGAAACTTGTTAGCATCGTTTCATGTATTTTGTTTTTTCTTCTTGCACTTTTAAGTGATGCTTGAGTGTAAATGTTTTTTTTTTAAAAAAAGTATATATTGTGGAATTGGATACAGTATTTGTTTATTACTGTTGATTTTCTGTGAGGAAGGCCATTACATTTCAGCACCTTTTAAATATCAAAGTGTTTCATCACCTTAACAACATTGTGGGTTTTGTTTGTTGTAGATTTACTTTGAAGATGAAGAGAAGGAGACTCTCTACCAAACACAACCAAACATGTCACTTTTGGAAATATTGCAACATAAAAGGTAAATGTATTGCATATTTTCAGGAGACCTGCTTTTCATTGGAAACAGTATTTTGTTCTGCGCGTTTCTTCTTGTGAATCACTTTGTCATTCATGTTGCGACATGTTGGTGTGTTTTTTGTTTTTGTGTGTGTGTGTGTCGCTGGACGATCAGTTACGGTTTAAACATGCAGTCATTTTCATGAAATCGATGACCTAAAGAAGCAGTTCTGACTGCTTTTTCAACCTCTGGAAACCTGTGGCGCAGAAGCTCTTTCCCGTTTCCCCTCGCTGGCATTTGCTATTTTATCATATAATGATATAGATGTGTAGGAGAGACAATGACTTGCTATTAGTTTGAATAATTGTACTTATTTTTTCAGAGGTGGGGGCAGGTTACAAATGTATTTGAACGTGTTGTAGAAGTTTGTTATACTAGCTACTAGGGTCTGTCAGGTGTTTTACTCACTTTCTGTCCTTTGTGTTCCGTTTCAGGTTTTTTGTCAAGGCAGGCACTCCCAACTTCATCGTGTTGGTGAACGGCTCGGCCTATCAGAAGCAGTTTTTATCTGGAAAGAAAATGCGAAAACTGTAAAAACAGTTCTGGGACATTGTCGGTCAGAATCAGTCCTAAAAGTTTGGTTTTGTTTTTTTTGTTGTTTAATATGAGGCGAACTATGTTTGTCTCTCGTGGCTGAAAGCAGTGCACATTGTATAAACCAAACATTGACGTAAATAAACATAAAGAATGGAACATAAAAAATGCAGTGTTGCATTTTGTTTTGGTTTCTTTCAGTTTGCATTGATAACTAAAATCTTTTTTTTTATATATAAATTGCAATGAAATGAGACTTGACATCAAAAGTAGTAAAAGTGATGAGAGTGCTATACTGTAAGTGCAACCCACTTAAATGTCTTTTAAAAAATATATATATATATCATTTATATATAAACCTTCTTATTTCAGATTAAAGTGGTCCACCAATACTCTCATTTTAACCATCAGGCTTTGAGGTCATTGGGTCATTTTTGGTTTTCTTCAATTCAATTCTCTTCATGTTTAGCAAATGTGAATTTATTTTTTATTATTTCAACCCTCTAAATTCAAGCATATTTTGTGGCCTAATTTACAAATTTTCCAATGACATGATGTATGGAAAGTGGATTTGTATTTGTTCGAGATATACCAGTCTGAGATATGTCAGTTATTATCAACACTGAATCTGTGAGTTTATTGCTGTTTATGCAATTACAAAAACTCCTGTTCTTCCATCCTGGCCCTGAAAGGGATGATGCTACGTTTTGATAGTTTGGTTATTTGACACAATCCTCATATTCAACTCAATTTCTTATTTTCTGTTGACATGGATGAAATACATTAGCCACTGTCATTAATGGGCATGTTAACACACCATATGTTGTCAAACAACCAATGCAGCCTCCTGTTTGTATCGTTACGACAGGAAATATCCTGCTTGGTTCTATATCAGTGTGACACACATGCTCACTCTGCTTGGTTCTTTTTTCACACTTCCTCTTGACTCGCCCCGTAATGTGGCGTGGATAAGTAACTTTAATCTGATTACTGGTTTGGTAATAATAACAAGTAGATTACTTGTTACAATAAAAAAAGTGGTTATATTAGAGTAACTCGTTACTAAGTAACTTAAGTACTAAGTAATGCGTGTGTTTTGTTGCTCCAGATAAATTATATCTGGTGGAAAATCATGAAAACGGCTCTTTGGGTCATAAAGGCAGCAGACCCCTGGCTGCTGTCGCGTAAACAGACGACAAAGACGTTTCCATTTTCACTTGAAAAAGGCCTTAATTCAAGTTCAGAAACAGCTTTTCATCCTGCAGACACGCTTTACAATCTATGATTTGTTCAAACTTAACAGTGGCGCCAAATTCGGCAGAACACATCCACCAAAAATCAAAAGACGGCGTCATCTTTTTAAAACGTATTCTTTTAAAGCCAATATATATTGTGGAAACTCAATAATGGAAAGGGATTGGGGGCAATTATTAAGTCATTCACTTGTTAGAATTTTAAGGGGGAAAAGGTGAGGGAAAAGCTTTTAACTTTTTAAGAGGGACGCTGTTCCTGACGCGATGCAGTGCCTGTTTCCACCAGGGGGCAGCAGAGCTCAGGTGAACCTTAATGAAATGCAGAGCTTTCTGGGTTCAATTAAATTGGTCAACAAACTGCTCTCTGTGTCTGTTTCAGTTTAAGTTATTCCAGATATTTCATTTAAGGAATTGGAAATATTTGTAGGGAGAAGAAATTATTTAAAAAAATGTTTGTTTCCACAACCAGGAAATATTAATTATAATTCTGTCTTGACAGAACTGCAAATATGACCCTTTTCCCCCTTTTTAAAAAAAATATGTTTGTGTGTAACTTGGTGAAACTGTCCTATCTCTCAAGTTAATTATATGATGACAAACTTCGAAGACATAATTCCAGGATTGATTCCTAACTGTGTGTATGTGTGTGTGTGTGCGTGTGCGTGTGTGCATGTGTGTCCTGCCTATATAACTTTTTACGAATGAAAATTTAAAAAAATGTTGTAACATGTCTGCAGTTGTGTTATTGATGCAATGTTGTTTTAATGACGGCGTTCACTGGGTTCCGATTGTTTTGTGTCACTCCAACCCACCGTTACAGCGAGTTGGCCTGTGAGTGGAGAAGGAGGCGGGTCAAGTGTGACAGGGTTAGGAGGCTGACTGTGTGTGTGTGTGTGTGTGTGTGTGTGTGTGTGTGTGTGTGTGTGTGTGTGTGTGTGTGTGTGTGTGTGTGTGTGTGTGTGTGTGTGTGTGTGTGTGTGTGGTTGGAGAAAAGTGAAGGAGCAGCTTGATTTTGTTCTTACAGCATCTTTACAGACAAGGAACTCGTCTTCCTTTCCACTGTCCTGCGGGACGCGACAACAGGAACGCACAGTGAGTTGGATAAGTAACTTTAGTTCCTGGTTTGCCAACATTAATGCTTCAGATTATTAGTTACTGAAAAAAAGTGGTCATATGAGTGAGCACTGCCGCTGTTATTGATTGTTTATTATTTCTGTGCATTTTCCATACAGAAAAGTCTAAATATAGCTATATTATTTCTTTTGCTAGATGTCACTGGTATAAAATGCTCTGCAGGTTGAACGTTTCAGTTTACACGTGTTATCAGATTGTCCAATGTAGGGATGAAAATATGCTTTCTAATCTTGTTTAATTTCAAAAGCCTCCTGTACTATTAGTGTCACATTTGAGTTTCTGTTACATTATTTTCACAGACGAACTGTTTATCTGAACCTGAAGTGAATCCAATGGCAGAAAGACCCTTGACTGATTGGGCCTCTGGTGTCTGGGACTGCTTTGAGGACGCAAGTACTTGTAAGAATCAAACTATCATCTTTAATTCAAATCTACCATTGTTTTCTATTGGTCTAATTTTGTTTTATCTCATCCTTTTGTTTTATCCTACTTCTTTTTTACTGCTTTTGAACATGAATAGGTGGTTTTCAATAATCAATAAATACATTTCCCAGGTTGCTATGGCTTCTGGTGCGGTCCTTGCCTGGCTTGCACAGTTTCAGGAAGGTTAGGAGAGAACAACTGCCTCCCGTTGTGTGACTGTTGCAGTCTTGCTGTACTGGGTTACTCTCGTATCCCTCTGTGTGTCCCTCCTGCAGTTTTGTCAATGAGGGCTGCAATGCGCAACAGATATGATATCAAGGTACAAGACACTGAACTACGTTTATTTTTGGAGCCTACTGACTCAATGAAAGCAGTGAGTCAGTAAATGTTTTGTGTGACTCTATACAGGGTTCCCTTTGTAAGGACATTGCGATTTCATGCTTCTGCTTTTGGTGCGCCTGGTGTCAGATGCATAGGGAGTTGAAGGAGCGCAAGAAGACCCCTGTTGTCATCAACATTCAGTCTCAAGGCTTTGTCAGTTCCCAGCCTGCTCCTGTGATGATGATGCCTGTGAACCCAGCTCCCGGTTACTTCACAAACCCAACGGGGGTCATTGTGACTTCAAGATAAAAAAACAAAACGTCTGCATTTTCAATGTCATTCGGATGATCTCAATGACGCAGAAGTAATCATATATCATCCATGTAACCACAGATAATGAAACTATGGAGTGAAATCAATTAATTATGTCAAATTTGTGTCTGAATATAATCAAATAATCACTTTGTAGATTAATCATTAATAAATGTGTCGATATGCATTAAGTTTGAAGACTGTTTCTTTGGGCTCCAAATCCTCAGCTGTGAAAAAGGGCCTCAGGCCTATAGGCTGGTAGCTATATTGGTGCAGTCATGGACTCTTAAAACAACTGAATTATATAGTAACTGTTTTCATGTGCTTTCAAAAAATGTACATCAATGTGAGTGTTCAACCTGTTGCGAGGTGAGGGTGAAGCCCCACTGCAGAGGCTTCAGGAGGACAGAAACACCACGGCAGAAGAGAGCTGCAGGCTCACAATCCACCTTTATTTCCTTGATTCTCCTCCAAAAACAAAACCATCATGGGGAAATCACCCCCAAACAAAAGAACAATTTCCTTCTTCATGAGCTGTGCACACGCCATATCACCTCTGCTCCTCCCTCGTCTTAACAAATTACCATTTGGTTAGGGACATTCAAAACAAGACCATCAATGCTGTGGTCCAACAAACAAAATAAACAAAATACTATTTGGTTAGGGAAACTCATAGTAAAACAACCAATGTTGATGCCGAACAGGCTGAGAGGAAGCTGGTGCTTCCTAACATTTCTCAATTCCTCCCCCTTCTGGTCCACACTTGTCAGATAAACGTTAGAGATAATTTGCAATAAGATCCTCCTTACCAGGACAATGGTGTATGGCTTAACTGGTATGGCTGGAGAGCGAAGCACCAACAAAGGATTCTTCCATTCTGGTGTTGTTTTGAGTGCATCCAGGTCAACGGTCTGTGGTCAGTTTGCAGGACAAACTCTCTACCCAACAGATTATACGTTTATGAATCAAAAGCCCACTATATAGCCAATCCTTCTTTTTCCACAGTAGAATACTTTTTCTCCCGATCAAACAGTTTCTTTGTCAGAAATAGGATCGGAGCAACCACTTGTACCGGAAACTGTTTGGTGAAGTCGGGGCTCTGCAACACAGGATCTTGACACAGTTGCATTTTTAACTGCTGGAATGCATCCGCACAGTCAGTGCTCCAAGTCACTTTCGAAGCTGGTTTCGTCATTAAATGTGAGAGTGGCTGCTATTGGAGCAAAATGGGAAATTAATCTTCTATTCCAACCCATTAATCCTAGAAAAGACCTTACTTGCTTGTTTTATGCCTGGGAATCATTTGTACAGCCTTTATCTTCTCTATTTTATTTGTCCACGACCAACTAGGTACCCAAGATATCTCACCTCTTCTTGAGCCCAAGAGCACTTAGCTGCAATGAGGGTCAGGCTGGCTTTCTGTATCTTGGCCAGGACAACCTCAAGATGCTGCTGGCTTTTCAGAGAACAGAGATGGAAAAGACTGTTTAGTCTTACCCAGCTGATGCCACTGTTCCTGAGTCAGATGCTCTGGACGGGTTTGCGGCTTCGTTTTTTCTCTGAAAAGCCTCATGTCAGCTTCTTCAGCTTCGTATTTTCTTCTGGCTGAACATGTTGGATCATCAAAACATGCTCCTCACTCCTTTGGATGGCTCTGTGATAGTATTCTTTTCACAGGTTTACATGCAGTATTTGTTTAACTTTGGCTTCATCAGGACATGAAATTTCATACGTCACTTGGCCCACCTTCCTCGGAACAGTATAGGGACCCTCCCATTTAGCCAATAACTTACAGAGTCTCGTTTATAGCAACACTAACACCTGTTGACCAGTTTCCAGCTCTCTGTTCTGGGCATCATTGTCATACCATACCTTTTGGTTGTGTTGAGCTTTTTCCAAATGTTCTTTTTCTCGGAAAGTGCCCAGTTTGTCTCTCATCTGGAGGATGTGAGAGATAAGTCTGGTTTTTGCTGAGCTTGTCTCACCAGCCACCCAGCTCTCCTTCAGCAAGTCCAACATCCCTGAACCTGTCTGCCATACAGCAACTCAAAAGGAGACAGAACAGTTGAAGCGTGTGCCACCTCTCTGTATGCAAACAAAAGAAAACCATTTATCCCAGTTCTTGCCAGTTTCATCCACAAATTTCCTCAACATTTGTTTATAGCGTACCATTAAGCCTTTACCTGCTAAACAATCCATAATTTCTATTGGTTGAGGTCAACCAGAGTATGCTTTAGAAACTTGTTAGCATCGTTTCATGTATTTTGTTTTTTCTTCTTGCACTTTTAAGTGATGCTTGAGTGTAAATGTTTTTTTTTTAAAAAAAGTATATATTGTGGAATTGGATACAGTATTTGTTTATTACTGTTGATTTTCTGTGAGGAAGGCCATTACATTTCAGCACCTTTTAAATATCAAAGTGTTTCATCACCTTAACAACATTGTGGGTTTTGTTTGTTGTAGATTTACTTTGAAGATGAAGAGAAGGAGACTCTCTACCAAACACAACCAAACATGTCACTTTTGGAAATATTGCAACATAAAAGGTAAATGTATTGCATATTTTCAGGAGACCTGCTTTTCATTGGAAACAGTATTTTGTTCTGCGCGTTTC
Organism: Lipophrys pholis; assembly: GCF_963383615.2. NCBI lineage: Eukaryota > Metazoa > Chordata > Actinopteri > Blenniiformes > Blenniidae > Lipophrys > Lipophrys pholis. Next base: position 20,388,243 of record NC_137640.1, on the reverse strand, counting down.
TTCTTGTGAATCACTTTGTCATTCATGTTGCGACATGTTGGTGTGTTTTTTGTTTTTGTGTGTGTGTGTGTCGCTGGACGATCAGTTACGGTTTAAACATGCAGTCATTTTCATGAAATCGATGACCTAAAGAAGCAGTTCTGACTGCTTTTTCAACCTCTGGAAACCTGTGGCGCAGAAGCTCTTTCCCGTTTCCCCTCGCTGGCATTTGCTATTTTATCATATAATGATATAGATGTGTAGGAGAGACAATGACTTGCTATTAGTTTGAATAATTGTACTTATTTTTTCAGAGGTGGGGGCAGGTTACAAATGTATTTGAACGTGTTGTAGAAGTTTGTTATACTAGCTACTAGGGTCTGTCAGGTGTTTTACTCACTTTCTGTCCTTTGTGTTCCGTTTCAGGTTTTTTGTCAAGGCAGGCACTCCCAACTTCATCGTGTTGGTGAACGGCTCGGCCTATCAGAAGCAGTTTTTATCTGGAAAGAAAATGCGAAAACTGTAAAAACAGTTCTGGGACATTGTCGGTCAGAATCAGTCCTAAAAGTTTGGTTTTGTTTTTTTTGTTGTTTAATATGAGGCGAACTATGTTTGTCTCTCGTGGCTGAAAGCAGTGCACATTGTATAAACCAAACATTGACGTAAATAAACATAAAGAATGGAACATAAAAAATGCAGTGTTGCATTTTGTTTTGGTTTCTTTCAGTTTGCATTGATAACTAAAATCTTTTTTTTTATATATAAATTGCAATGAAATGAGACTTGACATCAAAAGTAGTAAAAGTGATGAGAGTGCTATACTGTAAGTGCAACCCACTTAAATGTCTTTTAAAAAATATATATATATATCATTTATATATAAACCTTCTTATTTCAGATTAAAGTGGTCCACCAATACTCTCATTTTAACCATCAGGCTTTGAGGTCATTGGGTCATTTTTGGTTTTCTTCAATTCAATTCTCTTCATGTTTAGCAAATGTGAATTTATTTTTTATTATTTCAACCCTCTAAATTCAAGCATATTTTGTGGCCTAATTTACAAATTTTCCAATGACATGATGTATGGAAAGTGGATTTGTATTTGTTCGAGATATACCAGTCTGAGATATGTCAGTTATTATCAACACTGAATCTGTGAGTTTATTGCTGTTTATGCAATTACAAAAACTCCTGTTCTTCCATCCTGGCCCTGAAAGGGATGATGCTACGTTTTGATAGTTTGGTTATTTGACACAATCCTCATATTCAACTCAATTTCTTATTTTCTGTTGACATGGATGAAATACATTAGCCACTGTCATTAATGGGCATGTTAACACACCATATGTTGTCAAACAACCAATGCAGCCTCCTGTTTGTATCGTTACGACAGGAAATATCCTGCTTGGTTCTATATCAGTGTGACACACATGCTCACTCTGCTTGGTTCTTTTTTCACACTTCCTCTTGACTCGCCCCGTAATGTGGCGTGGATAAGTAACTTTAATCTGATTACTGGTTTGGTAATAATAACAAGTAGATTACTTGTTACAATAAAAAAAGTGGTTATATTAGAGTAACTCGTTACTAAGTAACTTAAGTACTAAGTAATGCGTGTGTTTTGTTGCTCCAGATAAATTATATCTGGTGGAAAATCATGAAAACGGCTCTTTGGGTCATAAAGGCAGCAGACCCCTGGCTGCTGTCGCGTAAACAGACGACAAAGACGTTTCCATTTTCACTTGAAAAAGGCCTTAATTCAAGTTCAGAAACAGCTTTTCATCCTGCAGACACGCTTTACAATCTATGATTTGTTCAAACTTAACAGTGGCGCCAAATTCGGCAGAACACATCCACCAAAAATCAAAAGACGGCGTCATCTTTTTAAAACGTATTCTTTTAAAGCCAATATATATTGTGGAAACTCAATAATGGAAAGGGATTGGGGGCAATTATTAAGTCATTCACTTGTTAGAATTTTAAGGGGGAAAAGGTGAGGGAAAAGCTTTTAACTTTTTAAGAGGGACGCTGTTCCTGACGCGATGCAGTGCCTGTTTCCACCAGGGGGCAGCAGAGCTCAGGTGAACCTTAATGAAATGCAGAGCTTTCTGGGTTCAATTAAATTGGTCAACAAACTGCTCTCTGTGTCTGTTTCAGTTTAAGTTATTCCAGATATTTCATTTAAGGAATTGGAAATATTTGTAGGGAGAAGAAATTATTTAAAAAAATGTTTGTTTCCACAACCAGGAAATATTAATTATAATTCTGTCTTGACAGAACTGCAAATATGACCCTTTTCCCCCTTTTTAAAAAAAATATGTTTGTGTGTAACTTGGTGAAACTGTCCTATCTCTCAAGTTAATTATATGATGACAAACTTCGAAGACATAATTCCAGGATTGATTCCTAACTGTGTGTATGTGTGTGTGTGTGCGTGTGCGTGTGTGCATGTGTGTCCTGCCTATATAACTTTTTACGAATGAAAATTTAAAAAAATGTTGTAACATGTCTGCAGTTGTGTTATTGATGCAATGTTGTTTTAATGACGGCGTTCACTGGGTTCCGATTGTTTTGTGTCACTCCAACCCACCGTTACAGCGAGTTGGCCTGTGAGTGGAGAAGGAGGCGGGTCAAGTGTGACAGGGTTAGGAGGCTGACTGTGTGTGTGTGTGTGTGTGTGTGTGTGTGTGTGTGTGTGTGTGTGTGTGTGTGTGTGTGTGTGTGTGTGTGTGTGTGTGTGTGGTTGGAGAAAAGTGAAGGAGCAGCTTGATTTTGTTCTTACAGCATCTTTACAGACAAGGAACTCGTCTTCCTTTCCACTGTCCTGCGGGACGCGACAACAGGAACGCACAGTGAGTTGGATAAGTAACTTTAGTTCCTGGTTTGCCAACATTAATGCTTCAGATTATTAGTTACTGAAAAAAAGTGGTCATATGAGTGAGCACTGCCGCTGTTATTGATTGTTTATTATTTCTGTGCATTTTCCATACAGAAAAGTCTAAATATAGCTATATTATTTCTTTTGCTAGATGTCACTGGTATAAAATGCTCTGCAGGTTGAACGTTTCAGTTTACACGTGTTATCAGATTGTCCAATGTAGGGATGAAAATATGCTTTCTAATCTTGTTTAATTTCAAAAGCCTCCTGTACTATTAGTGTCACATTTGAGTTTCTGTTACATTATTTTCACAGACGAACTGTTTATCTGAACCTGAAGTGAATCCAATGGCAGAAAGACCCTTGACTGATTGGGCCTCTGGTGTCTGGGACTGCTTTGAGGACGCAAGTACTTGTAAGAATCAAACTATCATCTTTAATTCAAATCTACCATTGTTTTCTATTGGTCTAATTTTGTTTTATCTCATCCTTTTGTTTTATCCTACTTCTTTTTTACTGCTTTTGAACATGAATAGGTGGTTTTCAATAATCAATAAATACATTTCCCAGGTTGCTATGGCTTCTGGTGCGGTCCTTGCCTGGCTTGCACAGTTTCAGGAAGGTTTGGAGAGAACAACTGCCTCCCGTTGTGTGACTGTTGCAGTCTTGCTGTACTGGGTTACTCTCGTATCCCTCTGTGTGTCCCTCCTGCAGTTTTGTCAATGAGGGCTGCAATGCGCAACAGATATGATATCAAGGTACAAGACACTGAACTACGTTTATTTTTGGAGCCTACTGACTCAATGAAAGCAGTGAGTCAGTAAATGTTTTGTGTGACTCTATACAGGGTTCCCTTTGTAAGGACATTGCGATTTCATGCTTCTGCTTTTGGTGCGCCTGGTGTCAGATGCATAGGGAGTTGAAGGAGCGCAAGAAGACCCCTGTTGTCATCAACATTCAGTCTCAAGGCTTTGTCAGTTCCCAGCCTGCTCCTGTGATGATGATGCCTGTGAACCCAGCTCCAGGTTACTTCACAAACCCAACGGGGGTCATTGTGACTTCAAGATAAAAAAACAAAACGTCTGCATTTTCAATGTCATTCGGATGATCTCAATGACGCAGAAGTAATCATATATCATCCATGTAACCACAGATAATGAAACTATGAAGTGAAATCAATTAATTATGTCAAATTTGTGTCTGAATATAATCAAATAATCACTTTGTAGATTAATCATTAATAAATGTGTCGATATACATTAAGTTTGAAGACTGTTTCTTTGGGCTCCAAATCCTCAGCTGTGAAAAAGGGCCTCAGGCCTATAGGCTGGTAGCTATATTGGTGCAGTCATGGACTCTTAAAACAACTGAATTATATAGTAACTGTTTTCATGTGCTTTCAAAAAATGTACATCAATGTGAGTGTTCAACCTGTTGCGAGGTGAGGGTGAAGCCCCACTGCAGAGGCTTCAGGAGGACAGAAACACCACGGCAGAAGAGAGCTGCAGGCTCACAATCCACCTTTATTTCCTTGATTCTCCTCCAAAAACAAAACCATCATGGGGAAGTCACCCCCAAACAAAAGAACAATTTCCTTCTTCATGAGCTGTGCACACGCCATATCACCTCTGCTCCTCCCTCGTCTTAACAAATTACCATTTGGTTAGGGACATTCAAAACAAGACCATCAATGCTGTGGTCCAACAAACAAAATAAACAAAATACTATTTGGTTAGGGAAACTCATAGTAAAACAACCAATGTTGATGCCGAACAGGCTGAGAGGAAGCTGGTGCTTCCTAACATTTCTCAATTCCTCCCCCTTCTGGTCCACACTTGTCAGATAAACGTTAGAGATAATCTGCAATAAGATCCTCCTTACCAGGACAATGGTGTATGGCTTAACTGGTATGGCTGGAGAGCGAAGCACCAACAAAGGATTCTTCCATTCTGGTGTTGTTTTGAGTGCATCCAGGTCAACGGTCTGTGGTCAGTTTGCAGGACAAACTCTCTACCCAACAGATTATACGTTTATGAATCAAAAGCCCACTATATAGCCAATCCTTCTTTTTCCACAGTAGAATACTTTTTCTCCCGATCAAACAGTTTCTTTGTCAGAAATAGGATCGGAGCAACCACTTGTACCGGAAACTGTTTGGTGAAGTCGGGGCTCTGCAACACAGGATCTTGACACAGTTGCATTTTTAACTGCTGGAATGCATCCGCACAGTCAGTGCTCCAAATCACTTTCGAAGCTGGTTTCGTCATTAAATGTGAGAGTGGCTGCTATTGGAGCAAAATGGGAAATTAATCTTCTATTCCAACCCATTAATCCTAGAAAAGACCTTACTTGCTTGTTTTATGCCTGGGAATCATTTGTACAGCCTTTATCTTCTCTATTTTATTTGTCCACGACCAACTAGGTACCCAAGATATCTCACCTCTTCTTGAGCCCAAGAGCACTTAGCTGCAATGAGGGTCAGGCTGGCTTTCTGTATCTTGGCCAGGACAACCTCAAGATGCTGCTGGCTTTTCAGAGAACAGAGATGGAAAAGACTGTTTAGTCTTACCCAGCTGATGCCACTGTTCCTGAGTCAGATGCTCTGGACGGGTTTGCGGCTTCGTTTTTTCTCTGAAAAGCCTCATGTCAGCTTCTTCAGCTTCGTATTTTCTTCTGGCTGAACATGTTGGATCATCAAAACATGCTCCTCACTCCTTTGGATGGCTCTGTGATAGTATTCTTTTCACAGGTTTACATGCAGTATTTGTTTAACTTTGGCTTCATCAGGACATGAAATTTCATACGTCACTTGGCCCACCTTCCTCGGAACAGTATAGGGACCCTCCCATTTAGCCAATAACTTACAGAGTCTCGTTTATAGCAACACTAACACCTGTTGACCTTCCAGCTCTCTGTTCTGGGCATCATTGTCATACCATACCTTTTGGTTGTGTTGAGCTTTTTCCAAATGTTCTTTTTCTCGGAAAGTGCCCAGTTTGTCTCTCATCTGGAGGATGTGAGAGATAAGTCTGGTTTTTGCTGAGCTTGTCTCACCAGCCACCCAGCTCTCCTTCAGCAAGTCCAACATCCCTGAACCTGTCTGCCATACAGCAACTCAAAAGGAGACAGAACAGTTGAAGCGTGTGCCACCTCTCTGTATGCAAACAAAAGAAAACCATTTATCCCAGTTCTTGCCAGTTTCATCCACAAATTTCCTCAACATTTGTTTATAGCGTACCATTAAGCCTTTACCTGCTAAACAATCCATAATTTCTATTGGTTGAGGTCAACCAGAGTATGCTTTAGAAACTTGTTAGCATCGTTTCATGTATTTTGTTTTTTCTTCTTGCACTTTTAAGTGATGCTTGAGTGTAAATGTTTTTTTTTTAAAAAAAGTATATATTGTGGAATTGGATACAGTATTTGTTTATTACTGTTGATTTTCTGTGAGGAAGGCCATTACATTTCAGCACCTTTTAAATATCAAAGTGTTTCATCACCTTAACAACATTGTGGGTTTTGTTTGTTGTAGATTTACTTTGAAGATGAAGAGAAGGAGACTCTCTACCAAACACAACCAAACATGTCACTTTTGGAAATATTGCAACATAAAAGGTAAATGTATTGCATATTTTCAGGAGACCTGCTTTTCATTGGAAACAGTATTTTGTTCTGCGCGTTTCTTCTTGTGAATCACTTTGTCATTCATGTTGCGACATGTTGGTGTGTTTTTTGTTTTTGTGTGTGTGTGTGTCGCTGGACGATCAGTTACGGTTTAAACATGCAGTCATTTTCATGAAATCGATGACCTAAAGAAGCAGTTCTGACTGCTTTTTCAACCTCTGGAAACCTGTGGCGCAGAAGCTCTTTCCCGTTTCCCCTCGCTGGCATTTGCTATTTTATCATATAATGATATAGATGTATAGGAGAGACAATGACTTGCAATTAGTTTGAATAATTGTACTTATTTTTTCAGAGGTGGGGGCAGGTTACAAATGTATTTGAACGTGTTGTAGAAGTTTGTTATACTAGCTACTAGGGTCTGTCAGGTGTTTTACTCACTTTCTGTCCTTTGTGTTCCGTTTCAGGTTTTTGGTCAAGGCAGGCACTCCCAACTTCATCGTGTTGGTGAACGGCTCGGCCTATCAGAAGCAGTTTTTATCTGGAAAGAAAATGCGAAAACTGTAAAAACAGTTCTGGGACATTGTCGGTCAGAATCAGTCCTAAAAGTTTGGTTTTGTTTTTTTTGTTGTTTAATATGAGGCGAACTATGTTTGTCTCTCGTGGCTGAAAGCAGTGCACATTGTATAAACCAAACATTGACGTAAATAAACATAAAGAATGGAACATAAAAAATGCAGTGTTGCATTTTGTTTTGGTTTCTTTCAGTTTGCATTGATAACTAAAATCTTTTTTTTTTATATAAATTGCAATGAAATGAGACTTGACATCAAAAGTAGTAAAAGTGATGAGAGTGCTATACTGTAAGTGCAACCCACTTAAATGTCTTTTAAAAAATATATATATATATCATTTATATATAAACCTTCTTATTTCAGATTAAAGTGGTCCACCAATACTCTCATTTTAACCATCAGGCTTTGAGGTCATTGGGTCATTTTTGGTTTTCTTCAATTCAATTCTCTTCATGTTTAGCAAATGTGAATTTATTTTTTATTATTTCAACCCTCTAAATTCAAGCATATTTTGTGGCCTAATTTACAAATTTTCCAATGACATGATGTATGGAAAGTGGATTTGTATTTGTTCGAGATATACCAGTCTGAGATATGTCAGTTATTATCAACACTGAATCTGTGAGTTTATTGCTGTTTATGCAATTACAAAAACTCCTGTTCTTCCATCCTGGCCCTGAAAGGGATGATGCTACGTTTTGATAGTTTGGTTATTTGACACAATCCTCATATTCAACTCAATTTCTTATTTTCTGTTGACATGGATGAAATACATTAGCCACTGTCATTAATGGGCATGTTAACACACCATATGTTGTCAAACAACCAATGCAGCCTCCTGTTTGTGCCGTTACGACTGGAAATATCCTGCTTGGTTCTATATCAGTGTGACACACATGCTCACTCTGCTTGGTTCTTTTTTCACACTTCCTCTTGACTCGCCCCGTAATGTGGCGTGGATAAGTAACTTTAATCTGATTACTGGTTTGGTAATAGTAACAAGTAGATTACTTGTTACAATATGTCACGGGTCCAGTTTTCAGAAAGAGAACACGATGCAAAAATGATGGCCAGTCGGCAAACTGCAGTTTGAGGTGGTTTTTATTTACACCAAAGTGCTCATATTTACAGTGCAGGATTTAAACTAGAACGAAACAAACAAACAAAACAAACAAACAAACAACTAGTTCGGTAGAGGACATTCATGTTCTTATTCCCAGCTCGACAATCCACCATACTCCTAGGCTCAGCGACAGCCCCGTTTAAGTGAGCAGAGCTCTCCTTTATACTATAAGCCCCTCCCTCGGGTAAACCAACTATTTATTACAGGGTTTTTTCCCCACAATTTAAGTAACTGTAAAACAAATGTTCTTCACGTGATTTGAAACATTCACATAATTGTGCCTCGGGCCAGCTCTTCTTATACCGGTTTGCTCTAGGCCGGTTTAAGCCCGTTACCATAGGGTATACCAATTATCCGCACTATAATGGTATAACCCCGTTCCTTTTGCGCGCCACTAGGCGCTCTTAACCGAGAACCCGGAAGTACCTCCGTTTGACAGTTCCAGCCACAGGTAAGCGCGTGTGTGTGTGTGTGTGCGTGTGACGTGTATGTCTGTGTGACGTGTAGGCAAAGAGTGTGCACCCTACTTTGCCTACAGCAGGGAAGCATGTCCAGGGACCCGGGATCAGTTTCTGGAGTTGATCTTTCCCACAACACTGACAGCGCTGTGCGCGCGCTCCCAGCACCGGCTCTCTCCGCCAGCGGAGAGAGGAAAGGCGCACCGCTCCGGGCATGACGGTGCGTTCAAGAGCGCTCCATTCCGGGCATGACGGCGCGCTCAGGAGCGCTCCGTCACATTATCCCCCTCCTCCCCGAGGTTGGCGATGTGCGGCAACCTGGAGAGATAATCTGCCACAACGTTTGTCTTGCCAGCTCTATACTTAATCTGAAACTTGAATGGCTGGAGAGAGAGGTACCAGCGGGTCAGACGGCTGTTGTGGTCTTTCATGGAGTTCATCCACGTCAGAGCCCGATGGTCAGTCTCCAAGTCGAACTCCCTCCCCAGCAGGTAGTACCTCAAGCTCTCCAGGGCCCATTTGATAGCCAGGCCCTCCTTCTCCACCGTTGAGTACCTGGTCTCCCGTGGTAGCAGCTTGCGGCTCAGGTACAGCACCGGTTGTTCTTCCCCAGGTTTACCTTGGGCCAGGACTGCCCCCAGGCCCACTGCAGAGGCATCAGTCTGGACCAAGAACCGTTGGCTGAAGTCTGGACTTCTCAACACTGGCGATGAGCACAAGCTGACTTTGAGGGTTCGGAATGCGGTCTCGCATTCCTCCTTCCAGGTGACGGGATTCCTCTGGTCCTTCGCTGTCAGCGCCGTCAGAGGAGCAGCAATGGTGTCAAACTGTGGGACGAATCTCCTGTACCAGCCGGCTAAGCCCAAGAAGGACCTCACCTCCTTCTTTGTGCGCGGGCGTGGGCAGCTGCGGATGGCCTCGACTTTGTCCACCTGTGGTCTGACCTTGCCTTGTCCCAGCCGGTAGCCTAGGTACAGCGCCTCCTCCTTGGCCCACTGACACTTGGCAGGATTCAGTGTCAGGCCCGCCTGTTGGATCTGGCCAAGGACTCGCTCCAGATGATGCAGGTGCTCCTCCCAGGTGTCACTGAAAATGACCACATCGTCCAGGTAGGCAGCACTGCAGTCTTCACACCCCCGCAGGACACGGTCCATCAGTCTCTGGAAGGTGGCTGGTGCTCCATGGAGGCCAAAGGGCATCACCGTGAACTGGAAGAGACCTGCAGGTGTCTGAAAAGCAGTGAAAGGTCGACTTGATGATTCAAGGGGTACCTGCCAGTATCCCTTACAGAGGTCAAGGGTGGTAATGAACCTAGCTCGACCAATCTTCTCCAACAGATCGTCGATCCGGGGCATTGGGTAGGCATCGAACTGCGACATTGCGTTCAGTTGCCTGAAGTCGATGCAGATGCGCAGTGAGCCATCCTTCTTCGCCACAATGACCACCGGGCTACACCACTCGGACTGCGATGGCTCAATCACCCCCAAGCGCTGCATCTCCTCTACCTCCTCCTGGAGCTTTGCCACCAGGTGTTGAGGCACACGGTAGGACCTCCGGCGTACTGGCCCCTTGTCTTTGAGGATGATGGAGTGCTCGGCAAGGTCAGTCTTTCCCGGGTTGACCACGAACAGCTTGGAGACGCGCTGGAACACCTGGCCCAGCTGGTTGGACTGGACGCCTGTCAGATGGTTCAGCGCTGGTTCAGCAGACTGGTTGAGGTTGAGAAGGGACGGCTCCTCCTCCCCTTCACTGTCCACCTGGGTCACCAGCAGGGATGCCACCGGAACCTGGACTGGAGCCTCCTTCCACTCCTTCAACAGGTTGATGTGATAAATCTGCTTTGCCTTTTTCTTGTCCGGATGGTGGATCTCGTAGGTCACGGGGCCCATCTTCCTGAGGACGGTGTATGGCCCCTGCCACTTCGCAAGCAGCTTGTGGCTGGAGGATGGCAGGAGCAGCAGCACCTTTTGGCCTGGCTGGAACTCTCTGTGTCTGGCCTGTCGGTCGTACCACTTTTTCTGGACCTGCTGAGCCTCCCGTAGGTTGACCTCTGCCTCATCTCGGTACTTTGCCAGGCGGTCCCTCATCTCCAGCACGAACCGGACCACACTGCAATCACTGGCGCTGGTTGCAGGAGCCTCCCAGGTCTTTAACAGCAGGTCCAATGGCCCCTGGACATCCCAGCCGTACAGCAGCTCAAATGGGGAGAAACCTGTGGATGCTTGAGGGACCTCCCGGTAAGCAAACAGGAGGAAGGGCAGCCACTGGTCCCAGTCTCGCCCGGTGTCGGCCACGAACTTCTGTAACATCTTTTTTAGCGTTTGGTTGAACCTCTCGACCAGGCCATCCGTCTGAGGGTGGTACGGGGTGGTCTTAAGTGCAGAAATCCCCAGTTGTCGATGGAAGAGCTGTAGGAGTCTGGAGGTGAAGTTGGTCCCCTGGTCCGTTACGATCTCGTCCGGCACGCCAACCCTGGAAAACAACTGGACAAGACAACGTAGCACTGCCGGGGCAGTGATGGTGTGCAAGGGGAAAGCCTCTGGAAAACGTGTTGCATAATCGCAGACCACCAGAATGTACTGGTGCCCTCTGCTGCTTCGTACTAGTGGGCCAACAATGTCCATGGCTATACGCCTAAATGGAGTGGAGATCACAGGCAATGGTTGGAGGTAGGCACGGTCTGACTGACGGACATAGCAGGTTTTCTGGCAGGTGGGACAGGTTTGGCAATACGTTTTAACATCTGTGTACATAGAAGGCCAAAAAAATTTGGAGGCTATTCGTAAGTATGTTTTGTTGCGACCAAGGTGCCCAGCCCATGGCAAGGTGTGTGCCAAGTGCATTACCATCGGTCGACATGAACCCGGAACCACAAGGCGCTTAACCCCCTCAGCCACTGCATACAAAACATCCCTGTCTATAGCATAGCACTCTTTGTCCCCCTTTGCCATCTCCAGCCCCCCAACCACTTTAGCAAACAACGGCTTTAGAGTCTCATCCCCTCTCTGCAAGGCCCCAATGTCCCCTGGAACATTCCACAAGTCTTTTTCTCCCGCATCCTTACAATCTGGTTCCCTGGGTTGCAGATGCTTTTCAAAACGCCGCTGCCGACGAGACTTCTTCTGGCCCTTTGTGCCCCCCTCAAACAAACTACTGTCTATGTTTGAGAAGGGTTCAAGATCGGGCCCCTTTTGTTGCTCTGGAACAGACGGCACCCTCGCTCTGGCCTGGGCACGGGTGATCACCTGACCCAGCAAACCCTGACCACAGTCAATCTCTTGGTCCCCGGCTTCCAGCAGCACGTCCAGCAGTACCGGTAAGTCCCATCCCAGAATGGCAGCGACTGGCAACTTTTCCACAACTCCCACAGTCATCAAATAGGGTTGTTCATCCACCACCACAGTTAGTTCCGCCGTAGGGTAGGAATGGCTATCACCATGCACACACAAGATGTCTTTTTGTATGTTATAGTCCACAATGCCCGTTGGCACTAAATCCCTTCGGACCAGCGTCAGGAAGCTACCAGAGTCAATCAACGCCGTCACAGGGTCCCCATTTATCCTAATGTCTTTATAACGCTGCTGCTGCCCAACAGCACGAACATCCTCGGCACGGGGTGTGTAACAGGCACCGTTGAATTTAGCTTTCCTGAGGGGGCATAGAGATGCTTTGTGGCCTGGCTGCTGGCAGTAAAAACAGATGAACTCCTTACCGGGACTGCGAGGTCTGGGTGCAGTCCGGGGTTCTCCAGGCAGATGTGGGTTGGTTCTGGTTGCTGGTCTGGGCTGTTAAGACAGCTGACGACCGGGACCACCGTGGTAGGCAGTTGGACCTCCCCTTCGTGCGTTGAGGTACTGCCCCGCCAGCTTGGCCGCAGCTAGCCCATCCGTTGGCTCGTGCTCCTTCACCCAGGTGCGAATGTCCACCGGCAGGACACGAAGAAGCTACTCCAGGATGATCTGCTCGCCCATCTGCTCCTTGGTGTGCTGCTCCGGCCGGATCCACCGCCGGTAGAAGCCCTTTAAGCGGTGGTAAGTCTCTGTCGGGTTTTTCCGGGTGGAACGGCTGTGGACCGGAACTGCTGACGGTACGTCTCCGGTGAGACGTCAAACTTGCTCAGGAGAGCTGCCTTCAGGTCCGGGTACGAGTGAGCCCTTTCCTCGTCCATGGCCGTGTAGGCCTCTAGTGCTTTCCCAGTGAGTAGAGGCACCAGGCGACACGCCCACTCAGTCTCTAGCCAACCCCATGTTCTGGCAATACGCTCAAAGCGAAGCAGGTAATTTTCAATGTCCTCTCCGTCCATAAACTGTGGTATCTTGGGGTCGCGATAGGGTCTGGTCTCTGGCCTAGGGAGTTCTGCACCACTGCTCACCCTTAGACTTGGCGCCTCCATGGGTGAACTGTAGCGCTGCCGAGGAAGTGGTGTAGGCCGGTCCAGACTATGGCTCAGTGATGACTCCTCAGATGACGCCGTTGTCCTGGCTGATGGCGGGCTCGGTGCTACTGGCCTCTGGTCTGGGAATGAAGCACGGAGTCCTCTTAGCTCAGCCAGAAACCCCTCCTCTCGCCTCTGCTGTCCCTCCAGGAAAGTCCTCATAACAGCCACCAGCTCCTCCCCTGCACTTGGAGCTCCAGGGGGTACTTGTAGAGCTCGAGCAGCAGCACCCCCTTCGTCCTCTTCCTCTGTGTCCCAGGCGCCATCATCTAATGCTGGACCCTGCGCCGCTTCCTGTTTTTGCGAGCGCAGCCCGGATCGTTGTCCAGAGAACCGGGTGTGTCCTCGTCGACTGGCCATCCCACTTCTGACACCAAATGTCACGGGTCCAGTTTTCAGAAAGAGAACACGATGCAAAAATGATGGCCAGTCGGCAAACTGCAGTTTGAGGTGGTTTTTATTTACACCAAAGTGCTCATATTTACAGTGCAGGATTTAAACTAGAACGAAACAAACAAACAAAACAAACAAACAAACAACTAGTTCGGTAGAGGACATTCATGTTCTTATTCCCTGCTCGACAACCCACCATACTCCTAGGCTCAGCGACAGCCCCGTTTAAGTGAGCAGAGCTCTCCTTTATACTATAAGCCCCTCCCTCGGGTAAACCAACTATTTATTACAGGGTTTTTTCCCCACAATTTAAGTAACTGTAAAACAAATGTTCTTCACGTGATTTGAAACATTCACATAATTGTGCCTCGGGCCAGCTCTTCTTATACCGGTTTGCTCTAGGCCGGTTTAAGCCCGTTACCATAGGGTATACCAATTATCCGCACTATAATGGTATAACCCCGTTCCTTTTGCGCGCCACTAGGCGCTCTTAACCGAGAACCCGGAAGTACCTCCGTTTGACAGTTCCAGCCACAGGTAAGCGCGTGTGTGTGTGTGTGTGCGTGTGACGTGTATGTCTGTGTGACGTGTAGGCAAAGAGTGTGCACCCTACTTTGCCTACAGCAGGGAAGCATGTCCAGGGACCCGGGATCAGTTTCTGGAGTTGATCTTTCCCACAACACTGACAGCGCTGTGCGCGCGCTTCCAGCACCGGCTCTCTCCGCTGGAAAGGCGCACCGCTCCGGGCATGACGGTGCGTTCAAGAGCGCTCCATTCCGGGCATGACGGCGCGCTCAGGAGCGCTCCGTCACACAATAAAAAAAGTGGTTATATTAGAGTAACTCGTTACTAAGTAACTTAAGTACTAAGTAATGCGTGTGTTTTGTTGCTCCAGATAAATTATATCTGGTGGAAAATCATGAAAACGGCTCTTTGGGTCATAAAGGCAGCAGACCCCTGGCTGCTGTCGCGTAAACAGACGACAAAGACGTTTCCATTTTCACTTGAAAAAGGCCTTAATTCAAGTTCAGAAACAGCTTTTCATCCTGCAGACACGCTTTACAATCTATGATTTGTTCAAACTTAACAGTGGCGCCAAATTCGGCAGAACACATCCACCAAAAATCAAAAGACGGCGTCATCTTTTTAAAACGTATTCTTTTAAAGCCAATATATATTGTGGAAACTCAATAATGGAAAGGGATTGGGGGCAATTATTAAGTCATTCACTTGTTAGAATTTTAAGGGGGAAAAGGTGAGGGAAAAGCTTTTAACTTTTTAAGAGGGACGCTGTTCCTGACGCGATGCAGTGCCTGTTTCCACCAGGGGGCAGCAGAGCTCAGGTGAACCTTAATGAAATGCAGAGCTTTCTGGGTTCAATTAAATTGGTCAACAAACTGCTCTCTGTGTCTGTTTCAGTTTAAGTTATTCCAGATATTTCATTTAAGGAATTGGAAATATTTGTAGGGAGAAGAAATTATTTAAAAAAATGTTTGTTTCCACAACCAGGAAATATTAATTATAATTCTGTCTTGACAGAACTGCAAATATGACCCTTTTCCCCCTTTTTAAAAAAAATATGTTTGTGTGTAACTTGGTGAAACTGTCCTATCTCTCAAGTTAATTATATGATGACAAACTTCGAAGACATAATTCCAGGATTGATTCCTAACTGTGTGTGTGTATGTGTGTGTGTGTGCGTGTGCGTGTGTGCATGTGTGTCCTGCCTATATAACTTTTTACGAATGAAAATTAAAAAAAATGTTGTAACATGTCTGCAGTTGTGTTATTGATGCAATGTTGTTTTAATGACGGCGTTCACTGGGTTCCGATTGTTTTGTGTCACTCCAACCCACCGTTACAGCGAGTTGGCCTGTGAGTGGAGAAGGAGGCGGGTCAAGTGTGACAGGGATAGGAGGCTGACTGTGTGTGTGTGTGTGTGTGTGTGTGTGTGTGTGTGTGTGTGTGTGTGTGTGTGTGTGTGTGTGTGTGTGTGTGTGTGTGTGTGTGTGTGTGTGTGTGTGTGTGTGTGTGTGTGTGTGTGTGTGTGTGTGTGTGTGTGTGTGTGTGTGTGTGTGTGTGTGTGTGTGTGTGTGTGTGTGTGTGTGTGTGTGTGTGGTTGGAGAAAAGTGAAGGAGCAGCTTGATTTTGTTGTTACAGCATCTTTACAGACAAGGAACTCGTCTTCCTTTCCACTGTCCTGCGGGACGCGACAACAGGAACGCACAGTGAGTTGGATAAGTAACTTTAGTTCCTGGTTTGCCAACATTAATGCTTCAGATTATTAGTTACTGAAAAAAAGTGGTCATATGAGTGAGCACTGCTGCTGTTATTGATTGTTTATTATTTCTGTGCATTTTCCATACAGAAAAGTCTAAATATAGCTATATTATTTCTTTTGCTAGATGTCACTGGTATAAAATGCTCTGCAGGTTGAACGTTTCAGTTTACACGCGTTATCAGATTGTCCAATGTAGGGATGAAAATATGCTTTCTAATCTTGTTTAATTTCAAAAGCCTCCTGTACTATTAGTGTCACATTTGAGTTTCTGTTACATTATTTTCACAGACGAACTGTTTATCTGAACCTGAAGTGAATCCAATGGCAGAAAGACCCTTGACTGATTGGGCCTCTGGTGTCTGGGACTGCTTTGAGGACGCAAGTACTTGTAAGAATCAAACTATCATCTTTAATTCAAATCTACCATTGTTTTCTATTGGCCTAATTTTGTTTTATCTCATCCTTTTGTTTTATCCTACTTCTTTTTTACTGCTTTTGAACATGAATAGGTGGTTTTCAATAATCAATAAATACATTTCCCAGGTTGCTATGGCTTCTGGTGCGGTCCTTGCCTGGCTTGCACAGTTTCAGGAAGGTTTGGAGAGAACAACTGCCTCCCGTTGTGTGACTGTTGCAGTCTTGCTGTACTGGGTTACTGTGGTATCCCTCTGTGTGTCCCTCCTGCAGTTTTGTCAATGAGGGCTGCAATGCGCAACAGATATGATATCAAGGTACAAGACACTGAACTACGTTTATTTTTGGAGCCTACTGACTCAATGAAAGCAGTGAGTCAGTAAATGTTTTGTGTGACTCTTTACAGGGTTCCCTTTGTAAGGACATTGCGATTTCATGCTTCTGCTTTTGGTGCGCCTGGTGTCAGATGCATAGGGAGTTGAAGGAGCGCAAGAAGACCCCTGTTGTCATCAACATTCAGTCTCAAGGCTTTGTCAGTTCCCAGCCTGCTCCTGTGATGATGATGCCTGTGAACCCAGCTCCAGGTTACTTCACAAACCCAACGGGGGTCATTGTGACTTCAAGATAAAAAAACAAACGTCTGCATTTTCAATGTCATTAGGATGATCTCAATGACGCAGAAGTAATCATATATCATCCATGTAACCACAGATAATGAAACTATGGAGTGAAATCAATTAATTATGTCAAATTTGTGTCTGAATATAATCAAATAATCACTTTGTAGATTAATCATTAATAAATGTGTCGATATGCATTAAGTTTGAAGACTGTTTCTTTGGGCTCCAAATCCTCAGCTGTGAAAAAGGGCCTCAGGCCTATAGGCTGGTAGCTATATTGGTGCAGTCATGGACTCTTAAAACAACTGAATTATATAGTAACTGTTTTCATGTGCTTTCAAAAAATGTACATCAATGTGAGTGTTCAACCTGTTGCGAGGTGAGGGTGAAGCCCCACTGCAGAGGCTTCAGGAGGACAGAAACACCACGGCAGAAGAGAGCTGCAGGCTCACAATCCACCTTTATTTCCTTGATTCTCCTCCAAAAACAAAACCATCATGGGGAAATCACCCCCAAACAAAAGAACAATTTCCTTCTTCATGAGCTGTGCACACGCCATATCACCTCTGCTCCTCCCTCGTCTTAACAAATTACCATTTGGTTAGGGACATTCAAAACAAGACCATCAATGCTGTGGTCCAACAAACAAAATAAACAAAATACTATTTGGTTAGGGAAACTCATAGTAAAACAACCAATGTTGATGCCGAACAGGCTGAGAGGAAGCTGGTGCTTCCTAACATTTCTCAATTCCTCCCCCTTCTGGTCCACACTTGTCAGATAAACGTTAGAGATAATCTGCAATAAGATCCTCCTTACCAGGACAATGGTGTATGGCTTAACTGGTATGGCTGGAGAGCGAAGCACCAACAAAGGATTCTTCCATTCTGGTGTTGTTTTGAGTGCATCCAGGTCAACGGTCTGTGGTCAGTTTGCAGGACAAACTCTCTACCCAACAGATTCTACGTTTATGAATCAAAAGCCCACTATATAGCCAATCCTTCTTTTTCCACAGTAGAATACTTTTTCTCCCGATCAAACAGTTTCTTTGTCAGAAATAGGATCGGAGCAACCACTTGTACCGGAAACTGTTTGGTGAAGTCGGGGCTCTGCAACACAGGATCTTGACACAGTTGCATTTTTAACTGCTGGAATGCATCCGCACAGTCAGTGCTCCAAATCACTTTCGAAGCTGGTTTCGTCATTAAATGTGAGAGTGGCTGCTATTGGAGCAAAATGGGAAATTAATCTTCTATTCCAACCCATTAATCCTAGAAAAGACCTTACTTGCTTGTTTTATGCCTGGGAATCATTTGTACAGCCTTTATCTTCTCTATTTTATTTGTCCACGACCAACTAGGTACCCAAGATATCTCACCTCTTCTTGAGCCCAAGAGCACTTAGCTGCAATGAGGGTCAGGCTGGCTTTCTGTATCTTGGCCAGGACAACCTCAAGATGCTGCTGGCTTTTCAGAGAACAGAGATGGAAAAGACTGTTTAATCTTACCCAGCTGATGCCACTGTTCCTGAGTCAGATGCTCTGGACGGGTTTGCGGCTTCGTTTTTTCTCTGGAAAGCCTCATGTCAGCTTCTTCAGCTTCGTATTTTCTTCTGGCTGAACATGTTGGATCATCAAAATATGCTCCTCACTCCTTTGGATGGCTCTGTGATAGTATTCTTTTCACAGGTGTTGGGGTTTATGGTTGGTTATTAGCATATAATTACTGTAAGTTATAGATTACTAAAAGTAATAAATCACTGGAAGTAATTTATGAAATATTGAAATTATTAATGGAAGTAAACGGTCATTTACTCATTAACAACTCCTAAAGTAATTGAATAATTACTTTAAAAACAAACAAAAAAATGAAAAATTGTCAAATAATTTTTAATAAATTTTTTTATTAATTTGCATACATTTCTTATTTATGTATTAATAATAAATCGGGGCACCACCAGATAAACTTGGAAATAGCTAATACCAAAATATCAGTCTCGTTTGTAAAAAAGTTTATTTAAGTTAGTTAATATTTCTGCATAAAATATAACCATCTTAAATAGATTGGAAGGTGTGAGATCCGAGCACAGACTGTTACAAACCAGTGAATTGACAGGCGTTTATTAATTAAAATGTATTAATTCATAAATAATTCGGAAATCATCTCATAAATCAACACATTCAAATAGCAAACGACATCTAACATGGAGATCTAATCTATTAAACAGCAAACACTATGTACAAAGAGTGTGTGTGTGTGTGTGCGTGTGCGTGCGTGCGTGCGTGCCTGCGTGCGTGCGTGCGTGCGTGCGTGACGAGGGGGTGTGATGACCTCGAACGTCCACCAGGTGGAGGCAGACGTCGACGGGTCAATGCGGTGACTGTGACGACCACTAGGGGCGTGCGGCGGCGCGCAGAGGGATAGCGCAATAACCTGATGTGTCCACCCGGTGGATGTCAAGAGGGATTGCGATGACCCACGCGACCACTAGGGGCGTTTGACTCGCTCTTTCTGGGGACACGGCGGTTGCTCAGCGGCCAGATAAACAAGACGTCCGTCGAGCGCGCGTGCGCGAGGGCGGTCTCGGAGCGAGTTAGTCTACCGAGGGCGTAACGAACGGGCGGTTCCGTTGGCCCGGTTCTGAGCCCTAAGTGGAGGTCGGGACCTGCAGTCAGGGCTCTTGTGATCACGGCAGATCTGCTCTTGCAGCAGCTAACAGATAGGTGTTACATGCAGCAGTGTGTGTGAGCTTATCTTGATCAGGTAAGGGGGGCGCATATCTGCGGGTTACTGAAAGAGGGGGGAGAGATGAGAGAGAATGAAGACAAGAGAAAGACAGAGAATTCTGTGAGGCTCGGTTCTGAACCCTGGTTGCTCCACACAGAGCTCCCAGTGGGCCTGGAGCTCACTTGGACCTCTGGTTCTGAGGTGGAAAACCAGAGTTCAAGACTTGGTGCGCGTGAATGCGCATACACAAACAACATGAGATGCTGCTGCCTTCTGAGCGGCACATGGAAACACATTGCATTTTCAACAGAACATCATTCTAACTATTCTCTGCCCAGACAAACGCTCTCACCCTCCAGTTCTGGACAGCACCGTCCGTGGTGCTGTTGGTTCTGGGAGGCGGTGGTAACTGGTTGTTACCGGGTCTTAATTTCAGCGTCCTGAAATTAGAGGCCTGGCTCCAGCTGCAGGAGTGCAACTGAGAGGATGATCTTGGGAGGAGACGACACTGGCTCTGGTCTCCAGAATCTCCCAAAAACAGGAAAAATAGCGGAAAACAGAAGATGTAGTCCAAACTGGGTCCTGCTCGTCCAGCGGGCTGGCGTTGGTTCTGTCTCTTTGTTTCTGCTTGGTGCTCTCTTTACCATCCTGATGAGGGAAAAAGATGTCACCAATTTGGGTTTGGACCCCTGCTGTGTTCGGGTCGGATTCAAGCGTCCTCATTGGCCACTTCCGGGGTCTGGCTCGCTCCTCTGCTGTTTTATGGCCTATCCATTGTCCCTGGTGTTTTCCTTTCGGGGGAAAAACCTCTGGAGGAGTTCATGGAGCTCTGGCCCCAACACAGGTTTACATGTAGTATTTGTTTAACTTTGGCTTCATCAGGACATGAAATTTCATACGTCACTGGGCCCACCTTCCTCGGAACAGTATAGGGACCCTCCCATTTAGCCAATAACTTACAGAGTCTCGTTTATAGCAACACTAACACCTGTTTCCAGCTCTCTGTTCTGGGCATCATTGTCATACCATACCTTTTGGTTGTGTTGAGCTTTTTCCAAATGTTCTTTTTCTCGGAAAGTGCCCAGTTTGTCTCTCATCTGGAGGATGTGAGAGATAAGACTGGTTTTTGCTGAGCTTGTCTCACCAGCCACCCAGCTCTCCTTCAGCAAGTCCAACATCCCTGAACCTGTCTGCCATACAGCAACTCAAAAGGAGACAGAACAGTTGAAGCGTGTGCCACCTCTCTGTATGCAAACAAAAGAAAACCATTTATCCCAGTTCTTGCCAGTTTCATCCACACAGTGACACTGACTGCCCCCATTCTCAGCTAGTCACCGATGGGTGGAGGCCCCCAGGATTCAACACTTTCGATTTCCCCCCCACCTCTTTTGGAGAGATTCTCTTCCAGTCTTCTTGCTCCGTGAACACTGGGGAGAAAGGAGCTGCATCCCAGCAGCTCAGCTGTACCCCAGCCTGCTAACAACTAACACCAGAGGTATGCAAACAAAGCAACTGGAGAGGCCAGAGGAGCCTCAGGAGCCAGAGGAACGCCTGAGCCCAGAAGAGCCACAGCAAGTGGAGGACTCTAAGGAGTTGGAGGAACCTCAGAAATCTGAGGGGCGTCAGGGGATGGAGGGGCCTCAGAGGCCAGAGGAGCCGCAGAAGCTGGGAGGGTCTCAGCAGCTGGAGGGTTCTCAGGAGCCGGAGAACACTGAGGGACAGCAGCATCTGGAGGTCATGGTGGAGCCAAAGCCCAGCCGGAGAAGACGGAGGCCTCAGAAGCAGGTGGGGCCTCAGGTTCGGGAGGAGCTTCAGGGGCTGGAAGAGCCTCAGCTGCCGGAGGAGTGTCAGGAGCCGGTGAAGATGGAGGAACGTCAACATCTGGAGGAGTTTCAAGAGCCGGAGGAGCCGCAGCTCAGTCAGGGGACACGGAGGAGGAAGAACCAGTTAATGAAGCTCTTCCAGTTGCTGCAGGAGTCTGAGAAGCCGGAGGAATCTCAGAAGCCGGAGGTCCTGGTGGAGAATGAGCAGCTGGAGGAGCCAAAGCCCAGCCGAAGGAACAAGAAAAAACAGAAGAGTAGGAGGAATCCCAGCTGCCTGAGTAGCTGGGATTGCTGGGACTGATCTCCAGACACATCAAGAGACAGACAGGTGAAGCCCACAGTCGAAATCCTCTTTAAGATGTATTACGCAGAATGACATCGGCACAACCAAAGTGTCTCAGGAAGCCTGCATACAGGCAGACTTCCTAGCTAGAAATACTTGGTAGTAACTGTAACAAGACATACGACCAAACTAAGTAACATACTCAGACACACAATAGTTGAATCTAAAGAGACTTTTAGGCTCAAATTCAGGACCGAAGCTGGATTTGGAGAAAGACACTTTGAATACCTGCAACGTTTTTGGACCTCTGTCAACCTGTGTTAAATTATTGAAGAGCTGTTCAGTATTTTGCCTTTAAAAAGTCCTTTTCTCACTGTGTGGTTGTGTGTTCCAGGCACCTTTTGAGACTTTGGACTGCAGAGAGAGCAGAGCGTGCAGATCCAGCTGCGCCTGTCCGACAACATAACGTGGACAAATGGCTGCAAGGGATGTGCAAAAACAAGAGGTCCCCCCAAAAAAACAAAAAATAAATACATTAAAAAAAATACATTAAAAAAATACATTATTTGTGGTCATTAAAAATATCATCTGTGGCAACTGGACTAGTCGGGGGTGTGAGCAATTATAATCTGTATTGTTTTCTGTTTTCAATACTCAATATTCATTCAATTGTAACCTCTTTCATTCTTTCTCATACACTCGTCCTTTTCATTGGATCAGCTTTACTCTGCGCTTTTCCCATATTGCTACTTAGCGTCCCAAATAAACCCACAAATATTACGTCCTCTCGTCAGAGAACGGGGTGCCTTCGCAAACAACAGACTCATTCTACACATCCAAAATAGAAAAAAATACGTTTCCACAAGAGCGGTGGAAACGTTTCACTGCAACACTTCAAAAAAGAATCCCTAATTCATTTCAAGGAACAATTTTTTGATCAATCACTTTTCCAAATGTGAATTGAGTGTCACACTTTGGGTTTACATCCAAAAAGGCATTACTGGGAGACAAAGATGCTGGAGCAGCGAACACATACTGCAGGCTCTCATTTGCACGGACCTTCAGTTAAGTTGTCAAGACATTCACAGATTCACACTTCTGGCATCAGTAACTCTGTAACAAAATGTCAACACACAAGCGAAGCCTCTTCCTCATCGCCGTGAGGTACAAAATGTGTTAAGAGCTCATTTTTCTCACTGCAGCCTTCACTTGTCCCCTGCTGATGATACTACAACACTTGGTTTGACGCAGGAGCTCTGGCGTCTTCTGAGAAGCAGTATGTGCAAGTAGCACGTGCATGTGTCTAATGCCAAGCTCAAGGTAATGTTGGGTTTGCATGTGTATTTGACTAAAAGCTCACCAATTGCACCTGATAAATGTCACATAATGCTGCAGTAGCGGTAAAATTATTCCTGCCATTAAAGCCCGTTCTTCCAGTAAATGCTTTGAAAGATGGACCGATGTGTTGTTTGATAGTATACTACCTGATATACCCTTTGTTTTTTCCTAAACTCAGACTGTCATTTCAAGTGAACAAGCCCCAAAACACATTAATTTTCTAAAATGGACTCATGAAGCTTATGCTTGTATTTGTTTACAACGTTGGTAATAAAAGAGTCATATTAATAAGTCCTCTCTGTTCACTAGCTGTTTAAAAGAACTTTAAAGTTTCATCACTGGGGATTTCTCTCGATCTAAAAAATGCAAGATTGTTGTAAAATGGTTTATAAACGCACTGTAATTGAATGAAGTTAACATTGGCTGAAAGTCAATCATAATGAAGAGCCCCACCTGTAATATTTATCACCAGCCGCCTCTGGCTTAATCCGTAAGTTGAATAAAGTAGACATTTAAAGAAAGTGAAAGTGTAGATACCTGGACATCTTGTTGGAACATAGAAATCATTGAGCAAACGTGTGGCGTCCGCTGGGTTTGACAAAATGTCAGACGCAATGAAATTATTTCCCAAAAAATTTATTGGATTAAAACACAGCAAAAGGTGTTCAGACACACGTCAATTCATAATGAAAGTTGCAGAGAAATATTCTGCTCTGTGTTGATTAGATTGATCCACACTGTCCTCAGAGCTCACGGGTACCATGAGAGCTGTGTTCGCACAGATTAACTGAATGAAAGAGGCAATCAAGAAGGAAACAAGAGTATCCCTCCTACATTTTGTAGAAGTAAGTACTAAGTTCAATAAAACTTTATTCAGTCAGT
This sequence comes from Lipophrys pholis, assembly GCF_963383615.2. NCBI lineage: Eukaryota > Metazoa > Chordata > Actinopteri > Blenniiformes > Blenniidae > Lipophrys > Lipophrys pholis. Next base: position 20,364,413 of record NC_137640.1, on the reverse strand, counting down.
GTAGAAGGTTCAACACTCACATGGATGTATATTTTTAGAAAGCACATGGAAACAGTTTATAAGTCGTGAGTCAGTGGCTGCACCAATATAGCCACCAGCCTGTCGGGCTGAGGCCTCTACTAATGACAGCAATTACAACAAAAAGTATTTTTCCCAGATGTGTATTTGGAGCCTACAGTAAAAGTCTGGGTATTGCATATTGACACATTTATTAATGATTAATATACCAAGTGATTATTTGACTATATTTAGTCACAAAATGAATTGATTTCACCCCATAGTTTCATTATCTGTGGTTACATGGATGATATATGATTACTTCTGCATCATTGAGATCATCCTAATGACATTGAAAATGCAGACGTTTTGTTTTTATCTTGAAGTCACAATGACCCCCGGTGGGTTTGTGAAGTAACCGGGAGCTGGGTTCACAGGCATCATCATCACAGGAGCAGGCTGGGAACTGACAAAGCCTTGAGACTGCATGTTGATGACAACAGGGGTCTTCTTGCGCTCCTTCAACTCCCTATGCATCTGACACCAGGCGCACCAAGAGCAGAAGCATGAAATCGCAATGTCCTTACAAAGGGAACCCTGTAAAGAGTCACACAAAACATTTACTGACTGTAATGTTTATTAATTAGCTGTTACTAAACTGCTTTCATTGAGTCAGTAGGCTCCAAAAATAAACACAGTTCAGTGTCTTGTACCTTGATATCATATCTGTTGCGCATTGCAGCCCTCATTGACAAAACTGCAGGAGGGACACACAGAGGGATACCACAGTAACCCAGTACAGCAGGACCGCAAAAGTCACACAACGGGAGGCAGTTGTTCTCTCCAAACCTTCCTGAAACTGTGCAAGCCAGGCAAGGACCGCACCAGAAGCCATAGCAACCTGGGAAACGTAGGAATTTATTGATTATTGAAAACCACCTATTCATGTTCAAAAGCAGTAAAAAAGAAGTAGGATAAAACAAAAGGATGAGATAAAACAAAATTAGGCCAATAGAAAACAATGGTAGATTTGAATTAAAGATGATAGTTTGATTCTTACAAGTACTTGCGTCCTCAAAGCAGTCCCAGACACCAGAGGCCCAATCAGTCAAGGGTCTTTCTGCCATTTGGATTCGCTTCAGGTTCAGATAAACAGTTCGTCTGTGAAAATAATGTAACAGAAACTCAAATGTGACACTAATAGTACAGGCGGCTTTTGAACTTAAACAACATGAGGAAGCATATTTTCATCTCTATATTGGACAATCTGATAAGACGTTGGAGTGCCTTGTTGCAAAACCTGTTCATGTGAAACCAGGATGTTTCAGTAAACTGAAACTTAAAACCTGCAGAGCATTTTATACAGTTGACATCTAGCATAGGAAATAGTATGAGTATATTTAGATTCTTTTGTATGTAAAATGCACAAATATAATAAATGATTAATAACAGCAGCAATGCTTTTATCGCTGAGGATAACCGTTTTTTTTTTCACTTGCAGCACTGTTTTCATTAACATTTACAAATATGCATTGCCTGTAGTACAACAATTAATGACAGAATACCTCTGACAAAAGTTACTCATCTATTAATTATTTAAGCTTGCTTTGCTCCGTTATGTTTCTTTGTTTTATATTTTTTATTCGTTTTTGTTTTGTTGTTCTCACATGTCCAAAATAAACTTTCAAATAAAGAAATCAAATCAAATCAAAACAAAGTAATGAAGTTAGACATAATGTTTTAACAAAAACATGAATTCAGCACGTTGTCAATGTGTTGCATACAGATTATTTTCTGATCCAGACACACATGAAGAAAAATACAAGTTTCATGTCTTGAAATACAACAATAACTACAGCTACACATGTTTTGTGCTTTAAAGCAGTAATTCTGCTGAATTCTCTTTAGCTACATGGTTAACATGTAGAATACAACCATAATTAGTCTGACTGCTGACTTTGAGACTCCCAACTCCCTTTTTTTCTCAAAGAGATAAAGTTTCTAAACGTCTAAATAAAAACCAATACAGTAATTCAAATAATACTGTTGCCTTCAAAGATTGTAAGATCAATGGCTTTCATATGAGTTAAGCATATAGGAATTCAATATATTATAATGATGTTGAAATGGCAACCTCTCGTCCCAATTTGAAGGTGTTTTGTTTTGTTTTGTTTTGTTTACCTATTCAGCACCACAAACTAATTCAGTAGGAATCTATCAGATGTTAAATTAATCAGTTGGTATTTTTGAATTTCTTCATTGTCACAACTACATCCTTAGTTATCCTTGAAGGATAGAATCCACTGTTCTCACAACATCAAACAAACAAACCTAACTGTCCAACTGGTAACATATACGAATCTTCTGGATGCCCAACCTATGTTTTCTAAGAAAAAAGAAAAGTTCAGAAAACGATGCATGTTGGTAAATCTCCGTATTGGAAATGTAAAGCTCTCACCTCCTGCGTCCAGACACGTTCTTGGCCCCTGATGCAATGAGTCAGTGCAGCAAGGCTGAACATGAACAATAAAAACCTGAAAAACCGGAAACTTCAGATCCAGAGAAATGAAAACTAAAGTGAATGTACAATGTGATATATTCATTGTCTTCATAATACCAATGTTTATTTAATTGATTATGTTATTTGCTCATGTATTTATTCTGGATTTGAGAGTAAAGCAAATTCAATTCTCTGTATGTGCGGGACATAAGTCACAATTAAAATAACGATAATAATAATTCACAATGAGTCTGATTTGGACTTATTTGACTGATTGGCTCTTTTCATTGGCAGTACTAATGATATCAATATGACACATGTTCGCAAAGTAGTATTTGAAAATTGTATCTGGGTTGCAATGTACATGAAGTATTTACGGACTTCAAATGAACCTTTTTGCATTTAAATGTAGGCACAGGGTCACATAGATGCACACTCACACAATGACGATCACAGTCAGTTGGGTGTATTTAATTCTATATGTCTTTAATTCAATAAGTAAGCTTCTTCCAAAAGATTCTACTGGTGAGTAAATGGATAATAATTTAAGTGTGCAAGTTCCATCAGGAAGACAGATGATTAGTGTCAGGTCTCTGTATGTCTCACCTTGTGTTTCCAATTAACCAATGGCCACCCCTTCCTTGTGTATTTAAACTCTTCTCCGGCTGTTGGTCGGGTCGTCTCGTCAACATGTCTCGCCTCTTGTCATCCCTCTCATCTCGTTGCCCTCGTGTTCCCTGGACTTTGTTGCAATAAACCTCTTTTTTACGGAACTGGCTGAGTCTGAGTTTGGGTCCACCCTGCACAACCCTGACAATTAGGAGCTTCAGAAAGGAGAACATTACACAAAATATTCCCCAAGATTAAACTAATTACGTTAAATAAGTTTCTAATGCAGTTTTTCAACTGGGTAGGACAAGGTTTGTTATCTTCCTATGGTGCTCCTTGCCTCTTCTCAAATTTCAACATAATGTCTGATATTTGTTAAATAGCACCGGAACAATCCAAATGGCTGTCAAGTTGTTAGTCTTAGGCCCATCTAGGCTACTGCCCAGCAGTTTGGTTTAGTACATTAAAGAAAGACCTTGCCAAGCTCCAGCTTGTTCTGAACAGAGCTGCATTACTGGCTCTTCATTGCTCTATTAGACAAATGGACATTGAAAGACGCCACATCTACCTACCATCCACAAACGGAGGACATATGGTCAAAGCCTCGCCTCTGTTTTGTCACAAGTCTCCTTGATGAAACGAGCAGTCCCAAAACCAGCATTCATCAGCTCCGCAACCTCCAGCCAAATGGCTGGGTGATCATCAGAGAGTTTAGAAGAAATGACAAGGACCTTTCCGGGTGCTACACAACACCCACGTCCCTGTGAAGGTCTCGGAGGTCCTTCCGAATTCCAGCCACTGCAGAAAGATATCAACACCACCTTCTAAAAACACGGACCAGCCTTCCCCCTAATCCAACCCGAGAATGGCTGTTTCAGTGTGTTGAAAACAACGGTGCATGCGATGTTTGATTAAGAGGACGTTCTCACATTGGTCACTAAGTCTTCAAGTGACACTCTGATGAGTTCCTGTGTCATCCCCGGGGGACACCGCCTTCCATGTTGCCCTTCACTCTACCTTTGTTACATTGCTGACTGTTTATGTAATGGTGTTAATGTAAACTCACATGCCACTTGAGTTTCACAGGTGAGCTCCATACTGACTGAGTGACTGCATTTTGCAGAATGATGGAACGACGACGCCCCTGGCAGTCCTTCATCTACCCACGCCCGTGTGGTTTAAGGGGAATGGTTGGTTTTTAGACTGTGATTTTCTTGTTAGTTATTTTTCCACTGATTTGTTACGATTTTCACCTGCTAACCACAGGCTCATCACACCAGACTGACTCACAAGACAACATGAGGTACAAGCATCTTACCTTCTCAACTCAGAGTACAGTGGGCACCAACTGCATGTCCTGCGTTGAGGCTCAACTTTAATTGCATATCAGGTCCATCCTTTACATCAGTGGTTCCCATCCTTTTTTACACCATGGACTTGTTTTTAATATCACCTTTTATCATTTTTGTCATTTTTGAATGTGTCACACACATTGAAAAACTCAATATAGTGCACCATATATAATTTGTTTATTATGCATATGATATAAATATAATGAAAAAAATCCAAGACCTGCTGGCTGCAGCTGTAAAAATCGCCACCAATATGGCCACCTACATAATCAACGCTGTTTTGTTCCAAAGCACTAGCACCACAGTACCCCCATCAGTGGAAGGCCATTATGGTGGCATACGTGATCGTCACCATTTCATTCTGAAGTACCACAGCGCCACCATTGGTGGGAGAGTGCCACAGCAACGCTTGAAATGCAGCGCTATAATACCATGTAAATAAACAACTGTGACTGTGAGACCCTGTGAACTACAGATAAAGGCAGAGATCTCAACACAGAAACAACCTGCATAGTTTTGTTTGTTAAAATCATTTAAGCACTTGTGCTTCTTAAATCTGTTTTTTCAAAAGGTCCACGAGCAAATCCACTGTGACACAAACTGTGTCCTTTCAGTTTTCAGTCAAGTAAACGTACCAGAATTCTGAATTCTGTTCTTCCCCATTTTCTGTTGGACCATAATTAACTGTAATGTGGACTGGATTCATTATCTCTATTACAATCAACAATGTTTTGTGAATTTTACACATGACGCCATCGAAGGCCTCTCTGAAAGACTTAGGTGAACGGTGACTTCTGTCTGCACCTTTATCCCAGATATTACCACCCCCGATGCTTCTGTTCCATGTGCCTTGGACAGTCTTGAGTCACATCACAATGATTTGGTAGAGCACTTGAATGTTCATACCTCTTTGGTTGATGCGTTTGATTCAGTGTTTGGTAAATGGAAAACAATCACCCTCTCCATCATCACCATTGTACATGTGATCGCGTCTATTTTTTTTTTCTTTCGCGGTTGCTGTGTCATTCTTTGTGTGATGACTGGAGTTGTGAATTTCATTAAATGTGCCGTAGGTACTGAGCTTCTACACTATCAGCCTTGTAACCTAATCTCACAATGACTACCCAGGCCATGACCCCGACATGCCTGGCTTCCTCCCAATTCCTGAATACATGACAAACACTTCTGCACAGAGCTCAGACTCAGACGACTGTACTGGAGTGTAGGGGCGGACACGTCATCATTATAGATTGTCATCATCAATACACTTCAGCTGTATCCAGATACTGCTTATGTCTTGTCTTCCAATAAAGCACTGCTGGTATCTGACTGTTTGGTGTGATCTGTAACTGTTTTGCTGTCACCTGTGGTTGTAATCTATAGTTTGCAGGAAGTGTATGCGTACTAGATTCAAACCTTGTTTTCACTTGTGGGTTCTTTAGACAAGTGAATGGAAAGTCATTTTAGAATGTAATTTCTCTGCTTTTGCACCTTTCACTCTAATTTACTTGGTCCACAAAAACAGCAGTGCTTATTTTTCAGATCATTGTAAATGAGATCCTGCCTTGAACTTAGTAAGGGCGATAGGATGGATGATGTTCAATGCCCCTTGTGTTTTGTGTCAATGAAAAACAAACAGAGATACGTAGAGCCAGATGGCTCAACGTGAACAATAAAACCTGAAAAACCTGAACCTTCAGGCACAGAGAAACGAAACCAAAAGTGGACATACAATCTAATATATTCATTGTTTTCACAATACCAATGTTTATCTAATTGATTGTTCTTTTTCTTCATGTATTTATTCTGGGTTTGCGAGTAAAGCAAATTCTAAGCCTGGTAAGTGCCGTATATATGAACAATTGGGCGAGGCAATGAAACTCATGTACATTGATGCAAATGTCCTCTTTGAAGAACACGACTCATTGTGTTGATTCAAACTCAATGCAGGTTGTAGCTGTTGTGAAAGGAAATGTGAAGACTTTAACTCGACCAGAACTACTGAAACCGATCCGATACTCACATTGCTTTTGCAAATATACTCAATAGTCTATTTTTGGAGCAACTAAGATGTCTGAAGCTAAAAGCACTATTGGCAGAAGCTTTGTTTAACTAGAAATTATTGTAAAACTCACTTATTGAATCAAAAATCTTCTCTTTCTCTTTAGTTGTTGTAAACTGAGGGTACATCCACACAATGAAAAAACGATCTTTTTTCTCCCTGGCCTTCTCCCAAAAAACCTCTGTCCACACCTCACTATGAACACGGCTCAAGACGAGGCCTCAGGGCATGTAGCACACATGCTAGGCCTTTAGGGGTGCTGTGACTCACCAAACACAATAAAAAAGCAGAAGAAGAAAGACCACATAGAAATTTAGAAGTAGACTTCTGCACATAAACACATACACCACTGTATATAACTATAGTTTTATAGGTCTATGGCCCCACTCCGCCTGCTTCTAGCTTCTGCAGCTCGACCGGAGCTTGTAGTCCGTGATTGTTGTGGTTATTAGGTGACGTTGCGGACCACGTTTTTTTTGTTTTTTTTAGGTCGGCGGGGTGATCGGCTGGATTTGCCGGCCCCCGATCACTCACAAATCACTAATATCGGCCCCGATCCGATATCTACTGATTGGATCGGGACATCCGTAATTATATTGATCACTCATTTTGTTTTCAGCTCAGTAAATTGACTTTTAAATACATTTAAGTCAAGCTATATAGAAGAGGCCAGAAGAGGAGATATAAATGGATTATAGAGGCTGGCAAGGTAGTAACACAAACACACTCACTTCTTTTTCAATAAAAGACGTGATTTATTTATTTTCTCTCCCAACAGCTGCAGTATGTCCATCACTGGAAAAACATCTCTAATTAGTGAAGGCCAAATGAAGCCTCAATGAAGGTTCATGAACCACTTTCTTTTTTTTCTGACTACACCAGATGGCACGCTTGGTTTGAAGCCAGAGTCCAAGAGACTGGCAATGAAGTGTGCTTTCAAACATTTGTTGAACAGACAGCGCCATCTAGGGGCTTCACAAAATAAAGACAGTGGTTCATGAAGCTTCATTTGGCCATCACTATGGAGCGCCATGGCAACGCTCTTTGACTTTTGAATAACATTCTGTTTTCATCAGGAAGGCCTGATGGCCAAATTTTAAGTCTCTCGGGCTTAACCTCTCGGAGGCCCTTGTTTAAAAATGATCACGCACAATGCAAAATAGCAGACGTCCGGTCAGTAAGGGTGTCAATAACGTGTTTCTGCAGCTCGTTGAGCTTCATATGTCTACTAGATATTACCAGTAGTAGATGTTACAAATGTGAAAGCAATCTAGGGGGCGCTATGGAGTCGTTTTGCCAGACACATGTGCATTGACCATAAAATACATATATTTTTTGCCACATCTGACGCTTGTACAAATTTTCACAAGATTTAATGTGATGATTCTGTTTTGCGTTTTGTTGTAGGGGTTTTTCTTTTGCTGTTTTCTTCTTTTTTCTTCTCCCCTCTCTGCGCTCCTCTCCCGCAGGTAGGAGTGGCTGGGGGCGTGGTTGGTTTCTCCAGCAGCAGACGAGGCACACCTGACTCCACCCAGCTCATCATCCTGCCTATAAAACCCTGGTCTTCACGCCACACCTCTGCCAGATAATTCCGCTGTGTCGCGGTCGTTGGGATTCCTCGCTGCCATGCAGCGTTGTGCTTGGAGATGCCTGTTTTTGGCCAGACTGCTCCCTGTTTACCTTTTCGTGGGAACATTAAATTTAAATTTTTGGAATTCTTAATCTGCTTCAGTCTCTGCTTTGGGGTCTCCTCGAACAAACTCCTAACATTTGAGTATGTTTAGACAGTCGCAAACGCAGTAGGGAAGAGAAGTATAATAATGATGATGATAATAATAATGATTTCTTGCTTTCCAATAGGGTCTCGTCCAGCTCCGTCTGAGCTCTGACCCTTTATAAACATCTCCACATCCATAGGCTGAGGTGTTGGAAAAAAATATATATAAAAAGGAATATGGGACCATGTCGAGACACTGAGCAGTGAGACAAGAAAGAGACAACAGAAAATGACCGAAAACAGAACATGAGGATCAGTCACATTTTTCTCACTCCCGTATGAAATGCAAACACCAGATTTTCTTTTTCATTTTTAAAGGATTAATTCAAAACTTCATGACACAAATGTTTGTTGCAGTAGACCCCCTCCAAACAGTTTTATTGTAAATTTACAATTACAATGCACAGATAAAAAATGTTACCACAGACTGTATTGTTGTTATTTAAAAAGAAAAGAAAATGTGGAATCAGATTCATGTCCCTTAGAAAATACTATACTAACATGAAATAAGCATGAATTGTGGAAGTGTCCTAAAACATAATTATTTGTGCAAATTCTACATATCCTCCATGTATGGTCCAGATTTTACACCACTAGTTTGTCAAGTGTACTGTGAATATTATTGATTGTTGGTTTGAATAGATATTATTAGAAATTGGGATCCTAATGCATTAAATTGTCATATAAAGTTCCAAATACTGTAACAAATAAAGAAATCTCATAGGGATCATACTACCATGGAATCTTTGACGGTCTCTTTATTAAATTATTATGGCGAGTTAACAGACTCTACAGAAGGGCCATATGGACTTATCTGGTCAGAAAAAAAAATAACCACACTTGAGTTTTGGTATAAATCAAACACAGTATGATAACACTGTAATGCCTGGATATCTGCTTACATATTTTTTCTTACCTTTATGTAGTTATATATTTCTTTACTTCATATAAAAAAAAAGGTAATATAGATATCTGTTTAAAAAAAAACCTCAGATGAAGGGTTCATCATACTGAGTTGGAGTGATTCAACATTGGTGCCTTTGGCGCCCTCTAGTGACTGTCGTCAGCGATACAAGGAGCTCACTTGGTGTCATTTGAAATGACCTACATGAACTACCGAGCCCAACTTAAAAAACATATATTTTTTTAATCTAACTCTTGGTAAATGATACTTGTATCATTAATACATGAGTATTTTTAATGTAGCAAAAAAGATCAAGAGAGTAAAAATTCCCAATAGAAATGAAGGAAAAATGATTGTAGAAAAAGATTAGAACAAATTTCTAAACTGTTGGAAATAAACCATATTGTGATGCTGGTGCCAGGATGTCATTTTTATTATCATGGTTACCTGATAAGTTCATCGAAAGAAAATAAAACCAGAAATACATTTCCACATGATTATGATCAGTTTGCCCAATAAACCAGAGGTGAGGTTCAACGCATTACCACCACAGGCTGTGTGCTGATATGAGATGGGTACACATTGAAATGAGAAGGGGGTACATTGGCATGATGAGACTGTACATTGATGATGACAGGGGCTTTTCTGCGCTCCTTTAGCTCTCGATGCAACTGACACCAAGCGCAATAGGAACAGAAACAGGAGATTGCAATGTCCTTACAAAGTGAGCCCTGCGGGGAAGGGAAGCAATAGAAAGTGATGACTGACTCACTGTGGTTAGTACATGAAAACATTTTGTGTGGGTCAACATCGAGTGCAACTCACCTTGATGTTGTATCGGTTTCGCATGGCAGCCCTCAAGGACAAGAGAGAAGGAGGGGCGGTCAGAGGTATCCCAAAGGAAACAAACACTCCGATAGAAAACATGTCACATAAAGGGAGACATTTGTTCTCTCCAAATTGTTGGGACACTGTGCAGGCCAAGCACGGGCAGCACCAGAATCCATAACAACCTTTCAAGCAGACAAAGACAAAGAGAGAAGTGATGCACGTATTTTGAAAAAGATTTAAATTTCAAAAAGTGTAAAACAACAACAAAAGAAACAAAAGGGTTGTTCTTACACGTGCTGGCATCTTCAAAGCAGTCGCAGACGCCAGAATTCCAGTCTGTCAGGGGTCTGTCCACCATTGTGTAAACTTGATCACCGATAATTGAGAATTATGCTGTGAAATCAGAGTAAATTTCACCATTTACCATATTGAAATCACAGAGCGGAAAAGGACAGAATTACAGGGGACATTTGCCACAGTAGACAATTGAATAATAAATGGGATTTTTGTTGTTGTTGTTGTTTTTATCTTAAATTTTTCACTTTTAGCATGTTTTTACCAGTAACAATGTTTTGAGAGCTGAATTAACACACACACACACACACACACACACACACACACACACACACACACACACACACACACACACACACACACACACACACACACACACACACACACACACACACACACACACACACATAGTACCTTTTTGCTATTTAATTGTACTTAAAGTGAACTAGCTTATCATGTTTTATTCAATATTTTTTTATTTTTGTTTAGGGAGGTCCATTCCTTAGTGAAAACTGCGGCTGCGCAAAAATTGACAGTAAACGGTCAAACATTCAAGTTGTTTTTTTTTTTTTTAATATAGTATGATAAAGATGTGAAACTAGATTTTCAAAGGCCTTACCTTCTGAATGCAGACACCTTCTCAACACTTCGACCGGATTCATGGAATGAGTTCTCTTGCATCAGGTGTGGCTTCTTTTAAGTATCATTGGGCTAAACATGTTTAAGAACTTGACAAACCTGAAACTGGCAGAGATGACTCTTGCCTGTACCCTGGAAAAAGATGACGATTGTCACCACTGTATGTGGTGACAATCATCAACTTTTATCCAGAGAAGATCCTCTTTAATTTGACTATGTATAAGCAAACCTGGCCTAATCTCACAAATTTCAATGGTGCATCAGAGATCAGATACTATAAAACAAACCTGGGAAACTACATAACCTGTGAAAGACTGGACATGCTGAACAAAAATATAAAAGCAACACATGTTTCTGCGTCCATGTTTCACAGGCTGACCTCAAACATCTCACACTTTTACTGTGCATACAAAAGGCCTATTGGTGGAGGGATCATCTCGGCAATGGAGGAGGATCACTTACACAGATTTAGACACAATAATGAACAATATTTGCGATAAATAGGCCTTTTGTGTAGAAAGAAAAAGTCTTAGATCTTTGAGTTTAGCTCATGAAAAAAATGGGAGCAAAGATTAAAGTGTTGTGTTTATATTTTTGCTCAGTGTAGAAACTTCCCGCTGCATACCACCTACGTGCATCCAGTTTTAGCGAGACACAAGAGAATTTGGGGAAAAACCAACACGTCATCAGTCAGAAATAATAGATTGGAGAGTTGGCTACCTTGAGCATTGTGGTGTAAAAAAAGACAGTGCTATCTGGACAGATCCACACAGGTACATTGGTATATTTATGGCCAGTTCATTACCTCATTGCTTGGACATCAGGGTTTCTGTCGCTGCTTTAGCACATGTAGGGTTCGATACGAGGAAGTGAAACAGCTGTGTCATACCTTCAACAGAAACCATTGGTTGGAGTGTATAATTAATAAGCAGACACACCTGATAAATTATAGAGTTTGGATTGACGTGTCAACTTCATCAAGTGAGGAAAAGATTGCTTTAATGTGCAGGGAGTGGGCTAAGAGATGATCTCATTTGTTGCTTTTTTGTTTCCTTCTCTTGGAGTGTTTCCATGGAAATCCCCCCACAAGGTATTTTCCCTTCTTAGGAGGAGCAAATATCAGCTGACCCACCTTTGATTAGATAGATAGATAGATAGATAGATAGATAGATAGATAGATAGATAGATAGATAGATAGATAGATAGATAGATAGATAGATAGATAGAACAAAGTATTATTTACATCAAATATACAGATGGGTAGGTAATACCACTGATGACTTATTTGGTGCGATGTGTGCAGTATAGCTTATGTGGCAACCAGAGAAACAAACAAGCCAACAACAACAATGAGTCCTTTGAATACTGTGTGAGTCATAGTGTGAATGTGGATACAAGTGAAAGTATTCTACAGTATACATTACCTCACGTGAACATGTGCACAAAGAAGCTTCAGAGCACTTGTGTGAACAGTTTATAAATACAATCACTTGTAAACTGGCATTTGTCCATCCATCCATCCATCCATCCATCCATCCATCCATCCATCCATCCATCCATCCATCCATCCATCCATCCATCCATCTTCTATATTGCTTTATCCTGTGAAGTGTCCCAGCTATGGGCGAGGGCAGGATACACCAGCACAGGTCGCCAGTTCATCACAGGGCAGAGAAACAGACAAACACACACTCTCACATTCGCCCCTTCGGACAATTTAGGGTTGCCAATTAACTGCACATGCATTTTGTTGACTGTGCGACGAAACCAGAGTACCTGAAGGAAACCCATGCACAGCCAGCGAGAGCATATAAATCCCACACAGAAAGGCCCAGCCAGTACAAATTAACCTTCTTGCTGTGGGGCGCCACCATGTGGTTCACAAATCATCTGCTCAAATTTGAAATGCTAGAGACGCAAATACTTATTTAACAGGGTTTATTTTTTATCTTTTTTAATTTTTAACCTGTTTCATCAATGTTTGGGTCTGAAGTATTGTCCCACATCAAACCAGTTATTCAGTAACTTATTCGGTCAGCCAGAACGTCGTGTACTGTTGAACTGTTGTCTGTATAAGCAGCACATATTTTCTACAGACTAAAATATGTTTTTAATATATTCTCAGAAGGACAAAAGATACAAGGGTAAGTGCACACTTGATCAGCATATTGACACTATTGATAGAAAACACGAATCAAATCCCAAATTCTTATCCAAGAAACGCTTTGAATAATCTACCAATCTTCCAATAACCCAGAAATGATCACTTCACGCTAAGCTATGACACTGATTGAAGTTTCGTACTTAAAAATCCTTCCTCCACAAGTATCTGTATATGAAGCCGTCACGGCTCCTGGTTGGTGAGTAAACTGATGTTGGACTACAGCCATCATCATCATCATCATCATCATCACAGGAGCAGAGGGGGCATTGACAAAAGTTTGAGACTAGGTGTTTCATTGCACTTCGTTGCTAAATTTCTACACATCTGACACCAGAAGCAAGTTGAGCAGCAGCAAACCTGCAGAGCCCAAGCAAAGTGAATCCTGTGTAGAAACCGAGAAAAACACAAATTCATTGCTTTCATTCAATGCGTCTCGTAACTTAAGTGTATATGTCTGCATTGCATGCTTTGTGCCTTGATAATTTATATTAAATAGCCAAAAGACGCACAAACTACTTCAGCTATATGACCATTACAACAAAAGATGGTTTTATATTTCATAACATTTTTAGATGTGATAATATTGAGACAAATTAATTCAATTTATGTTTTGGTCTTGCACAACAGTTCTGGTTTTTCATGTAGCCCGTTGCAAATTGCCTGCAACCCAATCCAGTATGGTTCCTATTGGGGATGTTCAATCATATCATACATGACAAAATCCGAGTTGCATCTAAAGGCTCCTCAAGTTTGAGCGATTTTTAACAAACTTATAAGTTCACAGCGAGCCACATTGTACAACATGAATCTCATACACTTTAGGCCACGACATGAAGTTTTCTGTGTGTAGATTGCATCATGAAAACAAGCTGGGTTAGGGTTAGTTTGGGCATTTATGTGTTGTGAATTCCCCAAAAAAGGAGCAGGAGAACAACATGGATGCGATCGTGGCCAACTTGGGATGCTGTTTTTGCAAAGGGGTCTTGGAGTACTTACTTGTTCGCATCCACTTGTATTTTACTTTAACATCTACTAAGCATAGCAAACCCCAAATATCTGACACTGTCTGAATTTTATCACAGGGTTGTCTTTGGTTGCAAGACCATGACAACGACCGTCCTTGAACCGGTCTCACCTTAGAGCTAAGACCAAAGATATCGACACCGTTCTCCAAAGATTGCTATCGTTGGCCTCGGATGGCCCAAAATTGCAGTCTGTTGTGGACTTTAAACAATGAAATGGTATTTGTGTCCCTGGTGGTTTTTGTTTATTTTTTCATCTGAATTGATGTGCATAAGACTGTTTACACATTTCAAAATGATAACTCTTGTTCTATTGTGTATAGGTCACTAGTCTCATAGCAAGAATATCATGGGTTTGAGACCAGACTTGGCCTTTCTGTGTCGAGTTTGAGTGTTCTTGAGTGTTTTCTCTGGGTAATCCAGTTTCCTCACATGATGCAAAAACATGCATTCATGACTGTCTGTCTCTCTGTGTTTGTCCTGTGATGACAATGCAACTTCTCCAGGCTGCACTCAGCTGGGATCAGCTCCAGTGCAATGCCACTTAAAACAAGAGCAATCAGAGATTTCTGATGTCTGCCAAAGGATACACCAATCAGTGGAGAAAATGTGGTCAAATCTGCCATGTAGTTTTGATGTAATCTTGCCAAAAGACATACAGATAAATATATGGCGAGGATTTTTATCATGTCCGCCCAAGTACCTAATAAAGTGCTTTAGAGGATAGATGGATTCACTATTTATTGTTGTTAGCATGTGCTTCATTGAAGTTTTTCTTATTACACCAGTCAAAAAACATTAAAAAGAAAAAAAGTTTGAAAAGTATGTCATCAATTCTTAAGTCTCCAAAAAATCTCAATCTATAACATTTGCACAGGCAGAAGTGATCATGTAGGAGATACATTTCTTTAGATATTTAGATTGATTTTGTAATAAACCAACAAGAGAGTGAATTATTAAATATGTTTTAAAAGTACAGAAAGAAATTCTGTGTCAATGAAAAATATCATTGTGCTCATCATGGCAACTCTCACATAATCTGATTTCTTTTGAATTAATAAATTTGAAGAAGTCCCAAACTATACACTTAGGTGATACACCAGACAAGAAAACGCTTGGCATGACAATATGTTATGTTTTTCATTGGATTTTGCATTCAGCTACAGAGGACTGCAAAAGGTGTCAGCAAAACGTGGCACTGATATCATTAGCATTATCAACATCATCATCATTGCAATTATTCAATTAAAAGTTTGGGCATGAAATACTGAATTCAGTACTGAAAACTCCCATTAACCACCCAAAGTTCCAGGAAGAAAAAAATCTTTTCAGTTTCAATATGTAAATTGCTGACACGTTCTGTGTGATTTCAGTTGTGAAGATGTTGTAAAGAAAAAAAAAAGAAAAACATGAAATAAAGACAAAAGAAAATCTGTGTGGATTTTATTTCATCATGGATTTCAACATATAAAGAGGATAGATCTAAAGACTGTCTGAATTTGTATAAATCATTTCAGCTTTAATCTTAATAGTAGTAGGTTATGCTGATGGCGACAGAAACTACTCCTCCACTTCCACCATAGCATACCATGGTAATCATAACTGTAACATTTTGTAGAATAAAATTCACTTGGCATGTGTACAAGAAACAGTCGTTTTAGTGAATCGCAATCAGGACAGTGAACAAGCAAGGCTGCACAACGGTTCACTGATGTCAAACTGTACTCTAATAAGTACCGTACTCATTCAGCTCAAGAAGAAGTCAGAAAACCCCAGATTTGGACTCAAACCCAGCGGGACGGAAAGGTTTCCAGAATCATCATTACTTCCCCCCTGGACTGGGCTGCATGTTGACAACAGTGGGGTTTTTCTCGCGATGTCTTAACTCGCGATGCATCTGACACCAGGAGCACCACAGACAGACACACGAGGTGGCAATGTCCTTGCAGAGAGAACCCTAAAGAGAAGAAATATTCAGTCATGCTCATTGTAACGATATTCCCATTGCAAAGTATGTATATTTGAATGTTTAACGAGGTCCTATATATGCATATCTTAAAACCCAGCATGCCTCAATTTAAATTACAGGAAGTATGTCTTTTGAGTTCCTCATATTAAGACTTGTTAGTGTTAAAGTCACAGAGGACAAATGAGACAAATAATCTCTATGCACTGAAATGTATAATAGTTGATAATGAACTAGTAACTGGGGCAACTGTGGCTCAGTGGGTAGACTGGTCGTCTCTCAGTGGGAACATTGCAGGTTTGATTCCCTATCTCCTCCTGTTCACATGTCGATGTGTCTTTGCGCAAGATGCTGAACCCTAAATTGCTCTCCATGGACGGATTGAGCGTCTCGCATGGCAGCCGCCTCCGCTAGTGTGTGAGTGTGTGTGTGATTGTTAGTGTGAATCGGTGAGGGTACTGCTCAAGCAGTGGGAAATCACTATATACCTGTAAGTGAAATCCATTTATACACTGTAACTTTGGCAAAGTGTTTATAATTGTAAACCACTGCCTCTGGCGTCACGTTGTTCGTGGCAATAAGCTAATGGGGCCTCCATGAGACTTTGTAAAACTGTAAAGTTGAGATTTTGTCAAGTTAAATGCAATTCTGAGTGCTGTTAAATTCCACACTCTCCATTGGGAAAGTTAAAAGTTCTAGTTTTATCACAAAAACACAGTGCCAACTAGTGGCTTGATTACGTCGGCGTGTCTGGCATTTATGTGTACGTATCCTTTCTTTTCGAAGCCCACATATTGATGTAGACCTCACTCAACCTACTTATTAATTGAACTGCTTGTGTTCATAGGCCATTCTGTCCACTGCCTGTCTTCAAAGAATTGACCGAAGCGCAGGCTATTTTCAGGTTAACTCACGTTCTCGATAAATGTAATACCTTTCAGTTTGTGCATGTGGTTTACCTTGATGCCATATTTGTGTCGAATGCCAACCCTCAGAGCCAGAACAGCAGGAGGTGTAAACAGAGGTATTCCAAAGGCGGAGATCACTGCGGGGCTGCAGATGTCACATAATGGGAGGCAGCGGTTCTCGTCAAACTTCCCAGCAACTGAGCAGGCAAGGCAAGGACAGCACCAAAACCCATAGCAGCCTGAATAATGACAAGATTTTTTTCATTGTTATTGTTACTGTTGGTAAACCAAGTATTACATGTGTGCTGATGGCCTTTTTTTGTTTTGTTCCAAAATGAATAAAAGAATTGTACAAAAGCAGCCATTCAGATTATGTCACTGATTCTTACAGGAGCTCACGTCTTCACAACAGCCGAAGAGGCCTGTGTTCCAGTCGGTCAGACGTCTTGACATTGTGGGAACGAAAATATCCACAGACTGAGACTCAACAACCTGTTAACACATAGACATCAAAATGGGGGTTAAAATGTCGGCATCTTTAATTGTCACTCTCTTGTGTAACATTGTTGGGGCAGTGTTCTGCTTTTTAATCAATCATCCCGAAAGTTCAAACAAAAAGCCACGGTGGGCCATTATCCTATAGCCATAGCCTTCATCTAATTAAAATGCTTTAATTGATTGATAGCCATAATTATTTCACACCAATTTACCCCAAAAGCCCAAATAACAACAAGCAAAAACAAAAACTAGTCAACAAACTGCTTCATCTCTGAATTGCAGCTGCTGGGAACTGCAGACTTGATATGATGGAAAAACAATACCATGAAATAGTGTTTATATTAATCACAAAAGATATTTGTTTTGCAATAATCAACAACATATTTCCATGGCAAATGTTTTTGCGGCCCTGTTTCTCAGGTGGAGGTTAGAAAAGTGAGCTTGTGACCAGCACTTTCAGCTTCCCAGTATGTAACCAGCAGTTGGGGAATCTATTTCTGTGTAGTTCTGGTGCTGTAGCAATGTCTTGGATAAATGGTGAGCGCTTAAACAGTAACAGTTCAGTCATGAGCACCCACTCGGGTCAACATCATTCAAACACCAACAAGGGTGGCTGCTTTACGAGGCGCTTTACCAATGGCCTTGTCCACATTCAACACATGAACAAAGCAAATAGGTTCAACTTATGAATTGGAAGATGATCTGATGCTCAGAGGAGTTATTCTCCTGACTGTGCCACAGGTTCACTCCAAGTTGTGTAATACCTACGTTTGTCCTCAGCCAAACGGAATCATTTCACAAAAATGGCTCTGAAATTGTGAAACAACTGTTTTGCGCTATGGATAAACGTAGGTCTCACAATTTGGAATGGAACACAACTTGTGCAAACTGAAACATGTGAATCATATAATTGTAGTCCCGCTATGGAGCAGCCTTGAGACAACAAGAAATACATAAAAAAAAAATCTCTTTATCGAACTGGAATATTCTTCTGTTTTGTTTCTTCAGCTTTAAATTGTACAACGAAAGTTCCATTTATTGAATTCTTCATAAGATTCTGATTACAGATTACAGACTGATCTGCAACTCCTTCAATATTACATGTAATAATGACACTGGAAAAACAAACACGTTTTTTTTTTGTTTTTTTATCAATTATTTAACATTTTGTTTTCTTTCACTGTAACTCTCTTTTTTGTGAGTTCATGGAGGTTTATACCAATCCTGAGCAGTCTCTCCCAGTGCACATGAAGAGCATTTTGTATGAGTCATACAAGCTCTCTGGATGAAATGACTCATGACCCGTGGAGAGCAGCAGGGTGTGTACATATTTCTGTACATATACTTGTGCCACTGATTTTGTAAATGAAGCACCCACAGTTTTATCTATAAATTGTTTGAAGATAATGACAGTAATATCCCGGTTAAACATGATCTACATACTTCTCCCTAACTGTGCTATCAAACCGGCATGTGTGTTAAATGTATTGTTTGTCATTAACCATGAAAATACACAACTACTGCCCGTGCATGGGGCGCTCTGCAGGCCGTGTACCATAAAGTGTGCACATTCAAACACAAACCATGTTCCGTACTTATGTTTTCAGAGTCATAGACCATTTAGAAAAAAAAAATAGATCTCACTGTCGAGGTATTATTTTTATGGTGCTGCATGGATGTCATAGTTTAGGCACCATTGCAGTAATCTCAGTTTCTTTTCCCAAGATTATTTGTAAAAAAGTATTAGATTTTAAGCCTGTGATTGTAATTAAAATGTCAATGAAAATGTTCATTTTTTTTCTGACAAATAAGAATAACTTGCCTGATAAAGCAGGGATCCCTGTTGTCGCCTCGCAAAGCTACAAGGCAAAGATGCCTCGCAGGAGGAGTGGCATCTTATGCATAGTTGAGAAACAGGAATTAAACTATGCTGCAGAACCTGTACTCGTTTGTAAAGAGAGGTTAAAACAACAAAATACAATGTGAAAAGTTGGTTCATTTGTTTACACTGATGCAGGTGTGGTTAACGTGTTAGGCACAAAGTTTTACACAATGTCCACTTTCTGTTCTGGAAGAAAATTCGGTTGATCTGACTGGCTTTCATTGACAGACTTGTGGTTGATGTGATTTTTCTGCTCCCATGAACACACCTGTGTCTTTGCAATGCTCCAGATGGCAAAACATTATTGCTGCAAAAAAGAATAGGTGATTCACACACACACACACACACACACACAAAACAACAACAAAAAAACAAAAAACAAAACAAAACAAAACAAAACCCAGAACCACAGAACAAGTCAGGAAATATTTGAACCAAGCAATATGGTCTCATATTTGAATGTGGGTCTTCCATTGATACCCAAGAGCTGGAGCATGATAGCACGATATGAGTGGTTGTAGTATTTCTTTGGTTCTCTCTAATCTTCAAACCATGAAGACATTCGAACCCTTCAAATCATATCCTCTACACCTACTTGATAGACGAAAGGCAGGCTGCCCTCTGAGTAGGTTGCTTGGCCGTCATAGGCCTCATACACGAATTCTGAACGCACTGGGAGAACCTTTAGAAAGCTTCCAGTCCAAAATCAAACATGGATCTTCTTGAAGTGAGGGTGGTAACCATTTCTCCAATTTTGATATTTTCAAAACCGGCATCGAATCTACAATCATAATTTTTTTAAGAAATATGTGTAAATCCATATTTAAATGGCATTTTAGGGAGAGATCAGCACGTACTTTTCAAGTTACTGCTTTTACAACAACTTCACAGTGTCTCAACAATGACATCCCAACATATAAAAAAAAAAAAGACAGAGAGAAAGAAAATACCCATGTCCCTTTGCAAATACAGTTCTGGCACACGCAAAATCTTAGATATGTAAAAACATTGCCGTGCCCAATGGTCATTGCCAAACACACACGGTTGAGAATGGAGCTGATCATGTTGGGGATACCATGTATTTGACAATTTGATTAAATGTACATTGAACGTTCGCTTTTCTTTGCACATTCATCAAAATCAGTTTTCGCTTTTATAGACTTATTTAATTGTTGTCAATGCAGTTGAAGTCAACCTAAATCCTCAGAATTGCATTCAAATGAATGTTGAAAACTTGTATTTGTTATTTTTACACTGAACATATCCCAACAATGTACTTTCTGAGTTCATTACATTACATAATTGATGGTAAAACCATTAGGAATACCTGTTCTACTGCTAATAAACACAGATACCCAATTAGTCTCTAACATGACAGCAACCTCATGGAGACAAGCTACAAACATTTGACAGCAGACCCGCCTGTAGGCTTGAGGCATGCTGTAGGAGCCATATCTGACCTGCATAATTTGCCTGTTTACTTCCCTTTTCACCTTCACTAAATAACCACAGTGTGTAAATTAGTTCCATTGTATCAAAAGGGAAATACAGATCGCTATCAAAATTTGGTTATGAGCGCAAAGAGGAACATTGTATAGCCCAATGTCCAGGAACATCAAACAAATGAACACTATTTTCAAAGTATCATATGAGAACATGCTTGTTTGTCCTGGTCAACAGCAGGAGCTCCTTCAGCAACAGATTAATAATGTCAAAGTGCAGCAGTACAGAGCGCATCAGGAGAGCCTCCTTGTTTGTTGTGTTGTTCTGAAAACGTAATTCTCTATTCATATACCAGTCACCATTTCTGTAGCCTACATATTTTTTTTTATCTATTCTTACTTCTTAAATATTTATTCTTTTTTACCTATATTTTAACTTTATTCTATATATTGTATGTGTGTTTTTCTATGTGGAGCAATACTACAAAGAATGTCTATTCTATTCTATTCTATTCTATTCTATTCTATTCTATTCTCAAGTTTGTGTTTAATTGGAACATTGCAAAGGTGTTTTTGACATATTAGTTTATTGTAATTCAATCTTTTTTTCAGGCTATTATCATGTTGAGAAAAGTTCTGTTGTTGCTCATGAACAAACAAAGCAAAAGCTGTCACATTTCAACATGACAGATAAATTCAACTCAAATATAAGAAATCCTAGCCAATCATGCTGTTTTAAGCTTTACAAATTAATTGTTTGGTTTGTTTCTAGTTTTTCTACTGGTGTTTAATATCAAGAGTACAACTCTCTTCTCTTAAAAAAGGTGATGTGTCATATTGGGAAGCTTGTCATTTGAATATTCAAATTCAGACACAAAGTGGTATAAAAACAACTTGTTAACATTGAGCCTTTCAGCTTGTTGAATGCAGTTTTTATGTACGACAGGCATCAAAGGGAAGCAAGGAAAAAGAAAGAACAAAACAGATGTAAGCTTAAACTTTTCCTGTTATTTAAATGGTCACTTCTGAACTCAGGCAACATTTGCTGCATTTCCTGTTCGTTAGGAGTTTTTACAAATGCTCATTGGACCAACTTACTGACAATAGCACAGAGCTCTTCTGGATTTCTTGGTTTTCATATTGTTTATTTCCTTCTGAACCAGTATGTTTTGAAAGTATTTTTCACAAATCTTCTATATCCTTTGTAAAGACTGAGGAGCTATCCCAGAACGGTTGTGGGAAACGTATCAAGTTTTATATATAACAGAGACCAACTGTTAAAATAATGTTATTTTAAATGTATTTTCATCTAACAGACCAAAGATGCAGAATCAGCTGTTCCAACTCATTCTGATGGGTAAGTAGATCATGCTGCCAGTGCAACAATCTGAACACTTTGAATAGCTAAACTAGTAGCAGTTTACTCTGGACATAAGTTGGACTGGTTACTCCACTGCACATTTGATTACAAAGATTAACAAAAAAAGAAAGAAAAAGGGCATAATGTAATTGATGGATTTTTATCTGCATTCTTTCCCCATCAGGCCAGTTTTCTTTTCTTGTATGCGAAGTTCATCAGTACATATTTATTGAAAGCAACAAAACTTGGTGTGAAGCCAGAGCCTACTGTAAAGATAACTACACAGAGCTGGCCTCAGTGCCTAATGTGAGATTCATGGAGAAACTACAAAACACACTAAGTGAGACAGGACACGGAGATGAAGCTTGGATTGGGCTGTATAGTGCTCTAAAACAAACCAGGACGTGGAAATGGTCTCAGCCTGTGGTGGAGTCAAATTTTTCCTGGGCACAGAATGAACCAGATGATTGCAATGGTAATGAGAACTGTGCGCGCCTGGACCAGGGCATGACGATTGAAGGCTTGAAGGATGTAGTTTGTCAGAACCAGCACAAATTCATCTGCTACAATGGTGAGAATTTTTGATCATGGATGCCTGCCAAGATTTGTATGTATGTGGGATACACTCAAATATGACATATGTATAGTCTACTTAATGCATTTTTAGGATCAAATGATCTAAAAAGTTGAATGTTGTTTAACTATACCTGAAGATAACACATCTTAATTTGTTCCACTTTAGTCACTGTTATTTGGTGACATAAAGCGTCACGGATATTTATTTTTTTAAACTCGTGATGATGTGTATGCATGTATGGATGTAATTATAATTACTTTACTTATTGAGTAATAGTTTGGGTTACTTTTACTTTGAGAATTTTCTTCCAAGTATGCAATTTTACTTATGTATAGTTTACACCAAATTACATCCTTACAAAATGAGTATCTGTGCCCACTTCATGAAAACACAAGCCTTCATTTTTGTAGCCAATAATTTCACAATTTTAACTGTTAATTTGAGCTATTTCTGTACATTTGTTTTATTTCACTGTATTTGGCTGTCTGAGAAATGTGATTTTGAACATTTTCACCTATGCATCATATTTCTAACTATTGCATTATCCAACTTGGGGTCAAAAGGAGCAGGTATGCCACACTGGTTGACTGAAATGACGATAATAATAATAATAATAATAATAATAATAATAATAATAATAATAATAATAAACCGCTTTTGATGCCATTAATTACAGTTTAAAGTATTTGATTACTTTTTCACTTGTAAATAGATACAATTTATGCAAGGTGAACTTAAATACGCCTCTGAGAACAACAGAACAAATCACATTTACAGCTATAAATGAATCGTCAAACCGTCATGAAATAATTCTTTAGAAGTCACAAAAGTAGAGAACATAGAAAGTGCCTGTGATATTTTGTGTGGATGTGATAGACTAGTGATTATTTCTACGATGAAGTACTTTTTAGACAATGTAATTAGTCTTGTTTTGGGGGTGTAAAAGTTTCCCAACCCTGTGAAACTTCATTGAGATCATGATCACAATTTTGGCTTAAAAAAAAAGAAAAAAAAAAAGATTTTTTTTTTTTGTTGATGACAAGAAATAACCCTTTCATCAATCAATGAATCATCTTTAGTTTCACAGAAGTAATGACCAGCAATAAATTAATTGACTGTTATGGGGGGAAAAAAATCATTGAGTCATCATTAATGTCACATGCTTTAACCGCTTTCAATTTATTTAATTTCTTTATTACAATATTTGCACATTTCACATATATGTGTCTGTTAATTCCACAGAAGAAGAACAAGGCGAGAACGAATTTTATGTCAGTAATGACACGGAAAAATGGTCTGATGCTCAGAACTACTGCAGAAGCCACCACACAGACCTGGCCAGTGGCTCAACACAGTTAAACAAACTCAAGAATAAATCCTTCAAACATTGGATTGGCCTTTTCAGAGACACCTGGAGATGGACGGACAGCAGTAGCTCTTCTTACAGAGACTGGGAAACAGTTTCTCCACACATTCCAGACAAGGCTAGCACAGAGACATGTGCTGTGACTTTGCCAGGACAATCAGGTAAATGGAAAGCCACAACCTGTGATGGGAAGAAACCTTTCATCTGTTACAAAGGTGAGTTTGATTTCAAATGGTCCATTTACATATACACTATATAGGTTTTGACATTGTACATCCCGCTTTACTTCTATTTATTTACCAATCAAAGCCTCAATACCAGAGATGTAAAACACATTTTAGTTCAGAGATCACATAAAGTCCAACTTTGTCTCGATTAGGCCGAACCAGTAAAGTATTGTCATAATAACTTTTCAATATAAACTTTAAAGTTAGTCATTGTAGAGCAGACTGCTGAAAAGTGTTTTTATTTTTACAAAACCAAATAATTACGACAGAAGATTACTACAATCTCAATATAATTCCAATTTTATTGATACACTATGGTGCAAAATACTGTACAATACAATGTTGTAAAAACGTGTGTAATTCAAAAGCTATACAACATTTATACAAGTTCACCCTGTCACAACTTTGAACAATGAGGCTGCTTTCTTGCATGCCGATATCTCAGCTTGGGCCTCAGTGTTGTGTAGGCTACTCTTATGAAATGTGATAAAAGAAAATCCTTTTTTTTTCTTTGACATATTGAATATCTGGATTGGAGCCTCTTGTGGACCGGTTTTGGCCCACAGGCCTTATGTTTCACCCCCCTGCCCTATAAAGTGACTCCTGTGGGTAATATGATATTGTAACAACTGAGGGGTCATGGAATTTCTACGTTTTCTAGTTCCTACTTAACAGTGGGAAGAAATGATGGTCACATGACCAAGACTACATGTACATCATGCATCAATCGCTTTTTTCCAACTACAATTCTTAAGCTACAATTAATTTGTCTATTTCAACTACTTTTAGTGTCTTTTGATATTAAGGTGAGATTTAAGTGGTTGTTCACTTGTACTTCGGAGATAAGGAAAGGAGTTAAACTTGTTTTCTTGTGTTGTTTTAACAGAAGCTGAAGTGAATGATAGTAGCTTGTACGTATTTTGATTACATTTCTAAATCAGTCCAACCAATTAAATTATTCGTTTAGCTCTTTAATTATCTGAGCATACTTCTCAATTTGCAATTATTACTGATCAAAGGGACTTTTTTTTTTTTGTCTTACAGTGGACCAAGTCTATTTTTGTCTTTCAACTAAAAATCTTGTTTTAACAGATAACGTAAAACTGATAAAGGAAGAAAAGGAGTGGGATACTGCCTTTGAATACTGCAGACAGAACCACACTGACCTCGTGTCCATTGTCACCCTGGAGGACCAGAGCTGGATTCAGGAGAAGGCCAAGGAAGCCAACACTGACTTCATATGGCTGGGACTACAGTACAGCTGTCCTCTTGATTTGTGGTTTTGGCTCAACGACATGGTCAGCGATGAGAAATTGTTCGAAGGAAAACGATGTTGTGACACTGTTGTGGCCATGGGTAAAGATGGAAAATACACCTCGTTCAGTAAAAGTGAAAAACGTAAATATAATTTCGTGTGCGCCGAAAAAGTGTGAGCTATAAAAGAAACCTTTTTTGGGCTTTGCCACTGGTTATAGACTTTATATTTATGGTCTGCAGTGTGCCAAACATTGTGAAGATGCTGTAATCATACTCTTCAAATACTATTGAATATAAAACATATGATATAAAGAAAAGCACAACAAGTGGGATAGAAAACTGAGAGCAGGTTACATTGGAAGAAAATGATCTTCAGGGCTAAAAATGGGGGAGTTGGGTAAACTACAACAGACTTTACTGTTATTGTTTAAACTATATTATTGTTATTGCTTGAACTCTAATTGCGTTTGACTATTTGTATATACAGCTGGTTTTGCTCTAAATCTCTCCGGATGAGTTGCCTGTCATGAATTACTTTTAGCAGCAGATGTCACTGGTAATGAACCTTTGAGCAATACAGTAGTCTGGAACCTGAAGCAACACCAGTGTAATTGTAGACCTACCAAGAAACAATTGTCGAAACATTTGTCTGAGTGAATAGCGTTTTGGGTTTACTGCTTTCCCTGTTAACTTGCAACCAACTTCCTTCAGCGTCCCTTGTTGTTGCTTGTAACAGCAGATGTTGACAACCCAACAGAAAGACTCTTTTTTTTTTTTTTTTTTCCCTTCAAATTTCTGGTTGTAGTGCCACTGACAGTGGTCTCAGGTTGTTTCAGCTCCAGTGCAGTGGTGAATCTGTGACCCTAGATTAGGACAGCAATTTGAGAATGTTGTACTTGAGAAGAGTTTTTCATGTCGCGGTGTTTCGCTGAAGTACAATTTATGACCAATTTATGTTTTTGATTTATGTTTATTTTTGCTATATTGATGTAAATCTGAAAGTGTGCACCTAACTTTTAGCTACAGCACGGCTATTAAATTATGTGTTGTGAGCTTTGTTTATTGTTTGGCTACTCTGTTGTGTGTTGACTGTTATTTGTTTTTAGGATTATATACCAAAGGACATATTTAGCCTCCCCCCTAAAATTTGATTACTTCATTATTGATCCTGCTATAAAAAAATCATTTAAGAAAGATCTTGATATAAAATCTAGCTTTAATGAATGCCCTGAAATTAATTTTCCTTTATTTTGGTATTGCTGCCTGCAAAACTGCTTTGGTGTGATTTCATTCATATTAATATTAAAAATCATTTAGCCTTTTTTTTTTTTTTTTTTAGAGGTGTTTTTTTTGTGTTGTTTTGACTATTTGATAACTGTGTGCTAAAAAGCAATTCTACTTACCTGTTAAATGTTTCATTACTTGTGTCAAAGTATTGCATTCATTGATGCAGATACTCCTAAATCTGAAGAAAGTAGAACTCTGTACCTTGTCTATAGGCATGCCGGCATGCTTTGTTTTAATCTCAGCTGTTTAGCGGCTGCTTCTTCATAAATCTTTTTTTTTCCATTAACTGCTTGCATTGAGATTTGAAATATAACAAATGAACTAATAAGGAAAAAAAATAAAAATAAAACAACAACCACCTCTTTGTTTCTTGTTATTTTGTCGGGGCATAAACCTGAAGTGTGATTCATTTTGGACATGTGCGTCTCAGGAAGTCGGTGATCTTGCCTGACTGATGAGTCAAGGTAATAACCTGTCAAATTATCAAGCTGTCGTCATATTGAAAAGATCTTTCAGATCCTCAGCTGTGGCATACAAGAAACATAGAAAAGAGGTCCTAGTGCTGAGGTAGGTCAACTTTCATAACTTAACACAGTCCTCCATGATTTGTGACAATAAGTAAATGTACACTAATCTGAACTAAAGCAAAGTTGAAATGTAGATAAGGATGCTGAAATAGCAGCCAAGGAATGAGTTATCCAGTTAACTGCAATCCTGACCACATTGAACAAATGTGTAACTACATTATATCAGTGCAGCCTCTTTTCTTTTTAGTTTTTACTGTAATGCGGTTGATATGATGAACACATCACTGGTGCAAGGATGAGCCTGTCTGCAACAGCAACAGCAACAACAGCAACAGCAGCAGCAACAACAACAACAGCAGCAGCAGCAGCAGCAGCAGCAGCAGCAACAACAACAACAACAACAAGAATAAGAATAATGTGTGTTTTAACCATATTGATGTTCTGTATGTCTGAATACAGCTACAATTCAATAGACAAGCAGCCCTACCTCAATACTTTTAAGTTCTAACACAGAACTTGAAGCAGGTGAGTTCTGTAATTGTATTTCACAGCTGCAGTCAAATCGAGAAACTTGTTTGATGTAATCCTTTCAAATATTCACAAATAATCTTATCACAATATTCATATATTTCACACATGCAACTCATCTTGGCCTATACATTGATCAATCTTTTGAAGTATCTATTATTGCAATCTGTCTTTTAAACTTTTATCACTGTGGTAAAAATAGTCAAATAAAATTTGTTAACTATTATATATATCATTTATATATTACAGGTTATGTAAGTTTAGAGGGCATATTTAAGTTAGAATAGCTTATACTGCTTGTGATGCAGCAGTAAAAGCTGAGGGCTAAAGCATTAAGAAATTCCTGAAAGGTATTTTTTTCTTGTAATATCCTAACTCATACTTCTTTGCAATAAAAAAAGCACAACTTTGAGTTTATAGGTTATTCTATTGTCTTGGTCCATGGTTTCAATGTGCACTCATTTCAACACGCGTGATAGCAATAACTCGGTCATTATCAGGGTTTTCTGCAAAGCTTCATCATGATACATTCAGTAAGTTCAGCTGTTTTGGAGCCGAGGAACAGTGAAAACATACAGGACAACGTGGCCTTCCAGGACCAGGAGAGCCCATCTGCCTTTTCTGTGTTGTTTCAAACATCAAATGATCAGCTTCTTCCAATAAGGTTTTATTCTCAAATTTAAGTCATTTCAAAAACTCACTGGACTGTACATTAAAAAGATATTCAGATCAGCATCAGTCAAATGATTCAAATTAATCATTTATTGAAGAACATATTCCACTGTATGTGCAAGAAGTCACAATGTGTTCAATTCAACTGATCATTTGATCAGGTCATTAAAACCTTTTTCAACCAAAGTCGTATAGGGTTTATACTCCCATCTGCTGGTCATCAGTGGGAAAGCATTATTAAAAGTAGAGGTAGTAAGTCACGTTTGTGTATTACTCAGAAGGAAGTTTACTATCACTGGAAAGTCATTTCACTGCATATTAAGCACCAGAGAAGAGCCAAAGACAATCCCTCACCATGACTATTCTAATATGTAGATGTTCACAAAACTCCAGTAGCACAGCATCAGTCTTTACATGTCTTCCTTTGAGTACTGAGAGACAAATATAACACAGTTCTTACAGGACAGACAGTGCTTATTGACAGCTTTTGATTCAAGTTTGTGACCTGGTGTCAAGACATTCAATGATGAATGTTTGCCTGGTTTGCCTCTTACACTTAAAGTCATTCTTCATATGTATGAGTAAGATCTCGCCAGTTTCTTCTTCTTAGCCAATTGTTTAGGTACCACGGTTTCCAGAAGCCTCCTGACCAACTCCAGCCGTCCCGCCCTGATCAGAGCCTTCGATAACTCGGTGACCTCTTCCATGTGTGTCCTGTAAAGCCACCTCAATTCGGTTTCCACTATGTCCTGAGGGTACTTCTCCTCGGCTTTATGCACCCACAGCTCCAGTTGATTAATGGCAGGGCTGGGATCGTGGCCCGCCTGCATGAACAGAGCCAGAAGGGCCTGCAGGAGGCAGCGCAGGGCTGTGGCGTCTCTACTCCTCGGCCTCTCCAGATCCACAGCCAACTTGAAACAGTCTGCAGCATTCTGCTCCTCGCCCTTCAGGAGGAGGCAGCGTCCTCTGAGCACATGGAGGTCTGGCAAGCTGTCACTTAGCTCAAACTGCAGGGCATGAGACAGACTCACCAAAGCACTATTTACTGCACTCTCATCCACTAAAAGTGTCTCCTGGAGTGCATCTACTCCCATGTAGTAGTACACCTATGAGAAAGAAATATGAATCTGAAAACCTTGTTGCTCTATAAAAACAAACATCAACCCTTATTCGCCTGCATCATTGTACACATTTACCTGTGCCATCTCTAAATGAGTCCTCAGACATGGATGTACAGCCAGCACCTTGTCCAAGTCTTTTCTTGCATCAGTTAAGTGTTGTCGGTCTGGGATTCCACCTTTGCCTTGCTTTGCTTTCTCCAGGTCTCTGACATACAGGATTATGTTGATCTGAAGATAAAATATTCATAAACACAATTTCATTGACATTCCAGGTAATAGAGTTAAGCTCTTTGCAGTATGACATCATTGACAGTGATTTATCAGCTAATGCAGCAAAAGGGAAAATGCATTAATGACAATGAGTTAACTCTTTGCATCTGCCATCTCTTCCTTATCAGGGTAGACCAAATACTGCTAGTCTGCCGTTCATTTCATGAGTCTCAGCTGCATTACCTTAGCGTGGGTACAGTAAGCCTGCCAGTTGAGCTCCGGATCTGGCAGCACGTTTAACGCCATGTTGCAGATCCCCGTGGCCATCTCATGTTTGCCCAGCAGAAAGAAGATTTTAGCCAGAAGGTTCAGAGTGAAGGCATCCCCAGTTGCCATTTTTATAGCCTTAAGGTGAAAACAAATATGTTATAACAACATTTAAAATGCATTCATTAATGGTCTGTGCAGTGGTACTAACATGTAAATGTTGTAAATGTTAAAGGTCCATTGAAGAGCAACTGATGTGTTGTTGGCAAGCGAAGCATCGCGGCTATATATTTCGCAAAGTTTAGCTGGGGGTATAATGAATGACAAATAGTCAAATCAGTGTAATTGAGTAGTGTTTTTTTCGGTACTTGTACTTTAGGGTTAATCATTATGTTGCTTTATTAGAATACTGTTTAACCCATTTAGTCTGTGTTGCTGTTCTGAAACTCATAAGTCATTATTCAGTAAACCCACAACTTGAATTTATATGCAAACTTCTGATCTGCAGGATTAAAGCCTTACTGGTGTTGTTTGAGAAATGTGCCATAGATATTTTCATGTATCCATCGATATTGCTTTTTTTATTGCTTTTTTTAACTTAGTGTAAGATAAATTACAGTGAAATCTTGGTATTAAGAATGCAATCAAATGAGGTTAAAAGTAATATTGAGTGGTTTTGGAGATCAGTAGCTTTTATTTTTGTGTGCTTAATTATTTTTCAACAACAGTACTTTATCCAGTTTATTTTCAGCTGCAATTTCAGAGCTATAACAGTTGTTTTATTTAAGAAAATGCTAGAATACTCTTCACATCTGAAAACAAAATACATAAAAAGTCTTTAAACTGCAGTAAAGAGGTTTACAACTTCGAACAGACAATCATTAGATAAATCAGGAAAAACAGAAGTGGCGCCTATGAAAGTTGTTTCTGACAATTTGTCTCTATTCTATGATGGCGAAACAGTGGAATGGTTCTACTTTGCGACTGTGGGAGAATCTCTTGCTGAAAAACCATTCGAAGTGTAAATGGAGATCTCACAAATAGAAATAACTGAGATGACTGTATTTGCATTTTGCAGTGGTTTAGTTCTGACTGATTATAGAGATTAATTTGCTGATACTAATTGAGAGACACAAGTTTGTCAGAGAACTTACTGTTCCATAGCAGGACAGAGGGTCAGAAGCTGAGTATCCACAGTCGTGTATGGACATGGGCACTGAGGAAAACTCGTCTTTTCTCTCCAACATGAGACCAATATAACACCAGGCTAAAGCTAAGAGGAGAAAGCAAAATGGGCTTTCACTTCAGGATGTGTTTTTATATACTTTTCTACCATTTGTTTTGTTAACAGTTGTAGTAACTCAGATCACCTTAATTACATTACTTGAGTATAAGAATCGACCACCATTATACAGTCGACAGTACCACAGTAGCGGGCCACTCAAACTACTGAACTAACAGCATAAACTGATAAATATTGAAGAGTGGACTTTCAATATAATAGTCTAATGGTAAAATAACTTCTGTTTTGGACCAATTGGCCTCTATTTCTAAACCTTTAGGTGTTTTTCACTTAAAAAAAAACAACAACATCATTTTGAATTTTAATACAGGACTCACACTACAGAATTACAAGCATGTTGGCGCTCATATTGAATAGCTCTATGTAGATGGAAAAAGTGATCTGTCTTACTTCACTGTCTATTCCGAGAAATAACAGGCATATTTACACACAACAGAACATCACAAGCAGTGTTTACCTTTGTGTTGTGTTTTATCTGACTCCAGGGTTTCCTTGAGAAGTTTGAGTCCCTTGTTGTAGTGAGAAAGTCTTGAGTATTCAGAATCATCTTCAGTCCTTATTATTTCATCAAGCCTATTGGGATGAATAATTCAAATAGCTCAGCTCTTTGCAATGATATGAATGAAAATCCTCCGAGGTTAGTCCCATACCTTATATAGATAGTTGCCATTTTAAAGTACCAGCTTCGTTTTTCTTCCATTGGTATCTGGAAAAACAACAGCAATAGTTACTATAACAGTATAAGTACATTGGGAACTCACATCTGTCCCATTTTTACTATATTGATTTTGGCTTGAGCTTCTCACTGTGAATATTTTCTTTGGGGTTTGCTGGCATATTGGCCAATTTGGTGTGGTGTGGCACCAAGCACTATTTCTTGCACTTTAAACTGCTTAACATCTTTGTAATTGTTTTCTGATTAACTGTATTTGTGATTATGTTTTTTTTCCTGTGCCAATGTTTTCACTCAGTTATGGTGTTTTTAATCTGTGCTGGTATTTTTACCTTGTCATGTGAAGAGAATTGCCCATGACGAATTTCTTAGAGGGGGAAATTAAGATTTCTCCACAGTGGATTCCAAGATGACAAATAATTTTATGTCGTGCATGATTAAAATCTAATCTAATTAAATGCTGGACATTTGCTCAACAACTAACCAGTCATTGCTTCAGCGCTCCGGACCATGTTGTGCATCTTTAATCCTCAGTAATTAAACATTGGCTTTAGTTTCTCCATCTTACCAGATGACCTCCATAATCCAAGGCTCTGTTATAAAGTGTGAGTGCAGCCTGTAGTCTCTCTCTTCGGTCGTCCTCACTGTCCAGCTCCACATCATATGGATAAACGTAGGCCTGCTCAGCGAGACACCTTGCTGCCAGTAGCCTGGTCTCATCCTGAGAGGCCTCTCCAGCATCCACACCCATTAGGTCAGAAACTTTGTCAACACACTCCCCTGCGTCAATCTCTCTGCCCAGCTTGTCATACACATAGCCCAGGTTGGCCCACGCATTGAGGTTTCCAGGGTCCTCTTTACAAATGCCCCTGAAAGACCAGAGCATGCAGACATTGAGACATTAAAAGTACAGCAAAAGTAGATCCGTCATTCACAATGCCACCAGCTGCAGGATATTATTGGGGATTTAAAAACAGGGGTTTTTAAGCTTAGTTTATTGTTCAATGTTCA
Source organism: Lipophrys pholis (assembly GCF_963383615.2). Classification (NCBI taxonomy): domain Eukaryota; kingdom Metazoa; phylum Chordata; class Actinopteri; order Blenniiformes; family Blenniidae; genus Lipophrys; species Lipophrys pholis. Next base: position 20,331,180 of record NC_137640.1, on the reverse strand, counting down.
GAAGCTACAACATGGCAAGATTTGTAAATATACAGTATATGCAGTAGAACTTGCTTGAAAAAGGCTCTGAATATTCTACCTTAGAATAGAAAAAGAAAAAAAGAAAAGGTGAGAGTGCATTATCACCTGAATATTTCCTCCGCCTTGTCCAACTGCTCGAGGTGAAAAGCCAGCAGGCCAAGAAGATTTCGGACAGCGTATTGTAGATATCCGACCTCAGCTTCGAGCTCAGTTTGCAGGCTCTCCTGTTTTAGACAGGTGTTTCTATGTCGCAGCTTCACAGGTCCAACAGGATCACAGTTAAGATTGAGCTGCAAATGAAAGTGGCCAGGAATGTAATCCATGTCCTCAATGAGCTCCTCAATGTCCTCTAGAGTGTGTGACTCCATGGAGAACTTCTCACAGCGATCACGAAACCTCTACAAAGTACAATGAAATTCCCCTAAACTGAGCATTCGGCACAAGAAAACGCCTCTTCCTAGTCTGTCTACAGTTGCATAAGTCCCTGATGTCTTCAAAGACAGGTTGAGCAGGTTAGGCTTGGGAGTGACTGAGGAGTGTAGCAGAATGGCAATGGAAGACAGTGTATACATTTTGATGCATTGGCCTGGACAGATGTTGCTACTTATGGATGACTTTGGACCGAACTTAAAATCATAAGATTTTTATAGCAATGATTGAAGATGTGCTCTGTTGTTTGCATGGCTCTGTTTTCAATTATTTGGCCTTAAGGGCTAATTTACATTCCTTGAACTCCATTCTGATGGGACGGTTATATTTATGTGTTGCGTTCTGTAAATATGTTTTTGAAGTCTCGTTTTAAAGAAAGTTTTTACTGTTTTATCTTCCCCTACCTCTGCCATGGCTGTGACCTGCACAAGAATGTCACCCATCAGGCTCAGAGTGAAACATTGGTAAGCACTGAGTGATGCAAAACCTTTTGCATTCATGCCACCAGCAAACTTAGTAACCTATAATCAATTTCTATGAAATATCTTAATTTAATCAACAATATCACCGTTTAAAATTTGACACGTCACTAACTTGAAGAGAAATGCAATACCTTCACAGGTCTCAGCAGAAGCAAACCTACACTGATCTTCCTTTTCAACTTGCATGCCTTCATACTGTCAAGAGAAAATTGGATGACAACACGTGAGCACATTTTTTTCTTTTTGAATTCTTCCGCACACACACACACACACCAAAACTCATCCAAAGGGTAAACTTGTATTGTCACAAACCAAGGTGACACCAGCGGTAAATGCTGCCTTTAATTCATCGGTCCTAAGAAGCTCGTGCATCAACAAGTACAAATCATTCTGACAGATGTTCACCTGTCCAAAATAGCATTTTATCAGGAATAATCTAAACCCACAAGGATACATTTGTTTAAATATAAAGTGCTAGTTGTAACAAGTATAAAGTACTGCAGATTAATCAATTTATAATATCTTCATATGTATGGAGTTTTCTGGTTGTTTTCTGGGGCAATTTACAGGACCTTACATTAGTTGGTGATGTCCTAAAGCAGATCATGGGCTTGGGGACTTTTTGTTGCCAGTTTTGACTGTGCATTCATTTTTATCAGTACTTTGACTTCCTCCCACCATTGATATTGGAGCCTAATTACACTCACAGTGTGGATGTAGTGTGGCCCCCATGACAATAACTCACATGAAGGCAGTGTAGAGGACGATGGGTGGTGTCATAATTTATTTCTCCTCAAAAGGTTCAATCTCTGAAAGAAAACATTGTTCCCTTTGTTGAATAAAGATATTGATATACAGGACGATGGCAGTAGTTTTCCTGACATATTTTACAGTTTGGTCCAACTGGAAACTCAGTCACCCAAAGGGAACTCATGCATACATAAATAAAACATGCAAATGCACACACAAACACATCCATCAGGTTTGCATAGTGATGCTGACTCTGCACCTCAAACCATTCGAATGTGTTGTATAATGAGGATGTGGTATTTTTAATCTGCCTCAGTGTGCAGCTCTTGTCTATTTGTACCATGTGGGTGTGTAGAAATCTGAAAATCTGCACTCAACGACCGTTGCCATGGTGGTCTTCATGGATACAAGGCTTATTGCATGGCAGCATAATGATTACAGATGCTCTTAAAGCCAAAGGCTGATATATAATCACACTTACAAATGATCCCATTTCTAAAATCCTTTTTTTTTTTTTATTCCAGCAGCTAAGAGCAAAAACAAAGGTATTATAGGAGTGAGGTTGATGCCTAATAATCCTTTCAGAGTTCCCTCCCATTTAAAGCGGGATTACAATGTATGTCCCTCAGAGGGATACATGTTCCTTTTCTGTCAAGCTAAACCCTTGTTTACCTACTTTGTTGTTTTGGTGTTTGTCGTGGTTTCTGTTTTAACACACATTGTTAGTCACCCAAAACAATAAACATCAAACACCATCTACATATTTGCTGTGATGTTTTGTTATCTAAGAAAACAAATTCTTAATTATGGATAAACAATAAGTGGGGAGTTGATAATCTATAGAATGTCAATAATGAAAATAAAACTATAGTGGTTCGATTACTGCATCTTGTTTTCACATTTTTCTTATTCCGTAATCTGTATAACCCTTGATTCATAACATTCAACCCTTGAAACAAAATCATAAATTTAGACAATACATTTTTATTCAATCATTTTTCTTTCTACTGTTCAAACCTCATTTCCCAGGGACCAGTTAAAATGCTGATCGTCCACACGGCGCTGCATTGTAGGAGCCTGAAAAAAGTGTTGTTTGGAGAATGGTTTCCAGAGTAGAGAAATTACAAAACGCCACCCTGGTGTTGACGTGTGGATGGGAAAGACGCACATTTCCTGAAAACAATGATATTATTGCCCTACCTCACGACGCCATAACCACGAAACCCTTTCCCCAAAAACAATGGCGGGCTACATGCTCCAGATAGAGCTGTGGATCTACTGATGCTATTTCATTTAATAAAGTCAGACATTCGATTTTTCTCGAATAAGAGGATGAGCAACAAAGGCTTCTATTTTCTTCTGTCATTGTGGTGCGTTTCTGTGGCAATTACAGTGCCACCTATAGGCCTGGCATATGTACTAAATTGTTTCGAGTCATTTTCATGGTGTCTTGTGGACGCAGAGATTTTCTGCACCGTAAACTTTAGAACTGCTGGGAGATAGTTTTGGCTTGTGGGGACAGAGCTCCAGTCTCTCACAGTATTTTTATCATTACATTTTTAATGTCAAGTTTTAACACAAATTAAAGTCCAACTTATGTCAATTTTATTTTTACATATGTTCAGTGTCAGAATGTTTGAAGTAGCTGATTGAAAACAAATCATACACAAAACAACTTGGATAAACGTGATGAAAACAGTAGCACCCTTTCTTTCTTTTCATTTCCACAGGACTTCAGTGAAGTTTAATGAGAGCAAAGACTGATCTGTAATGAAACATCAAAGTTCTCAGAAGTCTTCTCTGGAGAGACGTAATGTTTATGCTGACAGGAGTTTAGCTGGGAAATTTGGTTCCTCATGAGACGTGACGCTGAATACAAAGGATCTTCGGATCACAGGAAAGCCTCAATAATCCAGAGTTCTTACCTTTCTATCCAATCCCTCCCAGCTGAGCTCTCTTCAGCTTTTGTTACACCCATAAAATCTGGGGATATCCCTTTTAGCATACATCCCATGTTCTGTAACCCACAATGAAGAAAGGTATTAGTCTGGTTTTCAGGCTTATCACTGTGTCATATCAGAAAGAAAAGTGACGGCTTTAATCCATTTCCATGTATGAATTTCCCTTTAAAGCAATTGTTATTGAGACACATTTCCATCTCCGTGCTTCTTGTATTCCTCTGAGATAGCCCTTTTCATTTAGTTCTTGTATTTGAGAAACTCCAGTCTTTGACAGTCACTTCTCTGCTTTTGACTGCAACAGAATTTCCATTGTTAGTCAGCGTTGCCCTGGCAGCCTGAGTTGTGTTTACAGTAAAATGCCTCTCTTCAGCTCTTCAGAGGCTTTTTCTGATGCAGGTCACACCAAGGACTGTGTCATTATGGTGTCTCTAACTGAGATAGATGTGTAAAATAAGGCAGAACAGATTATTTTTATTGATATGTTTTATTTTGAGGATTTACAGTTTTCTGAATGTTGTTGTGATTTTTCTATTTTTTTTATTTTTTTATTTTTTTTGGGTCTGTTGATCACATTCACATAAGGACAATGTCCAGATATAGATTTTTTATTTTTTTTTCATACAGAAGTAGGAAAATATGTAGGGATAATTCTCCTCATTATACACCTCATTTAATTCTGTACTGGACCATGTCTGTTTACAGTGAAAACAGTGTTTAATCACCTTTACCCCATAACTTTGTACTTTCTTTGGTCCAACAGTTACTTAAACACAAACTTTACCACAGAGTATTATCTCAGACACAGTTGTGCCACAAGGACTTGCAGGCTTAATAAGGAAACATCTTTTTGGCCATTGCATGGAACATCATTCTCATGATGCATCTCACATGCATCACAGATTCTTATTAAAGTGGATTACAGCTACTGTTACTGCTCCAGTCTGATACTAGTTTGGTGCAATCTGATAGATAATGTTGAAGTATATCAAGAAATGTCTTCCTGCAGTTTTCATTTTCACTGTAGGTCCATGCTCATGTTGAATAGTTGTGCTTGTGTCTGTAAGAAAATGCCTTGAGACTTTGTTGATATCAGTGGTGATTTAAATACATTTGAATATAATTGATATGCCTCACAGTTTGCTTGCTCATTCCTCTAACTTTGGCTTCTTATTTTCTCAATTAATTAGAGATATTTATATGGTTTCAATAATTTCAGAATTTCCCAACTTGACTTTGAAAAAATAGAGCAATACTATTACTATTGTAATAATCATTGTAGGAATTGATATTCAGTCTGAATAGGATCAGCAGATCTGTGCCTCTCAAACAGAAAACATAATCTGGTCCAAATTTATGGATTTGATGATGATTTAATTAATTTTAAAAAGAAAAAAAAACACTTAGTAATATAGGAAATGTCTCTAAACTGAGGCAAACCACATATAAAAAGCTTGGATAGAATATTAAGAACGTTTCATTTAGCTTTCTAATAAAGTAAAAAAAAAAAGAAAGCCAAATAAAAATATGGAAAAGTAGAGTTTGACAGAAATTTGTAGACTTGATTTTACAAATTCCTCTAATAGTGAATGAGCATCACCAGTTTCACTGTAAATGGATGAATGTGACAAATCATGACAAATATTAGTTTTCTTTCTTTCTTTCTTTCTTTCTTTCTTTCTTTCTTTCTTTCTTTCTTTCTTTCTTTCTTTCTTTCTTTCTTTCTTTCTTTATTCCAGATACATAAAACATACATACAAATATATAAGTATAGATATATTTATGTACATTAATGCCGAATATATTTAGTTTAACATGTCTGAAAAGGGGAAGATGAAAGAAAACGTAAATCTAAATATGAATTCAACAACACAATGACAAATACAAAAATGATTAATAATGAATACCTATGAATCTGTATATATTGTTATAGAATAACTTCTTTCGCTTTTTAAATGAACATTAAATGAGCACATTTACACTAACCAACCTGTCGTATGTTCCCGTTTTGTTTTGATAATATGCAGCACTCAAGCCGATTTGCTCTCGCGCACGGGTTTTTGTTTTGAAAGGTACATCGGAAGCAGCTCAAAGTTACTCCGGGTGTGTGTACAGAGTATGGTTGTGGGCGGGGGACTGCTGTTCCTACTCTGCGGCTGCTGGACGCTGTCATCATGCAGGTGGAATCTGCGCAGTGAGCTCCAGCCTCCGGCTCCATGCACAGGACCCCGGACCCACCAATGAACCCGGCCCCCGGGTACAAGCAGCAATAGCCGGGAATATTGTCTCTCCGCTTCCGCTTGGTGCTCATCACTTCACAGCGGCTTCGCCACACATGTCAGGGAGTGGGATAGGTGGAGCAGCCTGCAGGCTACAGGGGGTTTCTCTCCTGGAATAAACTGTTTCCCTCTCTTGGCGCAGTCCAACTCCGCAGGAGTCGCATAGGATGTTATTCAACCTTGTAGGAAGTGACTCTCACGGCTCGGCACGCAACAGCACGCAGACAGCCAGGAGGACGTAATCTGTGTCTTGTCCTTCCGACATGATGGACGAAGGCACCGCCAGCGAGTCCATCCCGGACCTCAAAGACATAGAGATTAAAATCGGGCGAAAGACTCCCGAGGGTTTGCTCAGGTGGATGCGGGAGGAGGCGTCCTCTCTCCGGGGGGACGTCAAGCTGGCCAACCCGCACGACTCCATCAAGGAGACCGGGAGGAAGAGTTTAGACGAAAAGATCAGGAGACTGAAGATGGAGATGGTAAGAGTGTAGTGTGTGTTGCTGTTATTGTTTTTTTGTTTTTTTTTCTTCCCTGGACTGAAACCATCACACACTAACTAACAGAGCTGTGATAGTGATGCAGCAATTTGAGACATGGAGGTCCTCTGCTCCAGTGCACATCTCTGATCTGTCAGCAAATAGTTCATCAACAATGACCGACAGGCCCGAACACATCTTACACAAACATTCATGCACATAAAAAATACACACAACAACATAGCAAACACAATTTTACTGCTGTCACAATGAGGAGATTTGTAAATGAAATAGCGGGTGCTGAATGAACAAGTTGAAGTGATGCACTGTAAAACTCCATGGTGCATCTGTTGACAGTGAGGAATTAACGGGCATGCTCAAACCTCACAGGGGGACTTCCTTTAGGTCCTCATTCCTGCCCCTGCTGGAGATCCAGAGCTCACACTTGAGCATGCTGGGGAATGTCGGTATTCTTGTAAAGTGAGAAAGTATTTGACTCGGGAAGTTAATTACTCTCTCCTGTGGGCTCATCAATGTTTCTCCAGGCATACCTGGTTTAATCATATTTTTTTTGATCCCCGATAATTGTTATTTTCTTATAGTTTCAGATATTTAAACATCTACATACTCCGTGTTATTTACTTCTGGATGTTTTAAATAACATAAATGTGAACACACGGCTCAGACGTTTCACAAGCTTTCATGTGTTTCCTAATGTCACTTAATGTGACTCTTCTCTGGTCTTTTATGTCTCTTCCAACCAATCAAACAGTCAAAATGCATCTTTAAAGCACCCAAGTGATACTGACCAAATTATAATATCTCTAAAGAGGACAGGAAAACAACATCATTGCATTAAAAAGTCACTGACAATCACTGAAAGTGGATTTTTGACATAGATTCAATAAAAACTGAAAATGAAACTAATAGAAATCAAAGATAAGTTAATAAAAATGATTAAACAAAAGTAAAAGACATTAAAAGTTAAACCAAAATAAAAACACAAATGAGGGGGTTCCATCCATTAGGTAGCTTGGTATTTTTGTATTGACAAGGTCCACACGGTGATGTTTGACGTCCTTTCCGAGTAGAGTTTGCATGTTCTCCCTGTGTGCTGTTTTACTCCAGTTTCATCCCACAGTTCAAAAACATGTATTTGAGGTGAACTGGTGGCAGGCGCCTGTAGGTGTGAGTGGATGTGATTGTGTGTCTCTCTGTTTGCCTTTTAACCGACTAGTGACCCTGAAGCGGTGCAGCTGGATGTAAGTAGTGAAAGCGTACACTCCAGTTCATCATCCAAGTGAAAGGTTGTCGTCATATTGTTGTGAAGAAAAAAGGAAAATAAGTGATTATGTCACAATGTCACAAACAAACAGTCTGTTACACAAATAAAAACAATATGTATATATACTGCTTTTTTTTCTTTTTAATTTAATTGAAGTCCAGCTGATCCAACATAATAGAGCCCAACTCCTGGTCCCTAATAGAGAGAGCGAGAGAGAGACAGTAACATTTGTACTGAATAAATAATAATAAAGCCAGACATTGTGCATTTAAACTGACAGAATGCACCTTAATGCACGAATTGTCAGCATATCAACAAATGACGTCATTTCTTGCTACTGAAAAGAACTGACCTTGGCCGCAGACAGCAGGTGGACAGTTGTCTTTATTGTGAATCGTGAAGAAATGCAGGAACTTCTGGTGTCTGTTATTCAATAAATCAGGCTGCCTCTCATGTTAGCGGCTGCAATATAACTTCCTATAATCCTTGTCGTCAACAGTGGTGATTTCAATCTTCTGTCGTCAGACGATTAACGCTCTACTTCACAAACGTCATAAGCTTAATTGTGAATATTAGTAACTGTGCATACAAAGCTGTCTCTGCTTACTTATATGGACCCTCACCTTCAACTCAAGATCTGAGGGGTGTTGCTGTAATGCAGCCGTCTGCAGTCATTTTTTCCCCTCTGTGATCATGTATGTCATTCATTCCTGTGGCAAGAGCAGGGGTGCACCTAGTCTGTGGTTATAACACAGAGCATATGCACACCATAACCCAAACTCAACTTCATCTTTATTTTCTGTCACTTCAAGAGTGATTTATTATGCAACAGTTGCAAGAATATTAAAAACAATTGTATTCAAAACACAATAAAAACACAGTAAAACAGTACTATCACACAAACATAAGATAAGCAGGGGCATTAGCTGCAATCTTGGTCAGTTAGTCTGGTGTAGTTCAGCGTAACAGTCGCTTAGCAGCATCAAGATGGGATAAAGTACAATACAACAGTAAACAGGATGAAAGTACATAATTAAGTACAGCAAACGCCTCAATACATCTTAGCTATGTACCGAGGAAGCTGCTCCGAAAGCCATTTCTCACTTTCAAAAATCCCAAACTCTTTTATCAGTTTGGTCAAATGTTAGAGACAGAAGTTTGACTCAAGCATGTTAACATGTTGGTAGTATATGGGTTCTGATTTTTTCAAATTTAATATGGTGAAATCTGTCATTTGCTGAAAAAACATTTCCAGTTATTTGTTGCTTTTAGAAATCAGGACTTGTGAGTTTGGTGCCTTGTGTCGGCTTTTACTTAAGAAATACTGTTCCCTCAACTTTATTTCACTTTATTTTGGATCATTTCATAAAATGTGATGACAGGTCAGACAGGGGCCACACAGGGGTGTAGTGTTTAGCGCTCTTGCCTCAAAGTGAGATGGCGCCCGGTTAGAGTCCACCCCTGTGAGTCTGGAGTTTGCTTGTCTTCCCTGGGCATGCAGTTTCTCTGCTCATGCTGGCTCCTTCCCAGAGTCCAAAAACATATCATCTGGGCTCATTGGTAACTCTAAACTACGAGTAGGTGTGGAGGTGAGAGTGTCCGAGTGTCTGTCTCTTTGTTTGCCCTGTGAGGGACTATTGAGCTGTCCACAGTGGACCATTACAACCGCAATAGGCCGGGAGTGACTCCAGTCCCCAGCAGCCTCTAGTTTGATGCTAATGGAAGCTGGATGGATGGCCGATGGGCTGCATGTTGATGTAGTGGATTTCACTTCCACCCCACACAAAAGTATGTCACAAACGGTGAGATAATGTGTTTTTACTAAAGCCAGGCATGCTAAAATGTTACCAGGTGCATGTTTGACCAGTATGTCCAGTTGAATTTTAAAACTATCCAGACATTTCTAAATATGTCATTTTTCAGGCATTATTCAGTCAAACTAAGTCAGTGTGAAACCCTAGCCATGATGTTGCTCTGCTCTGTGCATGGTTCGAGTTGCCCCATTCATCTGTGAGAGTGGTTCGCTGTAATGAAAGTGCTGAAGAAAATGTCAGGATTGCATTTTCAACAAAAACCTGCTTACTAAGATGTGTAGTAATGCATGTTGCAGAGTGCCTGCCGACCGATGGTAAATGGAAGAGCTTGTGTGTGCACATGGTCGTGCCCTCAGCCAGGCAGAGTTCTTGGACTTTTCCCATCACTTTTTCTTTGGCTGACAAGCCCATGAACCCAATTTAGCAAGCAAGTGTTAAAGAGCTGTCTGATGTTGGCTTCTTAGTTTTCATAATTTTTCCGAGCGTTTGTGTCTGTGTCTATTCTAGTACTCCTCATTCATCTGTTACTCTGGATCTGTAACCGCACAGATTGGTGATGATGGCCTGCAGCATCTGTCAACTGTACGATCGTGTGTGTGTGTGTGTGTGTGTGTGTGTGTGTGTGTGCGTGTGTGTGTGTGTGTGTGTGTGTGTGTGTGTGTGTGTGTGTGTGTGTGTGTGTGTGTGTGTGTGTGTGTGTGTGTGTGTGTGTGTGTGTGTGTGTGTGTGTGTGTGTGTGTGTGTGTGTGTGTGTGTGTGTGTGTGTGTGTGTAGGTAAGTTATCCAAGTGTCACCACCAATAATGAAATGTCATCCCTCTTCTTGTTAAATGTCATGAAAAACGTGGGGTGGGGTGGGGTGGGAGGAGAGCTATAGTTTTTGCTTTTTGCTGGTGTGTGATATACTACAGTCTATCTCTCAGCTGGCAGTGATTCAGCATTCACTAAGATGGCTGGCTGACATTGGGGAATCTGTTTTCACCACATGGTAGAGCTTGCACTATGGATCACACTCGACTGGATATGGTGTCAAAATATAAAGTATCATCAGGGAATGTTTGCTTTTTGACGCTTCTGAGAAATTGGCTCTCAGTGTCTAAAATCTGTGAAGAACTAAAAAAAAACATGCTCATTATAGCTACAAATTAAAAAAAAAAAAAAAAAGGAATGTGTTGTTGATGGTGTGCTCTTCTGATTTCAGTGATCAGGTTTCAGATCTGTGCGTTTTGTTTGCTTTTTTTCTTTTAAATCAACTGGTGGTAAATGTGGTTAACTAAACTTTTGTTTGATTTCTCTGCCTTTTCTAGATCTTTTTCATTGCTTATTTAATAGCTTTCCAGGATAGGAAAACTTTATCCTACACAAATAATAAAAATACCTGGAGCAAAAGTGTGTGTTAAGTAAAACTGCACTCTGACCAAGGAGGAAGTCGATCAAGCCGCACTACTGAGCTTTCCAGCTATCAGAATATGCCATCACAGGATGCAAAGCTGCTTTTTAGTTCCGTCAGCACAGTCTGATCCTCTGCTTTAAAGTGGATAGAAGTAGGTTTGTCCAAGTCAGAGAAGAAAACACACCGACAGCTGAAATCCTTCATGCGGGGCAAATCACTCAAGCATTGCCGCTGCTGTCAGCCCAGGTCTCTTGTGGGTTTTGTGGTCCTCAATGACGAACAGCTTTTCCTCATTCTGAGCTGTATGACACCCAAGCAACGTGCATCGGAACTACCGACAGTGGATTTGTATTTTACTGAATAGGTTGTAAATTCCCTGAACCTGTATATCCATCCACTGCTCTCCCAGAAGGAAACAGATCCCCACTGCAGAAGAATTAAAAAAGTTTAGTGCTTAATAATTACTCCAGTTACATTTGGTGAATGTTATTGTTGTTGTTTTTTACCCCTTATTCATGTTGTAGTCACAATAATGAGAGTTTAGGGATTATTCAGAAACATTCTAAATTCTGTGAAATATGTGAATAATCACGTTGATATTTGCCGAGAACACACGCACACAAACCATGTTACCAGACATAAAGTGCAGGAGAATGAGCTTTCCAGAGTCCTATGGATCAACCAGCTGGTGCTTTGCTTCACGTCTGAGCAGACAAACGGAAATCTGTCAGGCTGTGTAGCTTCGACGGATTCATAAACGTGTTTGACTATATCACACAATTAAAAAGTCTAATCAGTATAGAAATAATGAAAATGATGGAAAAGAAAGACATTCCCTCGGGAAGACCAGGGTTAACACACACGGAATCTATCCAGTTGGCTCAAATGCCCCATTGGATGGATTCCAGGGTCGGCTCAAGGGTGTCATGAAGGCCTTTCTTACATTCTTTTTGCTTCATGAAATACTGTTTGCAAGTTGCAGTGATAATGCAGTTTATTTATAAGTAACTAAGAGTCTATGTGAGTCTTCTTTTTTCTATGGTTTATTACTACACACTATAGCCATATAATTTTGGATTCTGGGGTTACAGTAAAACAGACAATAAGATTATCTTGCTGCTTTACCACAAACAGAATAATGAGTAAAACAATAAAGTTTGACAGGAGTAATGTATATCGTTGATCTATACTCTCAGACAGGCGCAGTTCAACGCTCAGTGTTCACAGGCTGGTGGAGCGTGCAGCTTCGTCAGCTTTGTGCCACCTCAGCGCTGACATGCTTGGAGGTACTTTTATTGCCCTCCTCATTAGCCACCCTGTCTCTGCCAGCCAAAAGCCTCGATCCTGAACCCCACCGAAATGTCTGTGTGCCAAGATGACAGCAAGTTTAAGAGCCTTGAAGACGAAGGGCTGAGGTTGCTGAGCTCGTCTTCTTATTTATAACGCTCCTGACGGTAGTTGTGTGCTCTAAAGCATTTCATATGCAGTGCAGACTGACAGACAGATAGATATAAATGTACAGTAGGTTTCTTTTCTAAATGAGCATGAGTATATATATGTATATAATTTTTGCTTTTTTTTTAAGCACAAGTAATTTTTTATCAATTCCTCGTGTTGTGATGACACACACATAAACAAACCACACACCAACACTCTTTGTTGGTTTTTGATTGACTTCATATTGTTTTAATTGTAATAACATTCTTGTAAATTACTTTTCATGAGTTGTTCTGAGTTCTCACCTATATTTCAATAAAAGTCTTCATAGTTTTGCCGTCCACGTATTTCTTTTTGGATATCTTTTTTCTAAAAAATATGGAAAAAGAAATATTATGGAAAAAGGCGTCCCAGGGTTTTTTTTCTCATGAAGCTTTCTGCTACATAATGTTAGGGAACCAAAAAGCTTGAGTTACGACAGAGAGGAGCTGTCTGCAGGAGTAAATATCACAACTGTGATTGTTGATGCCATATTTCACCTTCTCACCTTCACTGCAGACTGACGCAAATTTATTCCGGGGAGGAATTTTCCATGATTGCAGCCATTTTTTCCCCTCTCGTTCATCACTTAGCTGTGTGGTCTGGACATGCACCACATCACATTATCAGTGGTTATTTCTAATGTAATTACGTGTTTGTTCTTTTTTTGTCAATTATCATCGGAATGCATAAACTTACGAGTTGCTTGCATATTAACGGGGCAGTTTCAAATCACACATTTGAAACATTTATTAAATTTGTTTTCTAATATGTCATACTTTGTACTGTATTAAATTTCCACATCTTAGCAGCTTCTTGTGAAGAGTCAATTTGTTAATATTTCAGTCAGTTGCCACTGTTTTTTGTATTTGTTTGAATTATGACAATCTGCAATAGTATTATAATAGGGTTTCCAGGCAACGTTGGAGAACATCGCCACGGTATAGAATATATGTCAAATGGCAATATACTGATTTCTTTTTGATTTCTCATTTCATTACTACAGAGAAAAGAGCATCTTTCTAGCAAAACCGAGAACAGCTCTTTTTTTTTTGTGTTCACAGGTTCACTTGCGTTCAGTGGATGTAAAAATCCTGCAACAGCTGTTGACGGTCCACGAGGGCATTGAGGCTGTGAAATGGCTGCTGGAGGAGCGCAGCACGCTAACAAGCCGTTGCAGCAGCCTGACCAGCAGCCAGTACAGTCTGGGCGAGGGTCCCGACACTTCATGGAGAGGCTCGTGGAGCAGCCTGCAGGACCCCAATGACAAGCTGGACAACATTTCCATAGGCAGCTACCTGGACACTCTGGCGGATGACATGGACGAGTACTGCCCCTCCAGCTCGGAGTCAGTGATTTGCTCAACCACTCCACTGTTATCAGAAGCCACTGCTGGGGGCCGGACAACAGGTGGGCCCGCGGCTGCAACTGTGGCAGGAGCAGCGGTGAAATCCGGTTCTGTTGCTGGGGCTGAGACTGGGAATCGGGCTGGGATTAATGAGAATAGTACCAGGCTTGCAAATGGAACAGATGTAAGAGGTGGATCTGGCAAAGGGGTTAGTAGTGTTGTCTCTGGGCCTTGGGCAACTGGAACTGGGAAACCGGTCGCTCCTTATGGCTCTCCCCAAGCCAAGTCAGAGGCCCCAAAGCAAGATATTCCCATCTGGAACAAGGCTCCGGAGATGGATAAGGGAAGCCCTGTTTTTAAAGACAATATCCTGGCAGAAGCCATTAAGGCTAATGGGGTCCGTGAGAAACCGCCCACACAAACAGGCAGCCCTGCCCATCCCAAACTCAGCCAGAGCCCCAAACTCCAACCGTTCAAAAATGGGAAGATTGACTTGGAGACTTGCAAAATGAATGGCAAGATGCATCTGGAATATGATGCGCACTGGCGTTGGGTGCAGTCACAAGAAGATGTGACATTTTTGTAAGAAGGATATTTATGGAGGGGACCAAATCCACAATTGAACCCTCCTTCTCAAACATCCAAGCCCAATGAATGATAAAGAAAGAGTGTACTGCGAGTATTAAGCGTTATGTCTTTGGTGGATTTGAAAGACAATAATGCCTTTGTTGTGTTTGTCTCTCCTGTGACTGCACTAACTTTCGATTAAATATTGATGTCAGTATTAAGGTGGATGCACATTACAGGACTAGACCATTCTTAGCCAAACTCGGTTGCCTCATACAAAATTGGAAAATCAGTTTTAAAATCAGTTTTAAAATCCTGTGTGTCATACTGTTTCTCAGGGTACTTGCATCCCCTGACTATTCTATTCTATTCTATTCTATTCTATTCTATTTTCAGAAATAAAGCACAGTGAGACATTATGCCAGAGAACTGAAAACATATTCAAAATGTGGACTTTCATAAATGGACTTTAACCAATAGAAACATGAAATCAGAATTGACTTATTTTGAGCTGATTTAAAAAAAAAGTCTAAATAACAATTCACTTTTTTTTTTTTTTTTTTTTAAATATACTTTCACAGTTTCATATTTATCAATTGTTTATTCTTTTTGCAAATTATGACCTCAACGTGGTGATAATAACCTCTATGTGGTTCAGCCAGACTGAAAAATGACCAACAACAGCACTGATAAAGCCAAATGTAATGTACTGCATTAAAGAACCCAGTAATCATATGAAACCAAACCTTTTTATCAACCTCATATTGAATTCTTACATGGTCAGTATGACTGAACCCATCCACCGGTTTGGACTGCATTACTAGACAAAGTATTAAAGAAAAAACATAAATATATGCAATGAACACATAAGTATTATTATAAAGTTTAATGTTCAAAGGTGTTACTGATCAACTGATAGCAATGACAAAAAGACAAAGCACTGAGATTAGTTGAGGTTTTGTTGATTAAAGTAATGTACCACTGTTCGCATTTGTGATCTCGTGAAGCTTTTACCTTCAGTGCAAGCATTCTGCAATACTGTATATTTACTTAATCACAATACAGCTACTCTGTGCATCAGGTAATAGTTGTGATTGGTTGTAAAGAATTCCTGAATATGGCTGAATATCTTTTCTGCTGTTCTAACAGTTATGGTAACCCTGTGTTAGTTTTTCTTCTAAGCTGATGTTGTGCCTGATCGGTGTGAACCTTACCTACATATGCCTGTATTTCCCCTGATGAAATGACTGCACTGTTGATATGAGAATTCTTTTCTTTTGCCTCCTGGCCTCAGCTTTTGCGTACAAACTGTTAGACCAACAGTCTGTTTGCTCTCGAGTGATGACCAGTAAACGTGTCTTGTTGGCTGGGTGGATGTTGCATGCTGAAAGCTTTATTGGTTGATTTGTGAGAATTGCGTGGAGGACCTAACACAATCAGAGTGAAGAAGAAGAAAAAAAAGCAATATATCTCAAAGCCTGTCTGCTGGCTTACATAAGCAGTCTGCTCTCAGCAAATGAAATCTAATAATAAAACCCGCTCTTCGATAGATGTCATCACTACTGCCGAGGAAATCTGTGTGTTGCTTTGTGTGTGTGCGTGTTTGTGAAAGAATGTGGTTTCTTGAGCACAGCTGGAGTTTCAGGTTCAGATAAGAACAAATGTGTAGCAAAAGGTTTTTTCACTGCTAAACTGCTTCACATTATAACAGCTTGCCGTTAAACATGTAAATGATGCAGACATCTTACATGGCATCTGGTAAAGTGAAGAACACGTTACACAGTCTGAAATTACTACTAACTACAACATAAGCTGTAAAAAAAAAAAAAATACTCCTTTAAAAGTTAAACATGATTAGTGTTTTTCATACAAAAATTTTGTAACTATTGGAAAGGTTTGATAAAAGCTCTGCTATCAAAATGAAAGCTTGGCACTCATTTGAGTCTGACATGATCTGGAACAATATGCATGTAATATTTCAATGCTGTCATATGCCCTTTAACATTGTTATTACTTTTCAAATATGGATGAAAAGGATATACTTCGACCAACAGTGCAGGATTACTCGTGAGATGAGCTGAAATAATTTTTTATCATGAGAAACCCAAGTGTTGCAAATGATCACAGAAGGTGACGCACCAGAGTGATGTCAATCACTTGAAGTTGTCACCCAAGTTTAGTGCTTTTGAACGTAAATCAAAACTTTAAAATATACTTGAACCACCTAGTTAACTGTGCGCATAAGTCCTCACAGAGCACATGAGCCGGACTAGTTTAGGTGGGAAAGTTACTCAAAGTAAACTAAACAAATCATACTTTATTGATCCCCTTGGGGAAATTCCTCTTCCCCATTGACCCATCCTATTTCTAGGGTGTGAAGGTGCTGCCACATTACGGAGGTTCCAGGGAGCTGGTGGAGGGGTCAAAAGTCTTGCTCAGGAACCCACAGTGGTGACCTGTCCACACTGGGGAGCGAGCCTGCTGACTCCTCAACCCAAATGCACTTCTCCAACCTCAAGGCCACCCCTGACCTAAAACAAAAAGTCTTGTGTTACTTTTCATAGTTTGTCCCACTTTGATCCACGCTACAATAAGCTGAAGGAATATGGTTGTTAATATGCATCTTAGTGGTTCTTGAAATTAACTTATTTGTAAAAAATCAATAAATAAAAACAAAATACAAGAAGAAACAACAATAAAACAAATGAGAAAAACTCAAAAGCTGCAAGAGAGTTTTATTAAGACAAACTAATGGACCACAGTTATTGTACTTCGCCACACGGTAATGTTGCTGAGACAGTCCAAAGTCATTCATGTCATTGTCAGAAGGGATGAATTAGTCAAGGGTTAAATAGGCTCTCCTCCTGCCCTGGTAAACAGGAGGCTACTGAAATGGCAACTGCTCAGATAAGAGCTTTGTCTTGTGTCTAAGCCAACACTGGGCTCGGTGAGACATCTCTGCAGCTTTCCAGCTTTTATTACAAGCTCATACAAATTGAGCTAAACACATTAGTGCCAGAGGCAGTGGCATGAGAGTAACATGCTTTTTAGTGCAGTAAATGTACTCGCATACAAAAGATGCCATTGAGGATGAAGGAAACCTGTGTTGTACAGCTGTAGCATTAGGATTCTCTATCTACACTCTAACATCACTGGCTCTCACAAGATGAGAAAATATGACTTGCAATTATTTGCAAACAGAACATTCAAATAAATGTTGGAATTTTGAACTTGGATATGATGGCAATCACCATAGTGCAAGTAAATAGCTACTTATCCACGCTTAAGCTTGTGTACATCTCTTGAAATGCTAATGGACAAGAAAGGTTCAATGTTAGACTTTTTTGCTTGCAACAATATACAATGCAGCTGTTGGCATCACTTTTTGACTTGGATTTCAAGTATAATCCGCTTTCAATTCAGTCTCCCTGCCAGGTTTTACTGTGAAGAAATCATTTCTCTGTGTGTAGCTGCAGTGAGACGTTAAACCAATGTCTCAATTTGTCTGAATCATTGGAGTATTTTCTCCTCCTCCTCCTCCTCCTCCTCCTCCTCCTCCACCCTCTTCCTCATCTTTCTTTTTCACAATACTTTCCAGTGATTTGATGGAAGCATTAGGTCCATGCCAACACACACACACACACACACACACACACACACACACACACACACACACACACACACACACACACACACACACACACACACACACACACACACACACACACACACACACACACACACACACACACAATGCTCTCTCACTGGAGACAGCACCATAAACCAGGCACCAGGGCCAGTCATGGAAACAAGCAAAGAAAGTGTGCTTCAACTCAACCTCGAACTCTTGGACAAGTGGGACAATCTATTTCTCTATCTGAAAACAAGTAGAGCATGTATCCATCTCTGTACACTTACTTCAGTCATTGTATAATTTCCAATCGCAGTAAAGACACAAAGTCACTGAAACCCCCCGCTTCCTTTTTTAACATATGTGTTGGCTGTAAAGCAGCACTGATTGCCAAAAAAAGCCGTCTGCCCTGCTGGTGTGTGGTTTTCCTTCCAAATTAGCTGAGGCATATGGAAAAAAACACACCAAAAAACATGAGTGCAGGGAAGAAATCTGTAAAATATATAACGTAAAACTTTAATGTGTCTTTTTAAAGATATACTGTACCTCATGATGGTCATAATGTGTTTTTGCAGGAGGTATCCAGTGGAAAATTATAGTACGTGATCTTTTTTTAGCCCTCTCTTTGGCAGAGATTTAATGAATGCTGACAGTGTCGGTTTCCAGAGGAAGCTTCTTGTGGTTTCATTGTTTTTTAAAGAGGGATAATAATTACTATGTAGATGAGTAAAAATAGATGTGTAACTAAATCTTGGCAAGCTTGTGGAAAATCCCCTTTAATCAGAGCAAAAAGTAACTTTTCGTCACTTTCACAAATCTTTATAGGGTTTAAAGATAAATGCAAACTTGACACCATGAAACATTCAATCCAATCGATGCTCAGAGTTTATCAGGTAGCCAGTGCGTCGATGTGTTTGCTTTGGCTTCAGGTGTCTGAGCCATCAAGCTATTCTGGGCACAAGACAAACTGCATGATTACACATACTGGTGGGTATCCACGTGAACACGGGTTGCCATGACAATGAGGTTGAGCAGGCTTCTCGCTATGCTGGCTACATAAGACAATGTTGCATGCTGTAGCACCACCAGTAACATATTGCTCTTTAGATCCGCCTATCTCAAACTCAAGAATTCATAAAAATCTGAAAATCTTCTGGAGCCCACCCAGCTCTAAACTCTCAAACCTAAATGAGATTAAACTATGACCTCATAGAAAATCAAAAAAGTGTGTATTGATTATTCATCCAGATGACAAAGAAATGTATTAGCATATCTGTCAACAAAACAGCTGGTCTGTTGGCATTTTTAAAGAATCTTACAGCAAAACGCAGAACAACAACTCAATGAACATCCATTCACCAAGATTTATGCAAAATTTATTCATACAACACGTTCAAGAAATCCTCGTTCAAAAAACAATGCCCTGTTAAATTTTGCAATTTCACATTATTCATCCGGGACATATTAGACAAAATACAAAAGATAGCTTGTCTCTGTTAATATCCCCTTCAACGAATGTGCTCAAAGCTTCTTTTAGGTCTACGACATACCTGTCTGTGCTATGTAGAAATCTGCTTCTAACTCATAGGTAGCTGCAGTTTAAAGTCTGGGACTGCCCTTCCTTCCAATGCAAAATAAACATCAAGACAAAAGTGACATCAGAAAAAAGGGAGAGTGACACTGAATTTAATCACCCTGTAATGTCAATAATGTTAGAAAAATGTAATGTATAGAAAAATAGATTTGTATATACCTTTATGGCAATGCCAAATTCAATTCCGAAATGAGACAGTCATAACTAATTCATCCATCCATCCATCCATCTTCTATACAGCTTAGTCCTGTGAGGGAAGACGGTGGAGTCCAACCTAGCTAACTATGGGTGACAGCAGGATAGGCCCTGGACATCAGTCCATCACAGGACAAACACACAGAGACAGTCAACCACACACTCACATTCACAACTACAGGCAATTTAGGTGACCTCACAAGCAGGCTTTTGGACTGTGAGGGAGACCAGAGTACCCAGAGGAAAAAAACACACACACACACAGGGAGGACATTAGCTCACTGCTATATAATTGTGAAGTGAAAGGAAAATGATACATGGCTTCCAAGTGTAAATAACTGCGAAGAGTGACGTATAAAAGTATTCATACCCCTTGAGTCAATACATTGTAGAGGCACATGTGGCAAGTCTTTGTCTCTACCAGCTTTGCACATCTAGGGACTGAAATATTGGCCTATTTTTCTTTGGTAAATACCTCAAACTGAGTCAGATTGGACAGAGAGTGTCTGTGAACCACAATTTTCAAGTCACGCCAGAGATTTCCAGTTGAATGAAGGGCCGGACTTTGGCTTGTCCTACCGAACACACAAATCCTTTCATCTAACCTGTCCACTGCAACTCTGGTCGTTGTTCTACTGGAAGGTGAACCTCTCACCCAGTCTGAAGTCTTTAGCAGACTCTAACCGGTTTTCCTCCAAAGCTATTGTATTTGGCTCCATCCATCTTCCTATCAATTCTGACCAGCCCACCTCTTCCTCCAGAAGAAAAGCATCCCCACAGCATGACGCGGCCACCTCCATGTTTCACAGTGGGGATGATGGGTTCAGGGTGATGGGCAAGGCTAATTTTCCACCAGACTAAGCACCTTCCTCCACGTGTTTGCTGTGCCTTGTGGCAAACTGGACAGGACTTCCCATGGCTTTGTTTCGACAATGGCTTTCTTGCCACGTGCCACTTATCAATAAAAGCCTGATTTTTGGCGTACAGAACTGATTTCCTGTGGAAAGGTCCCACCTGCTGTGGATCTCTGCAGCTCCTCCAGAGTTACCTCTCGGCTGACTGTCCGATCGATGCTCTCCTTGCCTGGCCTGACAGTTTAGGCGAATGGCCATGTTTTTTAGGTCTGCCGTTGTGCCATACTCTTTCTTTTTTCAGATGATGGCTTGCACGGTGGTTCGTGAGATGTTCAAAGCTGGGGACAATCGTTTCTTTAACTCAATCCTGCTATAAACTTCCCCACAACTTTATCCCGGTGCACAAATGTTCTCTGATGAACGTCCGAGGCCTTCAAAGAACAGGTGGGTCTATACTGAGATTGGATTGCACACAGGTTAACTCTGTTTACTAATCAGTCGACTTCTGAAGACACTTGGTTGCACTGGATTTTATTTCAGGGATCAGAGTAAAGGGGTATGATGACTTTTGCTTGCAACACTTCTCACATATAATTTAGCTTTATTTACGAGTACATTTACTGGAACATTCCCTTCTTCCTCTCTCACACAAAAAGATAACATAAATTAATACATATGATAAATGGCTCATGGATTTTTATCATTTCTTTAGCATTTCTGTCCAAATTGTCCTTTTTAATCACTCGCAAAGCACATATGGCACATTCAGTCCATCCGGCACTTTCACGCTACTTTATTCAACTCAGATTTGAAATCCCAGCTGACGTAAAGGCAGGGTACACCGGTTCATCACTGGGCAAACACAGCAAAGTGGATAGACATGTTTGCATTCACACTTTTGCATTTTTCTGTACCATGCAGAGTGGTCAAAGAAAAACCTGCGCAAGCTCAGCAAGAACATTTGAACTCTGTAGAGAAAGGCTCTAAAGCCTGGAGTCAAATTTGGGATGTCCTCGCTGAGAGTGCTAATCACTACACTTCATTTATAACACTCTAATGGTGCCTCATTAGAGTCTTTTTTTTTAAATTGAATGTAAGCCTCTGCAGGCATCAGAAATTCACATTTAATCTGCAGAAGAGGAAACTTCGACCTTATTCGCCATACTTCTCTTAATCGATGAGAAAAATGTAAACAGTGAATCCACGAGTGGAACAAATCATAAACTTACAGCCAGTTTTGTTCACTTCAAAATCAAAATCTATCTTTCAGATTCAACATTTGTACCTCCACAAACTAAATCCCTTTTAGTTGCTTTACGTCCTGTTGCTCTCAGTCCCTGCTGCTCTCTCTAACATGGCAGACAGCTTTGCCACCGTCTCTGTTAGTCACATAAAATGTTGTCAAGCTGGCAACTTTGGGTCGTTTTAGACTCTTAGACTGTTTGTGCCGGCCTTGCCGCAGAGAGAAGAATAAATATTGGGCCAAGAGCAGCTGAAAGGAAGCCTCCCCTCTGAGTGTCCCACTGTTTGCTTCCTTCCTCCTATAAACCCAGGGAACTGATGGGAGTACCTGACCTGAGTGCACAGTAGAATATTGATTGGTGGTGAGATTTATATTGAGTAGTATGAAAATCATACAAGCTTATGTAATGATTAAAGATAAAATAATTTTTTTTTCTCCAGAACTCTTAATGTAAACAAACTACACTGAGCTTCAATCAATATCTGACTCAGCCCTTCTGCAAAAATGTATCAATACACATCCATTAGCACTTAAAGCCCCTCGGTGACCTCTTTAAAGATAATGCAGAATGCTTCGATTGAAAATGGAGAAAGAATCACTGGCCATCACTGAAAGGAAGTGTCTAAAAGCAGTGTATATGCACATATTATTCAAAAACCATTAGCTCTTCCCATATTTATGCATCCTATAATCAGAAAAAATATATTATTAAAAAAGAGTAATTTTAGGTTCAATTCAGCTAAATGAGAATACATACGATATAAGCAACACTATCAAGTGAGATGATGTGATTGACTTCATACCCGGGTTCAGAATAAAACACAATAATATTTATCCACAGCTTTGTGTGATCCATGTGCGAATCTACTGACGAGAAAATAAAACTGTAGAAGTTGCTCCCCAGAATAAAATAGAATTGCATTATGTCAGGAAGTGTTCAAAGTGTAAAACCAGAAAACAACGGCCTGTATCAGATCACGGGTAGAGAAGTTTCCATCAAAGCCAAGCAAAGCATTGTGGATATGTAGATCGACAATATTCAGCTGACCTAACTACAGTTACAGTCTTCTGCACTGTCATATCCAAGCAAGATGGGCCATGTGGCATTTTCTTCCTGTGCTTGTCGGACTTCCTCCCACAATCTATTGAGATGCTTGTGAAAACTGACCATATGTGTGAATGTGTACAGAATGTGTGAACCTCTCTGTGTTAATGCTATGAGGGCTGTTTTTGTTGGTCACAAAATCATATAAACTACCAGGATTCCACCTCCGTGAGCCATGAGTATCTCTCCTCTGGGAGAAGTAGTGACTCTGTGACATATTTCACTTGTGGTCAATCAAACTTGCACACTTTCAAAGTGCGATCACACATCTTTACATGTTCACACATTCAATGTGCCAAAGCTCGAAGGGTTCTGCACACTAGTGATATTTAACTTTAAGCATATTCACAGCTCGCATCAGCTAGGTAAATCACTCTCTATTATTACAGCTTCAGTCACAAAGCTGCTGTAGCAACGTGTTTTCTTGTTGAGATGTTTAGGTGTCACACAACAATGGTGCCAAAGCTGTCATGCAGTTAGCTCATGCGCCATCACACTGCCAACTTCAGGTTTGGAAGATGCCCTACTGACCATTCTACCAATGGATCTAGAGCAGGCCAGAGGGTCCCTCAATTGGGGTGCAAATCTCTTCCACAAACAGTAATAAGTAAATCACAAATATAGTGATGTTACACATCAAATTAAACAGCAGAGCTTCTGTTACAAGAAGCCAACACCAAAAAAATGAATTACCCTATACTAAAATACATGTAGTGTCATTTTCTCTACTCATTTTGGACTCCAGCATTCAAGCAGAAAATCCTAACAGAAGAATAATAGAATAGTTTCTGCTTTAAATAGTTCAATTGAAGAACATGATATCCTATTTTTTACTTATTTACAGTAGATCATATAAGAAGATGGTCAGAAGACTATACTAGTATGATGGATTGGAATGTGGTGTAGTTATGCTTTTTCTGCTGATCTCCGCATTAGCTGGTACTCAACAGATTGAGGTGAAAACAGCTGGGTGTGTGGGTGAGAAGGTTGTGAGAGGACAAGTGTGAAAAATGCCCTCTGGGCGGCTAAAAGCTAAGACAGCCAGCTGTCATGGCTCAGCTGTGGAAAAGCTGATGGAAAGTGAAGCTTAAACCAACCATTGTTGGTTTAAGCTCAGCTGTAAATGAGGTTTATAGCCTATCTCGGTGGAGTTGAATTGGGTTAAATGTAAGCAGATTTGTTTATGTTTTAGGGTATTGTGGAATATAAGCTTTCCAAGAACATGCTTTCTAAACCATGTACATACAGGTGCTGACAACTTGCAGCCATGCTCAAATTCACTGCTGTGTTTTATTGTGAGCTGGTGTCAGTGTCAGCCATTGATTTTCAATGTCCAGGAGACAGTGGTGTTGTCTGGCAATGCACAGCTCTGCTGATTGAAGAACACTAAGTGGTTGCAGCTGGTGTTGAAGTCTGTGTCAGCACAGACTTTCATTTTATAACCAACAACCACAAGAAGCCATCAGACCTGCTGATGCCGTGCAGACAATAGGGCAGCAGCCTTTGGCTCGCACTTAATCAAGTGATTATATAAATTCCGCCACTGCAACTTGGGTGTTTTTAACTGTACTTCAGCATGTTTTCCTTCACAGTGGGTAGCATGTGTCTGGCGTGCACCCCAATAAAGCAGGAAGGTTGTAAATGCAGTGTGACAGTGGGGATGAAGAAGGTTTTTGCTTACAAAGAGAGAAGACCTGCATGAATAGCTTTTCTTTTTTTGCTGATATTTCAACAAATTCTGATACTGTTTGGTAATACATACCAGGAAAGAGACATGAAAAATGAAAGCAGTGGGAAAGGCCACTCCCAGACTGATACTGACCACCACATGTCATTGTTTCGTTTAATCTCTCTCTACACACACACACACACACACACATATATAAATATATATATGTGTGTGTGTGTGTGTGTGTGTGTGTGTGTTTGACAAGTGGTACCCCAACCAACGTCCTCCTCGTCCTGTCTTGATGTGGAGCACTCTGATTGGAAGATGACGGCTGATTGGCTCAGCTCCGCCCACCAGCCCACCATTTAAAAGCTCCAGTCTGCCTCAAGAAACCTTGGTGTGTGTTTAAAAATAGTTTGTGTGATCTTTGTAACTCAGCGCCACTCTGATCTTTGAGTGTTTAAATGTTGGTTAGACTTTAGTCAACTTGCCCCATTGTCAAGCAGTTTGGTGAAGGTACCAGCTGTTTTGTTTTAAGTTAATAAGGGGTTTTTGTTTTCAAGTTTTCCATTTGTGTTTAGTAAATTTGTGTCGTTTGAAAGTTTAGTTAACATTCTTCTAGAGAAGAAGCTGCCTTTTTGTTTTAGTAAGCGGCCTTTGAGAGAAGAAGCTGCTTTTTGTCAATTACAATTGACAGAAATTGTGATTCGCTTTTTACTAGCTTTTAACAATTTAAAAGCGTTGTAGCTGAAGTAAAACTCAATGTCCCTACTACTGCCACTCAACAATCACCAAACGTTTCTTTTGATTTTGCTGGGAATCAACATGAATTCAGTTAATATTTCTGTGCATCGTGTCAATCTGGCTTTGAAGTACATAGTTGATGTTCTATGATATTAGGAATTTACCAGTCATTTGAATTTAGCTTTACTGGAGTCAGTCGTCATGCTTCTTAACAGAATAACCACAGTTGCTGTTCTTACTATGTTTTGTGGCAGTGTTTACCCACTGTCAATTAATTTGCTCTTTGGCTTCTGTGTGCGTCAAACAATAATTCATTTAAATGACAAATATTGCATGATCCCTCAGATCTCAATAACAAAGGCTGTGTTCTGTAAATACAACATGTATTACATATGTTATCTTATATGGTTGAAACTCAAAGCAACTGTAATCTCCTCTGGTTCTCTCTTTCTGTACTTACTCGGTTGATTGTTTTTCAGCATTAGAATAATCCAAAAATGTTGCATTCAGTTTGAGCAGCTGTTTCTATTTCACTTGACTGTTGTTTACTGGAAGAGGGGTAAACTAATGAGGCAATTAAATGTAACGTAACAGCTATTTGCCCTAACTGTTAACCAACCCTGTCACCCATCCGATCAGGTTAGGGTTAATGGTTGCCACAGATTCCAGCTGCACAGCACCACTAATGTCTTCAAGTATGCCAGTGTCATGGCAGCAACCATTCAAAATACTTTTGAGTCTTTCAAAACTGGAGAGAAAAACGCACCACAGGCCGCCCTCCCACACTCAGGCTCAGTGTGGCGTGAGAGGAAATCTCAGACCACAGCTGATTTACTCCACAATGCTGCCTATTACCAGAACATCCGCATCGCAATGACACAAATACATTTTAGGTACAAATATGCATTAAGTTATGTGTAAATGAGAATCAAAGTGATGTGTAATTGCTGAATAAAACTTGTACAGAACATATTCCAGCCTTGCTGAATAGCTGTGAAAATGTGAGTGGTTACAGAGTGAGTCAAACTGTACTTTTCACGTTACGGTTTATACAGAGTGCAAAACAAGAAAGAGAATGACCTCACACAATTGGACCTAATTGAAGCTGATGAAATATAATTTAATGCGGATTTTGTGACTCGATGCAGGAATCACAGTTTTCCTTCTGTTCACGCTCTGATATGAAGCAGGAATAAAATTTCATAAGGCATAAAGTACAAGATGCAAAAAAAAGGTGGTACAGCTACAAGATACTGAGCTTATCTTAGACATCTTTCTTATGCCAGCATGCAAAGTTAACTACCACAAAGACATCCCCACAGAGTAACTTTATTTTGCCATTTATCAGATGTGGAGTGTGTGCAGCTCAGAAAAGGCAGTAAATTTAAAACAAAGCCAACTCGGCCAACCTCACAAATCAAGGCAATGCTGACTTTTATCAGTACTTAACCAAAATGATGCTGTTTTCCTCATCTTCAACAAGCGCTCATTTACTACACAATACCCTGTTCAACGTCTGCCACACCTGTAAATCAATATAGCAATAACCATGCTTTTGATAGTAAAATTAATTTAGATGTTTTTCTTCTAAAAATGAGCATATCGCAATGACAACTCAGAAAAAAACTGTATACATGTGGTATTTTGATTGTAACTGAGGAATTATTCCAATATTTAAATGTTTTTTTCCTAGGGGTGGCATGACTCTGTTGGGAGAGTAGTCGTCTCCCAATTGAAAGATTGCAGGTTTGATTCCCATCTCCACCAGTCCACATGCTTGAAGTGTCCTTGGGCAAGACACTGTACCCCAAGTTTTGGAATGACAGCTCCTTGCACGGCCGCAGCCTCCATTGGTGTGATGTAAAGCGCATTGGGACTGCTCGCACAGTTGAAAGGCGCTATATACGTGAAGTCGATTTACCATTCCCAGTTATTTAGAGCTCAAAACAATAAGTCCATTTGTTTGTGGTTTAATTATTCACACACTCTGCTGAGAATTTACAATTGTCTTCCCATAAAAGGCGACTAACGCTTGGTTCCTCTGTTCGCATTATATGAGCAATAGGTTGGTTTTTGAGTTTAGTTTGGTTAACGAGCCTCGAAATTAGACAAAAAAAAAGATTACATTTACTCCATGAATTCATTCCTTTTCTACCTATTTATATATGTCGGGGAGGAAGTTTCCCCTAGAACAGCTGATAAAGAAGGATACAACGTGGATAGGCTGCTAATTTAATCCAAGGTTTATGCCAAATGCCACGAGACAGGAAACCAAATATTACTTGGAGTACATGGAGAAAAAGATTATTTATCAGATTCAAATGCGGATTATTTTACTGTCATGCAGTGGTGCAAACCGCTTTCCCACCAAGCCCCCTGAATGAGTTTGTATGAAAGCAAATTGTCAACATGCACAAAATTGAATAAAATGGCTGTGTATGTCTTAAATATATTGAAAAGAGACTTTAATTTCACCTTCACTCTGCAGATTAACTTTCTTCCTCATTGAGAGCCCCTCTATCCACTCAGACGGGTGATATTTTTCTATTGGTGCAGAGGTTTGTGAATTCAATGAAAAGTGTTGTGCTTCATCTGTCATACTGGTCAACCTGCTGTAAGAAGTTTCCATGTTATTTATCCAGTCATTTCTTCCTCCTCCACACATTAACTACTACTTGGATTGTTGGGACGTTCCCAGACGGAGGAATGCATGCAGCCGTCCCATGAGCAGCCTGCTCCCGTTGAATGTTTTTGCTGCAGAGGTCTCTGGGCCCTACAGGATGCTGCGGGAAACAAACAAAGGGGCAGATTTAGGCCACAGCGTTCCCACCAAGTGACGTTATTCCATCGTGGGTCAAGGTCAGCAGAGATCAGCATTTTGGGAATTGTTGTTTGAGTTTGTAACGTCTACCCCAAGATACCGCGTAACTCATAACACCTTGGAGACGAAGCCATCTGCTTCGTGTTAGCATGCGGGTGTGTTAATTTCTCAGCCTAACTCTTCGGTCACACCATCTCTCAGCAGGTTTCTTTGTTAAGGTGGATTAATTTCTGTCAGATGAACTGATGGAAGGAACAAAGAGAAGACAGGAAGATGAAATTAAAGAATGACCTGAAAACAATTAAAAACAGACTGAATGTTGAAAATCAGCTGCTCCATATGAAGACGATATACTCAACATGACGTTATGGTCTTTCTCACAATTACAAAAACTTAATTCGATCATAACCCTCTACCACATGACTATTTATTTTAGAATGTAAAAAATATTGCATATTGAGAGCTTTAGGGTTCCAAACAATGTAGTAATCACAATGGAAATAACTATAATGGTACATTGACAAAAATAATAATAATAACCATCACATACCCTTCTTTACACGTTTGTGCATCTGAACATATATTATCACCAAGTTTCACAATGTAGAAAAGTAGGTTTCTTTTGCTGTCACTGTATCACATGGAGCTTTGCCAATTTAAGCCCTAATTTTCTTGGGCAGAAACTTTTTCCACGACATTTTAAGAAGATATGAAGAAAATAAAGATGTAATTGGACAGTGTCCTAGCCAGAAATGGAGGTTGTTGTACGAGGGCAATGCTATGCTGCAGAGGGTTTGTCTCTGACACAGTCAATGTCACCTTGAGGACATCACATTGTCAGATAACTAGTGAAGGTCAAAAACCCTTTCTAGTTACACTCGTCTAAATGTATCTTCATTAAACTAGATTTTGTTTTAAAATAATGGTAATCCATTCTAACTGCTTTTGAGTTTTTGGATGACTTCTGTCTTTTTCTGTTTACTTTGTAACTTTGTTTAAAAGTGAATGATGAAACCTCCTGTGAAGTCATCATGAGGAGTCGGGTAGGAGTATCAAGTTGTCCAATCTCAGTGGTTTAAACAGTGGTTGGCCTAGAGGCTAGAGAAATGGACGTAGGATCTGAGTGTCTCTGGTTTGATTCCCACAGCCAACGGGTCATCAATGTTCGCCTGAGCACTGCCCCTCATCTCACGCGCTCTCCAAGTCTCAAGGGGATGGCTTGAATGCAGTTGGTAGAGTAGTCGTCTTTCAATCGGAAGGTTGCAAGTTTAATCCCCTATCTGTCCACACTGAACCCCACATTGCTCTCGGTTGCTCTCAAGCCACCTCCATTGGTTCGATCAGTAGTGGCCTAGATGTTAGTGAGGCAGACTTGCGATGGAAAAATTAAAGGTTCAATCCCCACTGCAGACAGGTCACCACTGTGGTCCTTGAGCAAAGCCCTTGACCTCCATCAGCTCTTTGGAAGACTGTAACATGGCCGCACCTCCGCACTCTAAAAATCAGTAGGATCAATGGAGAAAAGTAATTCCCCCTCGGGAAGTATTTATTTTGTTTAGCTTGCTGAATAAACAATTGTTTTAACATTTTACAGCTCGCTGTGTTCTCCTTTTGTTGTGACTGTTTGATGCAGGCTGAGGCACGACATACAAAATAAAACTTATATGAGCATACCAGCCTCACTTGATGTTCATGTTTTGCTGATAGAAATTTACAACTGAAAACAAAATCTAATGCATATTGTTGATTATACAAAAAGCTTATACCATTTGAAAACAGCCTTGCTGTTGCTCTTGTGATGCATTTGCATTACTTTTTATTTAAGCTGCCATTATCCCTGGTTTCAAGAAGACAACCCCTCCCCAAAAAAGACTATTCTTCATCCTATCAGTACCTAACTGAGAGCTGCAAGCTCTATTGTATGACAATATGTCTGAGGTCTCTCTGTATGGGCAATCTAGAACAGACTGCACACAGCTAATCCCTGGTCCTATAAACTTCCACAAGGCCTTTTGCTCTGTGATCACCAACAACTGCTTAGCATGTGCTGCATATGATCATAGAGTTTATAGCAGTTTGACTCTCGGAGAGTGAGAGTTGGAAGCTCTTGTTTGTTTGGATTTTAATATATATGTATTCAATGTGTTTTGTTTAGTCCTTGAAGTGAAGTAGCTATAGTCACAATGGAATGATAGATTGTATCCTGGCTAAAAGAATACCCTACAAATTATTAACCAAAGTGTCTCACCATAGTCAATAGTTTATGCAAGCTTAAAAAAAATCCACTGACGTGATATACAGATTATTGTTATCTTAGTTTAGATGATTTGGGAGCTTTCACAGTGATATTGCTGTGACATTACTGTATTGGTTTGATGGAACTTTCCAGTAACGCATTACAGCAAAGCACCACATCATAAAGGAGAAGATATTTGCTGCTGACACAGCTCTTAGAAACATCTCTCTTTCTCATGCACTCATGAAAACTCTCTGTGAAGGGAAACGGATCAATACTAATGATCAAAAAAGGATCTATATCTGCACTTAACAAGAAACCACTCTATCCTGTGTGGCAGCCACTGCCAGTGGCTACCTCATCTGTGAGTCAATTGAACTGTGAAAATACTCAAATAATTGTCCAAAACTGATGCTCGTGTTGAAAGAGAAAATAGGCTATCATCCCATTGCTTTCAGTGGAACTTGGCTGCTCACACATCAAAGGAATACCTCTGGAGGGGGAGTCAAAACTAGAGAGCAAGTGCACAGAAGCCTGGGGTGTTGCTTTTCCACATGCCCGTGGTGGACCCCAAACCAATTAGGCCTTAATTGAGTGTCGTAGTGAAAAGGGGGCCATTGAGCAGAACCTCTTTCACCCTGTTAGCCAGAGACAAGCATGCTTTGTTACACACGCTCTGACTGATCTGGAGGCATTTCGCTCATCCGACCCACTTACAACAGATGAGGCCAAATGAATGAGATGCCCCAGGTTCCTCCCAAAGACTCATGTGCAGCTTTTCTCCTACAAACAAGCGGGCATGTTTTACCATGTAAAAGATCGGGCTAATGGTTTTTCTTCAATGTCAGTTTGTGGCCTATAAAAATGTGGGCTAATGGTCCTCTTCCCTCCTGCAATCAGGATAATAAACATGAATAGACAATGATGAGCTCATTGATAGCATGCTTTGATACTGACAGTTTGTTTGTCACCAGTGGGCTGAAGTGACCCAATTGCTTAATATGCAACTAGACAAAAAAACAAACTGTATGAAGATTGACTGACATAATGCAGCCAGACTTTAATTGCTGGACTGAATACATCAATTTGAGCTGTTTAATTGCATGTAGGTTACTCTCTGGGTTTATTCAGTGTTGTTTATAATCAGAATTTCACAAATTGAAGGACCTGCAAAACTCCTCCTTTCCTGAATGCATGACTGGACAGTTTTTCTACAATTTTGTTTTGTTTTTTAAATGTGTAGTTTGTCTGTTACATAACTTTGTGCACCGCGACACAACCAACGTCCTCTTGTTAATGATCTTTCACATTAGACAACAAAATGCTGAATAAACTACTTCATCATGAGCCACTGAAAACACCATACACATTCAACATGTGTGAAAAACTTTCTGACATTTTGTTTTAAAAGGAAAGACATTTTGATCAAGCTTCAGCACTATGTGCAAAATGAAAAGGTGAAACAATATTTCAAAGATGTACATTTGTTTAGAAGTTGCATAATGCAATAAACATATCAACTGTTTGTGTCCCAGAGGCAATTAGACTTGCTGTGTTTTATTAACTGAATACATGCAGAAGATATCATCTTAAGTGTGCTTATTAGTTTTGTTTTGAATATAGCATTTTCCCTGCATATTGATTTTTAAACTCTTGAAAAGGGTCCTTGTTCCAAAATGAAATATCTCCATGTGCTGATGACATGAATGGTAAGGTTTTAGCTGCTTGTATATTTACAGCCTCGCCTGGGAGCAACGTGGTGAAAGAACAACATGCATGTCCTCCCAAATCCCGTCTGAGGCCTCCAGCACAGAAAGGGCCCCAGGAAAAGGTCCCAGAGGTCAGCACAGCTTCTGTCGACATGTTTTTTTTCCACAGATCTTTCCCTCCCTCTCTCTGTTTCCTCGTCTTCGTTCCACCTGATGCTACAGATGCTTTCACATCTGTTTTCATGGTTTGCACTTAGTTTTTTCTCTGGGCCTCCTCTCCTGTCCTCAGGCATGTCGACAGCATTGATTTCCCAATAATCCAGCTTCAACTGAGCTCACAAGGCAGATTATAGGAAGAGGGAGAGGCTTTACATTCCCAAAGAGCCCAGGTCTGCCCAGCTTGCTGTGCTGTGGTGCCTGACAATCAAATCTTTTATCTAACCTCATGTTTATTGAAGGAGAGAGAAAAAATAAAAAATACCCTGTGCAGCATGCACAAACCAGCACAGGCAGATTCTTTGGATTTCCTCTGTGGTTGCAGAGTTTTGCAGTGAACTCACCACAATCTGACCTTTACCCCACATCAAAAGCCAACCTTAATAAGTATCAGTAGCTCAAGCCTTTCATGATCGCTGCACAAATTAATACTTGTCAATCAATGAGGGATTTACAATGTCAAGCTGGTAAATCTTGTTCCTGATTCACATTAACAGGGTTGATGGCAACAGTTGGAGCATGAACACTGACGTCAGAGCGTGTGTGTGTGTGTGCGTGTGCATGCGTGCGTCTGTTTGGGAAATGCCTGTAGAAACATGTTGACTTATTGTCTTTTTTATTCCCCTTCTCGCTGCCGTTTGTTTTAGGCTCCTCTGGTTTTGTTTCCACAATATGAGTCATTTCAATCATTGTGTTTTATAGGTGTTGACATAATAAATATATATTTTATCTTCAATTAAGTTGTGCTTTTTTTGTCTTTGTTGGAGCAGTGGTGGCTGTTTCCTTATTGCTGTGGATAACCTCAGCTCACCACTGAAACACATGACGGCACGTTTTCGGAGAATATGACTCGTTTCTGGAATGAGTTAACTAACTGAAACGTTATGTGTTTATTGGTTGTTCAGACAATATGTGAAGTGCTTAACCCATCTAGAAAAATCACTCAACTCTGCTTTGCCGATCAGCTTTTCCACTGACTACTGGGTTTTGTTGTTTTTAATATTGCCACTTCAGAACACTGACATGTATTGCAAGAGCTAAATAATGCCAGTGAAATTATCTCACACAGTTTAGTTTTGTTATTTCAACTGTTGATTTCAATGATAGAGCTTTTTGTGGTAGTTTTGTTTGCGGTTTTATTTGTATTTGTTTGACCCTGCATCAAAACAATGCCACTACATTGTGTTTTATTCAGACATAGGATAGCAAACAATGTTTTGGGGATTTTATTTTTTAATAATTGCATTTTAGTTTAACAACTTCTCAACCTTTTGATGTTTGCAGCTCTGTTTGACTCAATTAGCCTGCTGATGCTCTTCCTGCCCGTAGTTCTCTGTGTACTCATTTTCCTTCCTACAGCACAAAAACATGTGCTACCATTTAATTGGATTCCATGAATTGCCTTTTGACATGATTGTTTGCTTTTGCTTGCCCATGACGGATAGTTAGCCTGTTGAAATTATTTTTTTTCAGTGTCTCTGAATTACTGTAAATTATGTTTATCAATGTGGTTTACATGAAAACTGTTGAATGTTTCTTTTGGCAACCACTTAAGTGTTATAAACTTTCTTTTTTTTCAGCTATTAGATGACACAAAATCAGTTCCATAAAAATCTGCAGTGTCACTTGTTTTAGCTTTGGTGTTTTTATGTCTTCTGAAGGAAGATCATAATTTGCCTTAGGTAACTGAAAAAGTCAGTTTTCGACACTTTCACTGCCTCCTATCGCCGCCTCTATAATTAATGGAGATTCAGACCACCTGGTCAGTGTTTGACCTTTACTGGACTCACTTTCTTCCTGTTGACTCTCAAATATTCAAGTCTGCTTGTTGTACCCTGTTGTTTTTGGCTCCACTTGAATCCGTGCTCTGTTTTGTCTTTGCTTTGTCTGCCTGCCAGCTTGTCTTTCTTTTTTGTCTTTTCTTAAAAACGTTCAGTCAAATCTCGACAAGCGTTCTGCTGTGCTGTTTGGATCTGCACCCTGAGCTGTGGCAGGTGCAGATATTTGTGAGGTGGGGATAGTGGATCGTGTTTTCAGCGCACAAAAGTCACTGTTGTAATTCCTCCATGCATCGGTGTAGTTTAGGAAACACTGTGATCTTCTCTTTATTTTCCTGCCACTCTTCCTGAATGACTTTTGTTTAACACACTGTGTTGGTTCTAACTGTTCCACTTTTATTCTTATAGTCTCACCTTTCATGTTTTCTCCATCAAGCAGTGTGACGGTTCAACTGCACCATTTTTCTACAATCATTGCTTTTTATCATCTGCTTTTCAAAGCAGCGATTAACTCAGTAATCAGAAAGGATTGGCAATATTTGCTTCATGGTGGCAACGATCGTGTTACTATTCTAAAATATGACAGGTAGTTGTTTTTCGACGGACAATCCTAAAGAAAAAAAATGATGAGAAATGCAGAAAATTGACTAAAGTAGACAAAAACAGAGTAGAGCAAAAAAAAAGTAGAGCAAAAACAGTTGCTTATCAAAACCATCTGATCTTTCTATCAGAAGACTCTATATTCACGTTAAGCAGAATGGAGTTTAGCTCGTGGCTGGGCCCATTCTTGTTTTATGGGCTCACGGTTGTTGATCTTTGATCCCTGTCACAAAAGCACAATAGTTTTATTGCATGAAAACTAATCTTGACCTCTCGAAGTGACTCTGCCACCATAAACACAGACTTTGCCCTTCTCTCTAACCTTTCCTTGTACAGCCATGTCTGGACCTGATGTTGCTTCAGGCCCGAGCGCTTTTTAACCTCTCATTTCCAGAGGCAGCAGGACTGCTCATCATAGTGGCCTTCTATGGTAAATACAAAAAAAGATGGGAGGAAAGAAAAAAAAAAAAAGCACAGAGCGCCTTTAAGGACACAGCCTGCATTGCATCTCTGAAATAAAAGCACACAGAATCCCTCCACTGTGAATTTGTGACATCTTGTGTCTGTAAAGGGAAACTACATCTGTTTTGTCTTGGAATCATAGCGAATGTGAAATAATTGCTCTCTCATTGACCAAGTGAGCAGAATCTACTGTGTTTTACTGTATGAAGTACACATTAACCTTAAATTACTATCAGGAAAACACAGAATCACGGAAAACACATTTATATTTTACAAGGATATTTTTCTAGGCAAGTTGGTAGGTCAGGTAACTTATTCAGAATATTACAGTGTCAAAGTGTATTTAACATAAAGATGAAGTTTTGGAAATTGAAAAGAAAAAAGGCAGTCGTGATGTACTCAGACCAGCCGGATCACATGACCTCCACCCAAAACCTAATGCATCCAATATTTTTTCAAATAAACTAAGATAAGATATCCTTTATTTATCTCACATGTGGAGAAATTTGCAGTGGTACAACAGACAAGATAGTAAAAAAGAAAAGAAATATAAGTATGGACATGTACAGAATATGGGGGTGGATTTATTGCACATAATAAATACGTTTTTATAAATTATTATTGTTATTGCCCAGTTGGAGTGGAGTGATATTGTCCGGTTGTGGTGTGTCAGTGGTCTACTGGGAGCACGCTTGGTTGAAGAGTCTGACTGCAGCATGGAGGAAGGACCGGCGGTATCTCTCCTTCAGACATCAATGAAGGAGCTGCCCAGTGACGGTACCATGTAGGGGGTGGGAGACGGTCTCCATCAGGGATGAAAGCTTCTTCAACATCCTCTTGTCTCCCACCACCTCCACAGGGTCCAGGGGGCAGCCCAGGACCGAGCTGGCCTTCATCACCAGTTTGTTCAGTTTGTTCCTGTCTGCAGCCGTAGTGCTGCTGCTCCAGCAGACCACTCCATAGAAAATGGCTGATGCCACCACTGAGTCATAAAAGGTCCTCAGGAGTGCTCTTTTACTACCGCCATACCTACACTCAGTGTTTTGTGTATGATCTTCCTGGTAAAACTATTTGGTTCTTTAACTTGCAGCTCCCTTATGAGTTGGTCAAATAATGAAAACACACGCACACACAAAAAGTTCACAATAAATACTTTATTTTTGTTTTACCATGAAAAATACAGAAAAGATCTTCATTTACAAGATCGACTTGTGTCAGTCTTGTTTTTGTATTTCCATCTTTTTAATAAGTTTGGTCATTTTTTTTAATTCAAATGTGAATTATTTTGTCTTTATATACAACCATAATTTAAAATACTCAAACACAGAACAAAAATGTATATCACACGTCAGTTACAGGATAGCACTAAGTACAAAAAATACTTTGGGTTGAATGAGTCGGTCCATGCGGATGTCAATGCAACAAGCTGCGTATGACTGCATAACTTAACACCTGCAGTTACTCACTGACTTTCACCATCAGCTGGCTTCATTTAGGCACAAAGAGCTTTGAAGTGGCATCCAAATGTTGGGCTGTACTTCACAGTGGAACCTACTTTGAGAAGCCAAAACTGTGCAGACTGTGGGGGTTTACACTCTCTTGCTTTACTCTCTTTCATCTTCCACTTAAACGCAGAAGAAATTGTTCCGCAAGTCTGCTTCTCAGAATTACAGCCAACAAGTGAATTCACCAGGTGGCCCTCTACATTCCCTCTTGATGAACCAGTGTACCTTCTCTACACACCGCCTGCTTCTGTCCACCCTGCATGTGCTTTATTTTTTCCCAAAAAGTCATCAGCAACAGTCACAGATTCGGCACAATGGCATTATCGCACACAAGAATGTGGATTATAATGCTTCATGGAAAATAAAGAAATGCCAACGCATGAGGCTCGTGCCCTTTGATATCTTTTCCCACGTAACACGAAAGCCACAACGATTGCAATCACACAGAAGTAGAGGTGCCTTTACACCTCACTATGTCTGGTGGAACAAATGCAAATCTGCTTTGGCGAATGCTGAATCATGACACAGTGAACAACACGAAGGATTTCATGGAGCACCGGTGTGTTACAGCTGAGGTGTGCCGTCGTGTTTTTGCGTTGTGAGTTGCTTCATGTATGCAGCAGTTCTGAACTGAGGCAGGTATAGTGAGGAAAAGCTGGGCGGCATCTCTGATGGCAGCTCGCTCGAGCTCTCGGGGTCGAGCAGTGGGTGGGACTCTATGGAACAGCCGTCCTTGTTCAAAACACTTTTGAGAAGCTCGGTTTTTGTTTCCTCATCTTCATCTTCACTCTCCTCATCCTCAGCTTGATAGTCCATTCCCAGATAATATAACTCTTTCTCCTTCTTCATCTCCACTTCATCTTCTTGCTCTGATGTTTCGGAAAACTCCTCAACAGAGTTGTAAGAGCAGGCGTGCTGGGGGTCATCCATATCCCCAGCCCGACAACTGTCAAGCTCCCACAAACCACCGGGGAAAGATCCTGAAATGTCAGAGTTGTTGGCGGAAAAATTGCCCTCATCACTGGAGCTGTTGCCAATACTTTCCTTGTCGTGAAGATGGAAGGGCTGCTGGTCCTGATTCAATTCAGAGGGCAGCACAGTGGCATACGTGACTGAAGATTGGGCCGAAGTGTCTCTGCTTCCTTGGTGCTGGTCCGCCGAAGAAGAAAAAGGCTGTAATTCATCAGTTCTGAGGTCTAAAGCGGTTGAAGCATCCAGCGTGATGGTTACAGAAGGAGCTCCATTCAGAAGACCCTCACTCTCTGTAAACTGACTGACTCTGCGGTCAAATCCTGGGGACAGGGAGATAGCCACTGCAGTGGCCTGGTCAGGGGTGAGGGAAACAAGTGGGTTTTGGATCAGGGCTGCAGTTTGAGTTTTGTCAACGACGATAACATTGCTCATTTTTTCAGGGGGAAGCAGCAGCGGCCACGAGGGCAGACCTTCTGGAGCTCGGAACAGGTGGTCATAGGCGTCCACCTAAGAGGGATAAGCAATGCAATGAAGTTAAAATGCGTCTTCAAATCAAGGGCCGATGATCAAATTTTTAAAAAACAAAATTATTTTTTTTAATTATGACATATATTATTATATCAACCATTTATCCAGATTATTAAATTAAAGTACCAAGAGACTACAATTACACTGGCTTATATACAGGTTGTGTTTCTTTTTGGAGGATGGAGCATTAATGTTTCTCCAATGTGAACTGAAATTAGTTTTTCTTCTTGGTCATCTGTAAAGAAACAGTTTCCCTTTTCATGCAGATTATTCACCTTCAACAGTCTAAACTATTTCTTTTCTAACAACTCATTCTTTTCCGCCTCTGTATGCATTGTGTTTATGATTGTCATGCTTGAGCTGAGCACAGTTTCGTTGGCATATTTTCATTTATCTGTCATGTTTCCTCATTAATTTGCTCAAATAATAATCAGCGAGGTAAAGTGACCTTAAGTGCATATTTTCTGTTATTGCTTTTCTTTCTGAAGAACTAACTCGGGCCGTACCAAATGCACTGAGATATTACCTTGGGTATTGCTTTACAATTCTCATTGATATTGTTTGCTAATTTAGTTGCGAGTAAACTTATCTGAACATCATTTTTGTTTGTTTGTGTATTTATTAACCTTTTTGAAGTCCAGCCCTCTCGCCCATGAACACTTCTTTGGGTTGGGAACATCTTTCCACACAACCTTTTTCATCCTGGAAATGAAACGAAGCAGATATTCAGGTTAGACTTAACAAGTAAACATTTTTTTTTCCTCACATATTGCCGTCTAGTGGCTCCTCCTCTCATCAGCCAACATTAAGTGTAATTTCACCCTTGTGACCTGTTAAATGTTACATCTCATTATTATTTTTTTTTTTTATTGTAGGTGTCTCTTCACTCTGGATTAACTGCACATAGGATTCCCATCATTTGTCAAGTTGGTCACTACAACTAATTATACAAATGACACCTCATACAGTCTCAAAGTTGGCCGTCTTCATCAGAGAAGGTTTTGTTTGTTTGTGGCCGAACATAATTCGGAAAATTCTGTTTATCTCCGCAAGTTTGAGAAGCTCTTACTGGTTTTGGGAAAGGACCAAGGTGACAAACAGAACAATGGAAAGGAATGAGACGATCATCATCATCATCATGTACACTGCAGGATCTCCTCTGGTCGCTGAACAAAAAGACAAAAAAAACCTATCAAAGCTTTGCGTGATGCTATAAGTGAGGTTGCTGGAATTATTTAATGCTTTACCACAGCTGGAAACCTTCAAACATACCCAATGTGAACACCGGCCTCCCTTCCCCATCAGCAAACACTGGATACAAGTAGAAGCCATACTCCTCAGAGGCAAAGAAGTCACCTGACAGGACAAACCAAAACGGCTGCACGTTAGTTTGGCTCAGTAGACATTTACTCGGCTGAAAGCACACTGGTAACAGGTCAAAGTAGAAATATCAAGGTGACGCAGACAGAAGAGGAATCACCTCTGAGATGAACAGCACGGTCTGTGTAGGGAATCCTGGTCCATGGTTCTTCAATCCCTCCAGATTGTGGCTGTCTCTGTGGAGACCACTGGACCACCATGTGCAGAGGCACAGAGCAGTTCTCCCACAAGCCCCATGAGAGCGACACACATGTGCTGTTGATAATCGCCACATGAAACGAACGCACACAGTGACCTGCGAGAGAAGAAGTGACGGCAAATGAATGAATACAACGGGTTAGATTACGAATGCGCAAAGTAAAGGACGCTTTGAGGACGATTGAAGTGTCCTTAAGACTATTTACAGAGGTTGATGTGTTTTCAGTCATTTTCATTTACTTTAAATCCACTTTTCTATCTAATCTGCAAACAGGTGGTAATTCAGTAATGCGTCTGCAAACTAAAAAACTGTGAGCAACAAATAAAGTTAAAGGTGATAATAACATTGTGCTCAAAGTGAAATCACACTGTTCCTTCCTCAGGAATTAAGTTGCAAAAATAATTCATAACTATGGCAAGGTTAGTTTTTAATTGTATGGTTGTAGATTCTTACTAAATCAGAGACTTTCATCAGGATTTTGATGATTTACATCTTGATGTTATGATGGGGTTATTTACATTGCATCTTCTTTATTTTATCAGTTGTCGTATGTATGCAAAAGGGTTCAATAGAAATAAAAGACATGGTAACTCAATACCGGACCAGAATAAAGCACGTCATTTCTAACCTGCAACAGACTATTAATATTAATATTATTACTAAACACGTTAACTGAACTATATGGGAGAAACCGAATGCAAGTTTTGATCCCCAAATCCATGTTTGTTTAACTGCTTGGAATAATCTGTAATATAAAATAGGATTTGTGGCTTAGTTAAAAGTTAGCAGCCATGTACTTTGTTGGAATAATCTTGTAAAAATTAATTGAAAAATTTTAAACATTCATATTAAACCAATGGGTGGTGGACGTCAGAATATTTGAGTGTAATACAATTATTTGTGAATATCTAGCATTACTATTAGTATCATTTAAGCTGGATTGGAAAACAGGTTTACTAGTAGTCTCCGACATATTTATCTAGCACATATTAACCCTAAGCCTACTTTGTTTCCCCTCCAAACTAGAAGGAGAAAAAATATTGTCCATGAAGGTACTGTGGCAGCTTGACATTTTGGAGCTTCATCGTTATTATCTAAATGGTAATGGCAGTGTAAACATGTGCTCTGTAATGCTGTCACATAAGTGAAAAAATGTTTAACGAGAAATGTTTTGGTGAAAACAAATTGGTAAAAAACTAATTGGCCATCTTCATGGAAAACCACTGTTATTTCGGCCAGTTACAAGTCTGAATCATGAGTAATGGCAGAGATGGAAATTACCCACACATACAGACGGCTGTCATTAAAACAAAATGAACGTTGTTGCCTCTGTTTGGCATGTACCAAACATTACTTAGTGCACTGAAGCTAATGGCTGCCGGGTCTCAATCAGGGCTTAAAGCCCTCCACAGCGAGACATACAGTATAACTTTGCTGCATGTGTAGACGCAGGGCTGATTTTACGCCAAGCTTTGGTGCACATTATTCTGTCATGTATGTATTAAAATGATGAATCGTCATAGCCGCAAATGAACACACACCAAAGCCAGTGAAAAACATTACTCTTACTTTATGGTGTCTCAGAAACAACAAAACAAATCAAAGCATCCAAAGTGATGTTGTTTCCCTTTTTTTCCTTTCAAAATCAGGAAATATAAAAATGCAGGCAAATTAGGAGTTTATGGGTTACTTGGATTAGAATATGTAAGAGAACTACATCCTGGACATGCTGTGAGTGTAAACTTGTTGTTCAGAAGCTCTGAATAAAGGTAGCAACAGTCGGCGTCATTTTCTTTCCAGTGAACAGCCTGTCGATACTAACCCTGAATCATGAATCAGTATGTGCTGATGAAACTCTTCCTATTATACAAAAGTTGTTTTTTTTGTCTTTTTTAATCTTGAGTCTGAGACTAAGTTATTGATCACAGGTTTTATGGATTGACTATAGAAATGTTGTTTTCATAATGCTATAAACATGCATTTTAAATTCATTGGATTGTTTGTATGCAAGTAAATGTGTTCTTTCATTCTTAACCATCCTTATTTCATGTCTAAAGTACCTTGACTTATTTTAATTTTGATCATACTTATTTTTGCCTCAAAGGTAGTTTAAGTACATGTAATTTTGACATTAACTCTTATATGTTGGACTAACTCACGTTTTGGCTTTCTTTCCAGCGTCATGTTTATGTTGTCAGAGGAGTTTCCCAGGTCATTGTAGGCCTCCACAGTGACAGTCTGGGGCTCCTGGTTCCACTCAAAGCTGTAAGAAGACACCAGCTTGATCTTCTGTCTTTTCACAACGCCACCCGCACCCTGGTGCTGGACTATAAACCCATCCACACAGTAGGAGTTTCCAGATACAGGGAGATGCTAGAAGACAAAGTGGAGAAAGCAGCATTTTTAAAGATGAGTTGTAACTACTATAAAAACAAACTGTAGTTAACACCAGTTATTAAAAAAAAAATCAAAAACAAAAACACAGCAATTTTCTTTGAGCAGCTGATGATGCATTGCTGTTGTTTTTCACAATAGTTTCCAGAAACAGGAGTAGAAACTTCCCTTGGTGCACGCTCTATTGCTGTGACACATGCCGCTTTATCTTTTCACATATATGTCTTGATAAATGTACCAATGTGGACCTCAGACTAAGAAAACTAATGTCCTTTGGGTTAATAAACCTATTTAATTATCTATGTGGGACTCAAACTACAGGTATCCACATGTTCTGAGTTGTTGTTCCCTCAATGACTCAGTCAGTTGTTTCTTTATGGATTCTGCACAAATATCAAGCTTCATGACATAAAAGAAGAAACTATCCTCCTACAACGTTTGCTGTCATTAAGATGTAGAATATGTGTGCCATGCCTTCATTCAGAACCTTCCCCTTCTCATAGCAGAGACTTTCTTTCGGCTTGGTCTACTGATTGCAGGAGTGGGGATCAGCTGTTTAGATGTTGAGCAGCTGCAGGTAAAACTTGCGCACGCCATACAAACATTGTGCGAGAAAAAAAGCCTTGTCAGATCGGATCAGACTCACATACAAAGCAAGGTTCTGGTTTCATTTCTATTTTTGCAGATCAAATGTGTGTGAATCTCTTGTGACCCCATACCATGTCTGAACTCTAATGTCTGAACACAGTCGAGTTTGCTCCTTTCTGACTAAAACATGAATCTTCTTTCCATGGCAAAAGATATCTCTTCATAGTTTGGGTTTTATGGACACCCCAGGTCGCTCTGCC
Source organism: Lipophrys pholis (assembly GCF_963383615.2). Taxonomy (NCBI): domain Eukaryota; kingdom Metazoa; phylum Chordata; class Actinopteri; order Blenniiformes; family Blenniidae; genus Lipophrys; species Lipophrys pholis. The sequence continues at coordinate 20,288,220 of NC_137640.1, read as the reverse complement.
TGAGCCCCCAGAAATCTCTTAATTTAATCATGAGGCCTTTGGGACAAATACTCCAACCCCATTCTCTCTGTTTGGATTCTGCTTCCTGATAAAATGAACACCGTTCTGATTATTTGTTGACAGTACAAACACAATAACACTAAACATTTAACCATGAGTTTAAACATTTCTGCCTACCTCAAACAACAGAGTAATGTTCGTCTGGTTTCCGAATGAAGTATCTTGACGCATTCTCCAAAAATCAGGACCATACTGAGGGGCTGAGTCAGGAGACAAATATTACAGGTTTCCCTTCAGTTACCCGGTTAGTGATGGAGCAGATGGTATTTGTATGGTAGAGATGCTAGAAATTGAAGTCAAGAAATGTCTTTTTCTTTTTTTTTTTTTTTTTTTTTAAGATTTTACCTCTGCTGTTTTGTGGTGTGGAGTAAACAGTCTCACTCCATTCGCTCCAGTATCCAGTGCCATTTGTGTGCATGCAGCATACTTGGACATCATACACCTGGCACATGTCTGACACGGCAACCTCTGCCATGGAAACCCGCACTGAACTGAGGACCTGCAAACAGAATATGTTTAGGTCTCTTGGAAAAATGGAAAAGAAAAAAAAACCTAATCTGTGGGGAGGGCAGCTGCGCTACCTCTATTTTCTCATCAATGAAAGAGAGGTTATTTTTTCATATTTCTGAGTGACTTTTTTACTGGATCTCATAAAGATGACACAATAGAAAGCATGTGTCTAATTTCAAATAGCATTTTTTTTTTTTAATAAGATTGGAACTGAAATTTATAAAAAGAAAATGATAATATCGTCTGATATGGCGCTGGTGAGCTCAGCATCATGATCCAGCAAAAACGACTTTTAACTCATTAAGCCCTGTAGATCCAAATACTTTAATTTCCCCTGTATTAGTGGACGTAATATATCATCACTGAGTGAGAGATGTTACTACTGCAATGCATTGTGTACTGCATATGTAAGTTGAGAAGGGCACATTCACAAAGAGATCAACGCAAATGTTGTCTACTACTTGTAATGGCAAATAAATGTCAACAAAGCTGCTTTGCTAATAGTAGAAGAGCTGACCTTCCACGCTGGCTGGTCTCCTAGAGGAGATTTTGGCCGGTAGCGAAACTGACACTGAAGACCTTGTGCTGGCAGAGACGGCGGCTCCCAGGTGACCATCAGGACGCCGTTCCTCTGACTGACTGCTTTCACTGTAGTGGGAGGGTTGGGTTTCACTGTGGGTGGGGCAAACCATGCAGAATATTTTCAGTTTGTTTCACAACATGTCAATAATTATGTATATGTTGCTGTAAAAAACATTTTATATGGATGGCTCCAAATACAACACAGTCATTTCGAGGCACTTTTACAGAGGAAAAACTCAACAAGTCCACATGTGCAAACATAAGTGACAGTGGAAAGGAAAAAGTCTCTTTTAACAGGAATCAACCTGCAGAACCAAACTCAGGTGTGGCAGCTTTCCCGCTGTACGGGTTGGGGTTGGGGGAAAGAAGGAGAGAAAAAGATACGATAGAGAGACAGACTGTGGGCAGGGATTCAAACCCTGATTTGGGTATGGGATAGGGATTCTCCATTCAATCCAGCTGACGGAGCTCTCCACTCGCTGCAGACGAATCCACTCAGCCTTTATAAGTCCATTCTCAACCCGGTTTAATTCTTTTGATTACAAGAAGGATTTTTTTTTTTCTTTTTTAGCACAGACCAGGAAACCAGTCCACAAACAGAAGTGGCTCAAGTACTTACATCATTTACTTTAATACAAGTAAACATAAGATGTAAAAACACCTTGATGACAGTAAAAGTTAATTTTTTTTGTACGTGTCTGCATTTAACAATCTTTACATGAAGCTTAATCACTCAAATTCACTATTCTCTGCACTTTGAGTATCCAGGGTTGTTACTCTCAGGTCCACTTTCACTGTCACTCATTGTGACTGTAAAAGTAACGAAAGAAGAAAACTGTTTTTCATTCTGTTTTGGTGAAGTTATGCAAATGGTCTGTAGATCATGGGTGGATATCAATTTAACAGTCACACAGATTAACTCACTCGATGCCTTTTCTCTTCATGGCTGAATTCAATTCTCTGTTTTGAAATCATCTTCTGTTGTAAGAAGTAACAAGCCAGTTTTGACAATGTGAGGAGGAGAAAATACAGCGGCTGTAACAAGTTGTCAGATTTACAATGTTTTAAAAATCGTACTCACCATGATCGATCGGTGATATGTAGACAGGTCTGGACTTAATGGGGCCAAACATGGAGGGCATCTCCAGCCACAGCTTGTAGCAGTTCATTCTAAGAGGTTGGATGATGCAGGTTGTTGACCTGGATTTCACTGAAACGCATTCAGGGTCCATAGCCCCCGTGTCCTCCCCGGCTCTCTCCCTCTCCTCCATCTCATCGCAGGTCAAGTCAGCCCACCTTCATTGAAAACAAGACAAAACATAATGTGTGCTCATCTTGACCACATAGAATTCAGCATTATGTCTTACCTTCAGAAAATGAACCTTTCAAACATTGAGACATTGTTAGTTTTAATATCCACACGCTGGGAAAAGGTAATCAGACTGACCCTCATCGTTTTACTGCTGCCCCAATGAACCTCGCCGATTCCCCTGAGTGAAGCCCACCCTGCACTGATTCAGAGGATATCATACCTACAGTAATACTTTGTATTCAGTAACGTCTAGTTTTTAGGCACATCGACTTGTTGGTTTTTGGCGCATGTTTCATTAATGATGTGCACTTTTACACAAACAAGTGCATGTGGTGAAAGAACGACTCTTCATATTCCAGTAAATGTTGCCTTACTTGGATCTAAATGTGGGCTTGGTCCACTGCGTCATTGTCCAGCTGCAGTCCATTGCGTCAATATCACCATTGGTTTCGCAGGTTATATCAATCGGTGCCCCTGAAACACACAAAAGAGAAACACTGAGGTTTAGGGACAAGGACGGCCTTCGCCTGGAATGTCTTTTGAGCTCTGCGATTCATTTGTTTCTATTGTTGTGTAGTCGCATGCTATCACTCTCTTTCCTGTCTTTGTTCAATTCATGAAGGAAAAAAAAAGAACAGAAAGAGTTCCAGCAACGTTATCTCCCAAAAATGTATTGTAGATGTTAATTTATCAAATCTGTCAACATTTAAGTAAATATATATATTTATCCAAAATATCTGTTTAAAAGTGGGGCAATGGTGCAATAATACAAAGGATACAGCCAAAATAAAAAACAACAATACAGATGCTGGGTTTTACAGCAATTTAGTGTTTAAAGGTTTATTAGAGGTTAATTCAGTATTTAGATCTTAAAAGATGGCTGAAATGATCACATTTCTGAGTGAGTGAGTGAGTGACATTGTATTTTCACTGGTTTTGTGAGAGGGAGTGTTCTGTGACATCTATAAATGTATGTATGTATATATGTATGAATTATTAGGTGTTGTATAGCTTGTTATGAATTATATGTCTGAAATGTAAAAAAAAAAATCATATAAAGGAGATCATACAAGTAAGAAAAGAAAATTACAAAAAAGGATGAAGTGCACAGATTTTCTTTCGGTATATGAGGATGAGGGGAACTTGTAAGTCATTACATTTAGTCTGTAACTGTCATAACAGTTTTTTATATTTTATACAAAACATGTTTCCATCAAACACATAAGCAGATTTATTCTAAAATGTGTGTTCTAATAAAATAAAAGGGGAAAATTCAGCCTATGAAAAGGCAATGCCCTGAACCGCAGATTTTTCCTGATTCTGCTGTTGCAAATGAAAATCACTGGTGTAGATTTTAAAACCTCATATTAACTCTTCATAATTCATATTGATAACTTGCTGTTAGCTATTTAATGAGACAGCGTTAATATTTCTAATATATATCTCCATATAAATACTGGGGTTTTGAGGAAAGAGCTCAAAAAACACATTCAGTTGGAGGGGGAACTTGCCATAGATGAAGCACATTCTTGCCATTTTTGCTTACAAAAATCACCTTCTATGTAGATCTGACTGTACGGGATGGAGAACTCCTGAGTGCACCTCAGCAGGTGGTACATCCGGTGCTCTGAAGGATGAACTGTGATCTGGCTGACCTGATTTGAACCAAAGAAAATTTACACTTAAGGCTTCTAAGAGCACAAAGGGAAGTTCTGAAAATAGTTCAGACAGGTAAGGAGAGTTTTTTTCTTACCCACTGGCTGACTGCGTGGTACTGACTGCGAGGGACAAGCTGTCCTAAGTTCAGCATCCACATGGCCGCGCTGGCATCGATGCTGTGGTCGTTGAACACGCAGTACACGGTCACGTTCTCCCCCGGTCGCACAACAACTTTCTCAGGAATGTAGCTCACCACTGCACACAGAAAAAAAAATCTAATTTTGATAAACAGCTCATGATCATGCAACTTCTTTTATAATCTTTCATTGTAAGACTGTAAATAAATGAACTCGGATAAATTGATGTCACAATAACAAAGGTAACTCAAACAAAACATTTCAAACAAAACAAACACTTCAATCATTCTAATTCAACCACAATTTTCTCGTTATTCTATACAAAAAAAACACAAGGTTTTGTCTCAAGCTGTAGGGAAAAGATGAGGATTGTTGTCTAAACTGCCTGCTATGATGCATCGAACCACGTCTGTTCTGTCAGCAAGGACAAAAAAGTGAACATGACTCATCAGCAAATCAGAAAAGAAAGTTTCATGAATTCTGGACAGATCTGCATGCTATGTGGAGTGGTTATGTGTGTAACCAGATGATCATTTTACTAAATTTTACCTAAACATTTTCACAGATTACACTTTTTCTATAGTCGGACTTGTTTTTGCAGGAATGACTTTTTAAAATGTTTATTGGGGTTCGTAATTTTTTAGGTTACTCAAAGCTGCAGAGTCTCACAGGCTTTTGGTTCCCATAACACTCAAGCACAAAATCAATGCCGCTCCATGATCTTCTGAGGATGAAACATTCACTATTACATAGACGGCTTCAGAAATCTTCACTTGTTTACATAACAGGATCGGTCAGCACCGTCTGTCCAGAGCGCCGTGCACGTCACAGACAAAATTTCTGATGCAGCATTAAATGATTTTAATACATGGTGGCCATCTTATAAGAAGCACATATTGAGCAATCTGAATAAGCAATGCATGTAAATTCCAATGTGTCAACATACACAAATACAAAACTGTTTCCTGCCAACTGTATCATCAAACGTGCAGAGAGGATAAAATAAGATTTAATTGTATCTACTGCGACACCATCCAATTCAAGACTTGTATTGGATGACGTGAGGATGTGAACCATCAACTAATCAGTAATTTTCAGATTTAGGGTCTTCCACAGCGGACACATTGTTCCCGTCAATGTCCTCCCTTAGAGCAGTTGTGAACCTCCTCACTGGCCTTCCTCTTCGCCAGCCTGGAAGTGGGCAGCCTGTGTGTGGCACCGCAGGGCATTTGGGTGCTTTCAAGAAGGTGATTAGGGTCGGGACGAGGGATGGCTTTCACTTTACCACCTTGCCGCTATAAGCATATGTCTCCTAAATGCAATGCAAGTACAACCCATCCATTCATCCATCCTGTTCTCCCTCTCAGTCCACAGGATGTCGTGGTGGCAGCGCATAGAGCAAATACTCTGCCTACAACCTCGTCCAGTCCCTCTTCAGGGATCCCATGCCACTCCCAGATCAAACCAGAGATACAATCTCTCCAGCGGGTTCATAGACTGACCTCTGGGCCTCCTTACAGTTGGACGTGGCCGATAAACCTGTAAAGGGAGGCGACCAGGGGCCATCGTAATCAGATGTCCAGACCACCTCAACTGACTTCTCTCACAATGGAAGAGAAGAAGTTGAACTTAATGTGTCTTCCTTTAGTACAAGTAAAACACAATGATGAGATAAATTAACTTGATTCCTGGTTATTTTTATGTTACAATGGTCTTTTGTCATTTTCCTCTGGATATTTTACTATTTTACATCCATATCAACATGTGTTGTATTATATAATATACTTATACAACATTTCAATACATCAGAAGCAGAGACGTGGTTCTGCAGTGCTGCATGTTTCCACTGTCTTCTTGTTCCGAAACATAAAACTTAATGAATTACTCATCAAGAAATAAACAGTCTGATAACAAGTCCCTCATTACAATCAAAGTAGCAACTAAGTTCATGCATGAAAGCTCAGTATTCATCTCTGTCACTTTTTTTATGCCACTGTGAATGTGCAGTTGGTCTCTGACCTTGGCAAACGACCTCTGATTCAAGGTTTGCTGACACTGGCTGTATCAAAATGAGTTCCGCTTCAATGGCTCAGGCTGATGAGATGGTTTCATTATTAATAGTTTTGCACCAATGTAAATGGACATAAAATTTTATCAAGATCAACACAGCATCTATGTCACATGGTTATGAATTATCATTGTCAGCGTGATGAGATAAAATGAGTGATGAAATGTAGCCATTAGGACTAATTTAAAAAAACTGGGTTCATTGCAAATAGGTGAGATTGTATGATTTCAGAACCCTCTTAGTTCTCCACTGAGCTCATTAGATGCTGAAAACAACAATATAACAAATACAAAACAACCCGAGTAACAAATGTGTTGTTTGCAAATAGACCAATATTATTATAAATTATACAGTCATACGATTGTTAGTTCTGGGTACATTAAAGACATCTGGAAACTCATCATTGCACACTCATTCTTCGAAGAGCCAGTCTGGGTCTGCACATAATCATACGCCATGTTGATTCTTCAACCTCTCCCCTTTCACCCTGTTCCTGTGTCCCCTGAGTACGAGGGTAGAGGCAGGGTGGATATTGCATGAACGATATTGCAGCATGCCCAAAGAAGACAGGTTTTTATTTTAAAACTATAAGGAGAGAAATGTAACTTAAACTTATCTTATAAAAGTTTAGGAACTTGGAACTCTTTCAACATAAAAATTTTGATGGGATTAATGTTTCTTACTGTTCAGGCAGATGTGGTGAGGTTCGCTCCACTCACTCCACAGTGGAGGCTCCTTGAGGTGGGAGCATCGAACCTGGACCGTGTAGTTCAGTGTGGGCTTCAGATCCAGAGACAACCTGGGCTCTCCAGGAGCAGAGACCACCTGCAGACAGGAGGAGGATGAACCTCCATCATCATCATCATCATCATATGCAGATGACTGAATGAAAGTCGTCATCATAACATGGCCGCAGCTGGCCTGTTATGATAAAGTCAGTCTGTAACCACACTAGGACTTCGTCATTTTGTGATTATCTTCCTCATGTTGCTTACTTGCTAATTTTAATCATTTTAATTTTTGTTTCTTAGACCAGCAACAATTACCCTCTGTTAGTTACTATTTATCCTAATCATATTGCGAACTTAAGTTTAAAGCATGCACATATTTTGTACATTATGTACTCTCAATGACAAATAATATGTCTGATAATGACAAAATGTAGCTGCACAATGAACTAGGAACTATTGACAAACGGATGTTAGTTGTTCCATTACATGATGTTTGGCTGATACATAATGTTCATACCAGGTCAACATTTACCTGCCAGGCTGGGTCAGTAGCGTTGGATGAGTACCGGACCTCATATCTCAGTGTGCTGATCTCGAGGTCTGAAGGAGCGTCCCAGTGTAAGATCAGCTCTCCTTCAATCGTCTGATTATGTGACAGGTTGCCTGGAGGATTTGGTTTCACTGTAAAAAATGAAAAAGCAGGACAGATTATTGTACCTTGTGCTCCACAATAGACTTTTCACCATACGTCCGACAAATTACTCATAATGATGACACCACTTTGGTCCTGCTTTAATGTGACCTTGCATGGAAGACGTTACTGAATCTCCTCTGCAACAAGAAACATGAGGTAATTTTACTCAGCGCTTATTAACTCGCAGATATTGAATTGAAATCTGCTACTTACTTTCTATCACCTATGTACCACCGTTCAGCTAATGATTTGCTGAACTGAAACTTAGTGTCATACGAGGATAGTCAATGCCAATGTATTATTTGTGGCAGGATTATTAATTATACACAAAGCTATCAAAAGCCTGGAGTAGAGAGTTCAAAAGAAAAACAGACAGCATGTAATTTATTCTGTCAGCCTGGCAGAAATGACATTCTCTCACTTTTAATTAAACCTCAGCATAAAATATAAATATAAATGCACCAAAATGTCAAAAGGATCTGGTAAAATCTCTTTGATAATGTATCAAGCGTACTGATATTAGTTTGTGGAAATCTGAGTTGTGGATCCAGACTTATGTTCACTGTCACCCAGCGAAAGCCGACGGGCGTAGCTGCTACAATAACAAAGGTGCAGCTGTTCATCATTTAATCATGACACATAAATGAGAAGATAATTGAGTGACAGAAAACCACAAAACTGCCTTGCAGGAGTGGAGACGTAATAGAGTCTGAAAAATAAATTGTTCAACTGTTAATCATCAGACTGTTCAGACACTGGGAACAAGAGACTTACTCACATTTACACTCTGTGCACACTTATTTGGCAAGTGAGTATTTTGACCATACTGCCATCTTTATGCATATTTACAAACTCTAAGCTGCATAAACATGAAAGTATGTGCAATGCATATTCCAAATTTACCACGGCACCATCAAACATTTTGTTGTACCCAACCGGGTTGCAACAAACACATGAACAGAAAGAGAAGCAAATGAACTGAAAAAAAGATTTGAGAAGAATCAAACTTGAAACTACATGCCACCCATTGCTGTTATTTTCCAGAAGTGTCCAGAACAACAAGGTGTTCAGTGCTCACACACTTAGTCGACCATCACTGAACAAGACACGTGAGCGAGATTGCACCAAGAAAGATCTGAGGATGGACGTTTGAAAGGTTTTATGGACCTATGGTAGCGACTTCTGATTCATCTTCTGATTCATCAGGTGGAAGAATCTGTGTTGCCAACAGTAATGTTAAGACAATCTCTCCATCTGAGACACCAGCAAGGTGGAGGTGGGTTCTAGCATGGGCTGGTATTATTTAAAAAATTGACTTGTTGGTTCTTAAGATCACCTTGAACTTAAAAGTGTTTCCAGAAGATTCTTTAATGCGTTCTCTCATGGATCAGTGATCACTGTGAGTCGAGCAAGTTAGAGACTTAATGATAAAATTGTTAATCCTGTTTGGGGCTCTTAATCCTGCACCCCTTAATCCATAAACCCACGAGGGACAGATCAGATTACATTGTCCAGTGACTGTTGCTTTTCACAAAGCAAACAAGGCCTGCAAGGAGTCAATTCAGCATGACCTTTCATCCATCAAACATTCAACACACACACACACACACACACACACACACACACACACACACACACACACACACACACACACACACACACACTACATGATGTTTCTTAAATTTAACCCACTGTCTCCATGGTAACATTACATACTGTCCAAGAAATGATGGAGTACAAAAAAACAAAACAAGAAAGCACTAGAAAATGCCCAAAGTATTGTTGTTAAGCCTAAAAAAACAAATTGTTCCCATCACTCGTCAGGTGCACAATGTTTTATGCTTCACTCCAAATTGGAGGTTTGAAATATATACTGAAAAGACAGTGACGACCAGAGGAAATGTTAAAAGATAAAGGTTATACAAGGAGCTCAGTAAACCTTGACAGAGATCATTGACATGTAAGCGACGGCCAACAGAGCGTTAACACTCAGTTTCTGCTCTGCTCTGTTGGTTTGACACGGGAGGTCAAGTTGAACAAACTGAGCATGGAAAAATCCTTCTCTCTCACTTGAGAAATCACACAGAAAGACCTGCTGTGTATTCAATACCTTGAAGGGACATGAAATGAGCTCGCATTCACTCTGTAGAAGCAGCGTGTACACTCATTTATGGTACACGGTGTATTAGGAAAAGGAAAGAAAAACAGTTTTTAACCGCAGGTACACGTCCGGATGTTTTGGAAAGATGGGTGTGATTTTACTGGACATTTTGTTAGTTGTGGACGTTAATACATGAGCAAGGTACTCATTATGACCTGGACTTTCATTGGTCTGACACAATAACAATCAGACAACAATCAATTAAGTAATGTAGCATCTCAGTGGCTTAAAGCATAGGCATGGCCTATGACACACTCAGTTCCTGATCAAACATACCACCTGTCCAACACTTACCTTAACAATGAACCACACATACGCACATATATATATATATATATATATATATATATATATATATATATATAGATTTTTTAATTTTTTTTTGCTCTGTGTGCATGTGTTTTAGTGGGGGTTTGATGAAGGCACGTTTTAATACTTCTTGACAAAAAACACTCAGCCATGAACCAGCAACTTGCAGTAGATTTTGAGCCGCTGGCAGCTGAATAACCGTCCTTCTCCTTATCTGTCTCTATTTACCACTTTAAGGTTCAATGTGAAAGAAGTAAAAATGTTTTTGCTTCAAACCCTTGAGAAGTTCTGCTTCATTTTCATGCAAGGCTGCATATGTGTTCTTCAGAACTTAAAGAATAAAACATGAATGCTGGGAACTTACTCCCTTGGACACTCAATATAATGTACTAAAAGGAGTGCGGTAAAACGGTTGAAATACCCATCTTTAATCTTAATTCTCAAACATTTCACAGCTTCAAATACTGACAAACTAATACTCTTGACTAAGATGACTCACAATGAAAGGCTTAAAAAAATCCCATACTGACAGTAAAACATTTAGAGATGTTTTGTTTTTTAAACATTACTTTCCAGTAAGGTGCAGGAAGCCTTTTCAATGTCAACATCATGAAACAACTTCCTCATGGCATGCACCAGGTGGTTATAAAGCACAGCCTATTATTCAGTTTGTTCTATGTCCAGATGAGGTGGATTACAAACTTAAAAAAGTAATGCATATCCTGGTAATTTTCTTGATCTCTTGCTTCCCACTTGATTTTATTTAGAAATGTTTTAATACAACTCAGCAGACAATGTTAATGGGGTTTTTTTTTTTGTCAGGTATAAAGGTAAGTTGTGTATTATAAACAGGTGTTTATATGGGTATACATACTGTATATGCAGGCGCTGTTTTCCTAGAGGAAGCCCTTTCATTGTAAGCAAGCATTTATGGATTTAAAAACATTGGAAAGCAAAGTGTTTCTTTCCAAAAAGCAGTTTGTAGAGAAACATCTGCAAAGAACCATCTCTTACCGGGAAATGCCGGAACTCGGAGCAGAACTGGTGGAGCCGCAGCTTCAGCGATGCGGACTGTCACCACTGTGACAAAACTTTTTGTCTGATTGAAAGTGACTGAGCACAGGAAGGAGTTCTTCGCTTCACAGACGACAAGATTATCAGATGCAGGATCACTTCCATCAGTGTCCCCTTCGTGGGACCTGGAAACAGATAAAAATTACTTTAATTACTGTTTTATGAATAGAAGAAAAGCGTCAGTATGTATGGTCAATTTCCATGGAAAAAATATATTTTTCATGAATTCATTCTGCAAATTTAAGTGACTTTTCTTTATTGAGGTGACCCGTTTCCACATTTGTCTTATCAAGTCTCCTTTACCTTTAATAGCAAAAATGATAATTCCTCAAACAAGAATAGTAAATAGATTCCCATATATGTCAGACATGAGTCAAAGTACTATTTAGCCAGATTTGGTCAACCTTTACAACAGCATCAGTGCACAGCTGGTAAAAACACGACACATTCTCGTATCAGAGGGTTTTAAATCAGTGTTTGCCTCTTTAATGATGCCACTATAACTGCCCAAAGCCCCCAGAGTATCTCACATCATTCTCTTCTGGTCAGAGTAAATACGCATGCTTAACCCCCCAGTGAGTGTTTCAGAAAGGTTTCCCCAGTTCAGCACAGTGACTCGTTCCCATACAAACATGCACGTTATGGATAATAGAAAGAGAACAATTAAAACCGAGCACCTTCATACTCACATCAACTGCTGTAGTCTGATCTCCATGAGCCCGGCCCACAGCGTGCTGGTCGAATGGCCGTGAGGTTGGAGGTCACATGTTAAATTTCCCCAGTTTTCATCAAGTCTGCACAGTATGTCCAAACAGGGACCTGACAAGACATTGTATTTGCATATTAGTGTGCTGTGAATAACCAGTATGTGCTTCTGAGAAATGGGCCGACCATATTTTTCTCAGAGCTGAATGTTTCATATCTGTAAAACCCTTCCTTCCCATGTCCCTCGTACTAGTACTTTCCCTGTCAAATACATGTGTTTTCAACCTCCTAGATATTCAGTCTCTCCCCCACCTTAATTTTTTTGAGTTATGACTATTGTTGAAGACAGATGGTAGATCGTATTCAATGTACTAAGCTTACATCATTGTCACCATCTCTCTCTCTTTCTCTCTCTCTCTCGCTCTCTCTCTCTCTATATATATATATGTATATGTGTGTGTGTGTTCCTGTGCCTTGTTATTTTTGTATCTTAGATCATACCCGAAACTTTAAAGCACAATTTAGGGAAGTTGGCAGTTGTGGAATGGATCCACAGCTTCTTACAGATTTTAATAGACATTTTTGCATTACTCCAAATTTAGCTTTCCTCCATTTAAAACAGCTGACCCTCTATGAGGTCGTGTGTGTGTGTGTGTGTGTGTGTGTGTGTGTGTGTGTGTGTGTGTGTGTGTGTGTGTGTGTGTGTGTGTGTGTGTGTGTGTGTGTGTGTGTGTGTGTGTGTGTGTGTGTGTTGAACCACAGCTGTCAAAATTAAAATATATTGAAGAAAAAATATTGAATGATTGAATCTGTTTTTAGAAATATGTGAAAAGTAGAATTGAGTTACAAAAATATATTCAATATTATTTTTCAATATTTTCCCCCAGACTTGGTGACAAACAATAGTTTATGTGACAAAAAGTAAGGGTTAAAGACTTCCAGAGATAAAGACTATAACATTAAAAATCGTGTAAACTGAAGCATTTGGACAAGTTTTCAATTTAACGGCAATATTTGGGGTTTTTTCATCCTCCAAACTACTGCCCTCACATCTGATTGGGGGATAATTATGCAGCAAACAGACAAAATGCCCATATGAATGTAAGTGTTGCGATGTCCTCTCGGTCCTGTTGTTGGTGTTTTGAGAGTTACGTCACTTCTCACACACAGGAGGCCTCATAAAGCAACTGAGAGACTCAGTGTAGGTCTTTAACTCCACTGTTTTGGTATAAATCTGGGAGTCTTGGTGCATTACGACGCCTGATAGATCAGTTGGAGGAAACAAGCCTTCTTAACATAACACCTTGCCTGCACCTTCACATAGACAGACACTAATAGAGGAGTGTTTCATGGTTATGATTACCCACTTCAACTGGCTTATATTTGCTGTTTAAGCTAATAGCTCCATTCATTTTCTCTCTTTTGAAAAAAGTGGATGGGATTTTGTTGTGCAGTTTGGTAAAAGGAAGAGGGAGCCCCGGGAGAGCCTTGACAATCACAGCAGTATAGTCACGTGGTCCTCCGCCCCCACAGGAGCCTGGGGGAGGAGGATGTTGGGTGAAAAGTCATTAAAGGGTAATGAGCCCATCAGCCTGATCTTTGAGGTCATCGCTATCAGTGACGACGAGCAACGCTGCTGCGGTGGTGAGAGTGATGAGGCAGTTTGGCTCAAACAATGCGGCTGTGGCAGCAATCCTGCAGATACACAGGTTTCATTTAAATGTCTTCATAGAAATAAAAATCTTTAAACTATGTCAGTTGCAACACGTCCTGCAGCACTCATCACAAAATCTCTCCGGAGAAACGGCCTAATCAGCAATGGAAGATTAGGAAAGTTCCTGAATTTTCACAGGCAGACCATAGCAGTGAATTATATAATGTGTGGAAGCAAACTGCTCTGACTTGACAGTCTGTCATTGAAACAAGACTTCATCAGAAAGCATTTTCTCTCTGCACTGGTGCTCATGTAACCACACATAAGAGGCCATGAACACCTGGGGGTCCTATAGTTGCACATTTGTCAGAAAATGTTACCAATTTCAAGATTCTGTGAATTTTTTTGGTATATTTTCCACAACAGGTGCAAATGCTACAGTGAGCATACAAAGCATGACATGGCAATGTGTCACTATGACAAATCATAAACAAAACATGTGCAAAATGTAAAGTCTCTGCATGCAATGCATTTGTTTCAGGAAAAGGGAATTACCAAAATAAGACTTAGTTGTTTTTTTTAATTCAACAAAAAGTCTCCAATGGCTCGGACTGCTGACCGTGGTTAAAGCACTGATTTTTGAGAAATTTTAGCATGCAGTAGTAGACCCATTAGAGTAGACTGCCTCTCATCAAATCCAGTTTCACTCTATTACACAGAAAAAATGACACATTGCTAAAAATGTGTCAACTTAAAGTTGTGAAAGATAACGCCATCAGGATAAGACAGTAAGAAAATAGGCCCACGGGAACTGACATAACAGGACTTTGAGTGGCGTTTTAAGAGGCTATGAATTTTCACAGCATTGTAGGAGCACTCCCTCTAAGAGCTTAACTGCTATTGGGCTCTATAAACAATAAAAACTTAACTTGTACTCATTTGGAGCCTTTAACTTTCAACATCTAAAGAATTTTATGTGCAGGATACAACTGTCATAATTGTCTTGTGTATTTAATGATTAATGCTTTGTTTCTACAGCACTCGTGAAAATTACAGTTCTAAAAGTTTGCACTTCAATGAAAGGTTTTATCCTTCATTATTCTGTTTCTACTCTCATTTCTTTAGGACAAATCAAGAAATGTTGGAATTATGTGGGTAAAAGTTCCCGGGTGCCCACCGTATTAAGACCACCCCACATTTCAAAACCATTACATGCACAACCACAGACATCGTTTTATTTCATTATTTCTAAAGAAGAGCAACATCCACCTTTTGGCAACTAATCTTGACAAACTGATCACCTTGACTGTGGTACCCAGAGGAGAATGCTGCCTCGCTATGACAATAACAATGACAGATGTTTCGAAGCATACCACCAGATGTCTCACGAGGATTGGATTCATCCATGGAGCCTCTGTAGTAACAGCGCCGACGGCGTGGGGGCTGTAATTCAGAACCGTTTGTCCCCGATGAGTCTTTGCCACCTCCCTCCACACTGCGGTGGGCTGCAGGTGAGTCACAGCACAGCTCATCCTGCCATGGGAGATCGAGGGCACCTGAACCAGGAGATGCGCCGTTCTCCGGCTCCAGACACCGAGCACCTGCGTGCAGAGATGCAGAAAAGTTGACTAAAATTAAACACAGACAGGAAAAAGGACGGATTGCAGACAGATGTTTTACATTTCAGATGTTTTGCCAAACGCACACTCGTCTTATTATTTTAATCCAACTTTAGCATCAACCAGACATCTTCACCCAGACAACCACTGCTCACTGGATAGTGTCTCTTTTTGTTTTTTCTATTTCCATCCTCTGTAGCAACTTGGATATCCTCGTAGATCACGTGTTTCAGTTCAGTCCAGTCTGTCTGACAAAGCTGCAGTCAGAGTTGAATGGAGCCACAACATCGCAGAACAATATCGTAGCAGGTGAGAGTGACTTTGCTGTTTGTCAACACAGTAAAAACCAGTTTCATTTCATGGGAAATCTGCAAAGCTGCTGTTAAATCCGGTTTGGTGTCACTTCCTGAAAACATTAATTATTTCTTCAATAGAAAACATTTAATTGAACAACTTCTCTCAGATTTGGGCTGAAGCTGTTGTGCATGAGACGCTCCTGCCACAATGCCGCGGCCTTCTGGTATCTAACATTAAAATGCTTTGGAAGAAAACGTCCATATCAATCCTAAGTTTGTGAAAATTGTCACAAAGTTAGGACTGACATGACCTGTCAGTTGTAAAATCAAAGAAATCAATCTAAATAATCAATCTTCCAGATTCATTCCAGTCGTATTTATTGTACTATTGTGGTGCCAAGTGATGCAAACTATTATGTCAGATACCGAAAGTCTAGTACTCATAATTTAGAAGAAATTAAATGTTAACCACTTCTCTGTTTACTTTCAAAAGTGCATTTTCAATGTTTTTTCCAGTTACATTTTGAATAAAGTAATTGCGATATGCAGGATATAATCATCTGCAAAAAAGTAACTGAAGGTGTCAAGAATGAAGCATTTGTTAAAAAAAATTAATAAAAAATGGAAATCAGAATTCGTAGAAATCACTTCACGGCTTTTGGATGAAAAGAAACATGACCAAAGACTACATCAGATTTTAAGTTTTGATATTAAGGAACTGTTTTAATCAGTTTGGAATAGATAAATAGAATAACAGCCTTCATCAGAAATGTCTGATGATCAGACGATCCGCTAAAAGCCTGATGGTTATGTCTCTGTAGAGTAGTGTGAGTCCGCATTGGGCCTGCTTGAGTTCAGTGTGTTTTTTTACACTCTTAAATATAATGAGCATAATCACAGATATGATAACACACGGACACATAATGTAACTAATATTATAAATGGTTAAATAACCTCCCCTGCTATTTCTGTCTATTTTCTTTGTTCCTGGAAGACGAGCACATTTATTCCTGAATGACGTAAAAATCGAAACCTTCGAGAATAAACAGTCGCAATGTCCAAGTTAGAAAAGACTATCCATTCTGATGAAGAGCAGAATGATCCAAATGTACTTATATGTTGTGTTTAAAGTTTAAGTGACAAAAATTAATCCTTGCAGCAACATTATGAAATGATGTGTTCTAATACAGACTCATCAGTTCTCTGTATTGTCTGTGTTGAACATGAGAACGGCACTTAAAGGAGAAAAACGGCACAGACAGGGAAGAAAACTGTGAAACTCACCATAAGACACCAGTAAAATATGGATCAGGGCTGATAACATGACAGAGCGAACCCTGCAGAGAGATAAATGAGAGGATAATCAGTGTCCTACTGGATGGAGAAAAGCAAACACAAGAGAAAAACACAATAAAAAATAGTCCATGTGAGAGGCAAATTGAAAACAGGAACACAAACATGAAATTTCTTTTTTTAAAAACTCTGGTTGCTGCAAAAGTATAATAGAAAGCAAAACACTGTGATGTGACTTTTCCATTAATATTTTATATGATCTAGATAAATATCCGATTTCTGTCCGCTACAGATGACAAAATGAAAAATGTGCGTTGGGAACGAGAGTGTCATGTATTCTATTGTAATCAGTCTGGTGCCATTAAAGAGCAGTTTTCTACAGTTGATCAGTGCAGTGGGAGAACTTGACAAGACTCCTTTACTCATGTACTGACTCATCTGACACACTCAGAATGTTGCATCACACAACACTGGTTAGCAGTTTACATTATCACTCAGCACTGCAGGTACCATGAGGGACTGTGACGCCGTTTACCCAGACGCACGCCTTGTTTGCGGTGGTCACAAAAGGTTTGGTCTCGTGCAAATTGGTGAGTTTCAGTGCTTCTGTTTATGTAGAGTATGTAGTTTGACAACTCATGGATAGTTTAACATTATTATCTGCATGCTTTGGATGTTTTAATCATTAATTTTTTTGATTGTTTAATTTTTTCTTTCCATTAAAATACAACATCCCTAAAATGCTAACTGATTTCAACCTGGATGAATTGGAAAATAACAGAAAATAAAATCTCTGTATACATTCAGCAGTGCATTTCATGCTCAACAGGTAAAACGCTTAACCAATCTGGAGGGATTAATATAGTATACGAAGGTAAAGAAACTAGGATCATTCAGAGCATCAACATAGTCCTTATAAATGAAGTGATTTAACAAAAATGTTGAGTCAAAGAGTAAAAAAATTTGACATTTCTATATGAACACCTCTACAGTTTCGTCACTGGTTTGCACTCCAGCATTTCACAATGGACTATAAATGTAGTAGAATAAAGAACACTGCACTTCAACTGTAGAGTCATCAATGTAGTGTAATACTTACATTGTTGTGGTCATAACCTGAGCATGGTCAAGCTGGGTTTAAACCTGACTGTGGAGACAGAAAGAAAAGAAAAAAACCTTTAAGGAGACATCCTGTGGAGATAATACCCAAACAAGGATCTGAAGTTGTGTCATAAATACGTTGATTTTGACTCAATTAACACTGAAGTTGATTGTGGGGACGGAAATAAATGTGGATAATCAGAGTGGCTGGCAAAGGTTGGACTAAAAACACTGCTGTGTTTGACCGCTACCAAACGACAACAAAGGATTTCTTAGCCAAACCATATTTGATAAGCATAAATCCCATCAACAGAAAGCCCCACCACTCTCACCCTCTCTCTGATAAAATATTCCAGGGCTGTTTTTTATTCATGGGAAAAGCAAATTCACAGAAAAAAAAAATAAGGGATCTGTCACTGTGTTCTTCTTCATTTGATTCATATAGAGGTCATCGATACGCCCTAAGATCCTTTTTCAAACTTGTAGCCCAGAGCTAAGTAGGAAGACGTGACAACAGCTGAGTTCATTCACCCTCTACATCTACTTTATCCACGTCAGGGTCACATGGAGCTGGAGCCAGCTGACAAAAGACAAAAAAAATAATCTATAAAGACTCAGAACAGGATGTAAATATAGAGAGAGCAATTTAAAATACTAAATATTTGGTATAGAAAACCTTTTAAAAAGAAGCTTCTCTTCTGATTCTGCAGTAAATCCAGACAGCAGAAAAGGCCTGAATGGTTCAGGCGGCTGTTTGCCCACTTTTTCTACGTCTCTTATTGAAACCTGATCTAATTAACACGTCTTTAGCTTTGCTTTTATTGATCCTGATTTGATCACTGGTCTTTCCACTTGTTGCCTTGGTGTTAAACAAGAGCACGGAGGAGGCAAATTAACACCACAGCCACATCTTTTAATTCATTGACATTCTACAACTACTAGGCAACCAGCTGTGAAAAACAGCACGGTGAGCAAACACCAGGAATTGTGTGTTCACGATGGAAAAGGGTGATCTTGTGCAGATCAGTCTGATAAACAGGCACAAATACTTGATCGCGAGAGTCTGTGCACGGTGTGTTTGTGTCTGTGTGTGGGCGATACACTGAAAAAGACCGTGAGATGCAAACAAACAAAAAACGAGACGCTCCTAAATAATCAGTCAGTATGTAAAGGATCACGAAGGGGCGGCGATGAGCAGCGTCTGGCGTGTTTAAAGACGTCTCTTCTTAGAAGTAAACAACACATATGGCATCAGCTTCAGGTGCACAAGGCAAAGTCTGCTGACTAACTATGGAAAACATCTGGAGCTTCTGGGTGAATATGTCACTACGTTTGTTGTTTCCACTCACCTGTCAATGCCGGTAAGGTTTCGGTACCAGGAACAGATCCTTAAAAAGCAATACTAAAGATATAAACTACCCGCTGAAACATGTTAACTTATTTCTCAAAGTATTGACTTTGTGTTTATATGTGGATTTTCTTAAATGGCCCAGACTCACACTGATCTTTGAAAAGTATACATTCAGTAGTATAATTTTTACTTTTATAATGAAAATGACTCACTCATTACAATAATCCATACCTAACCAAGATATCTGGGTACTTTCAGTTGGGTTAATTTAAAAGTGAAATGTAGAGATCTGTTGCATTGGCAGGTAAAGCTAATTTGCATGTTAGGTGGAAAAGAGAAACATCCTGAATCTTCAATTTGTACTAAAACCTTCTACCTTATTAAAAAAAAAAAAGTAAACTAAACAAAAAGCGCTTCAATAGAGCTGTGAGCAACACAGATACAAATCCCATTACAGGGAAGTCATTTTTAGAAATGTACATGTACACCGTTGACATATTTTTAGAAAGATATATTGGAAAATGATAAACATCAGAAAATATGTACTTTTATTGTGGGCTAATCCATAAATGCAATACCTGATTAAAAGCATACATCATCACACCGATCCAAAAAACAGAATCAAATCTAACATTGACATCACTAAATCCTCACTGATCTGCCACACTTCCCACACTGGTTTAATTCAGTCAGAGATTAATTGGAGAGCTGTCACAGTATAAACAATCACAAAATCTCCACCAAATCTACACAGCGTGTGTTTGTGTTTTACACAGATATGTAGTTGTACATTTATGTTTTTTCCCCCACTCTATGGTTGATTTAAAACATACTATCATAATAATTGGACAACTGCAGTTTCACGACATTATGATACTAGTCACATAACATATTCATTCACTGGCATTTCGGTTTTATGTGACCGTTTTCCGATAGTCAGCGCATTTTTTCAGGAAAATGAGATCACACCTACAAACGTGCTGGCTCTAAAAGCATGATAAATTGCCCTATTATGACACTGACTGAAATGTTATTTTGTTTGGGTATTTTAGTCGGACCAACTTGTGAGTCTTATAAACAAGGTGATGCATCAAAAAGCTATTTATTTATTTATTTATTTATTTATTTATTTATTTATTTATTTATTTATTTATTTATTTAAAGCCAAATCCAGGTGTTTCTCTTTCAAATGAAGTTTCTTAGGATTCCTGAATGGGAGTTCTTTTACTGGATGACAACAATGCTGAATATCTTGTGGTGAACATCAACATTTCTTCATCAGTTTCTGTCCTTTTACAAGCCACACACTGATCAATTATGACAATAAGTATCACTTTAAGTCCTGAAAAATATCTTAAAAGTAAGTTTGCTACAGGATGTGAGATGGATAATCGCTTCCACAATCACAATGTGGGATTAATATACAATAATGTATATTGGCTATAATAATAAAAGATAAGCTTAATGTTTTACCAGAAACAAACTGGTGATATGCAGACTTCATGATGAAGTAGGGTGTGTGCTCATTGATCCTCTGCTCACATGTAAACATAACACCTCTGAATGAGCATTCATTGCTTGTTATTAACAAACTCTGCACACTCCTGCTTTCTGGTGTTTTCTGGAAACACTTAGGCTGAATGAAGACAGCCATCTGAAAGTTTTTTTCCACTTGCAAGAGAGACCAGGCCCCCTCGCCCCGTGGTCTCACAGAGACCCCACCTTGCCAAGTATTCATCCAGGAGGAGGTGACTCACTGGAGCTGCTGGTCTGGAGGCGCGCTGGGGCTTGTTCCTCATGTTTCTCACCAACAGCAGCAGAACCGCAGTTCTGATGAGAGGCTCTTTCAATAAAGTGAATACTTAAAACTCAGACAAATGTTTCTCCTTCATGTGTAGGAAAAAAAATGCTGTCATGACAGTGCGAACAAGTTTTTTTTTTTGTTTTGTTTTTTGTTTTAAGTCAAACGTTAAACCAGCGTGCGAAAGGAAAATGAATCATTTGAGGCAGAGAGGTGACACAAATAAACGCAAACCAAAACTGAAGTGAAGTAATCCCGAGATGAATAGAAAGTTTAAATACAATTCTAATCTACCCCGCTGCCTGTGTGACAGGAGTGAGGGGGTGTGACAGTCTGCGTAACAAAGGTTTGAATGAGAATCGATAGAAATGAAACATAATTCTTACATCGATGCTGATGATGTGGGACCTGATGGAGCATCCAGCTTTCTCTTCAGTACACATCCATTCAGGTGAGTTTATTCCAATCAGACCGT
Source organism: Lipophrys pholis (assembly GCF_963383615.2). Lineage (NCBI taxonomy): Eukaryota > Metazoa > Chordata > Actinopteri > Blenniiformes > Blenniidae > Lipophrys > Lipophrys pholis. The sequence continues at coordinate 20,266,628 of NC_137640.1, read as the reverse complement.
TATCCACTGACGGAGGATTCCTGAGAAATCTCTTCTCTTTCTATTGCTTGTCTCTCACGTGCCGCTCCGGTTACTTCGTTGCGAGCACGCGGATCCTGCTGGAGCGCAGGAGCGACTGATCTGAAGGAGGGAGAGACGCTCAGACACACGCTGATGCAGAGTGCCCAGCCTACTGCGGTGCGTTCACGACACCTCTGGAAATCACACGCTTCCAAGTTACATACGAACTCCGCTCGGATTCTGTTGCCATTTTTACTTTACCTGGTGGCAAAGACTCAGCAAGGTGCTGGAAACATTCACCAGACATCCATCCACCCATCCGTGAACACACACAAACACACGCGCACACGCACGCACGCACGCACACATATACATCCGTCGAAGTCTTCACCACTCATCATCACAGGGCAACCTCAGAGAGAGAGACAACCACACACACTCACATTCACACCAAGGGGCAATTTAGGGGTCACCAGTTAACCTCACATAAATGTCTTAGGACTGTGGGAGGAAACCGGAGCACCTGGGGGAAACCCACCACCATCCAAACTACCACCATCATCATGAACCACTGATGTAAGGTAGAGTCAATAGGTGGATCCATGTTTTCATGTTGTTTGTATATTATAACTTGTGTGAAGTGGAGCCTTAGTTTCCTATTAAAAGCTCCCAGGAACGACAGCAACTGTGGCTGCTATAGCCCATCAGCTTCCAGGTTTGATACGTTGTGCGCTCAAAGATTATCTCCTGGATACTTTGGTTATCATTATTATTTCAGTCACCATTATATCATCTTGAACAGTTTGGTTTAGACAAAGTTGCTCAATAAATGTTTTGTCTTTCTGGGACCATTCTCCATAAAACCTAGATATGGCTGGGCGTGAATTAGCAGTTTCTCTCAAATGCAGATGAGCCGATCTGGCACCAACAATTATCATTCTGAAAATTGGTTTTGAACTTCAGCAGCTCGTCTTGACCATGTCTGTTTAGATACAAGTGACTGTTGGATGTTGAAGTGTCCACGAGCGAGTGGCTAAACCCCCAAATTGCTTTCAATGGATGTCGGACATCTTGCATGGCAGGCATTGTGTTGGTGTGTGACTGTCTGTAAATTTCATTGTGTAGGAGCCAAACGAGGGATAATGTGACCACGGAGTGGCGCTGTGGTTATATGAGGCAAGGTTTCCCGTCATGGGTGGGTGAATGCTGACTTGGAAGGGCATACAAGGTTTTGACTGCTGTCAACGCTGTAATCATTGTTCCTTTACCTCTGCAATTTCAATTGTGTTGTGGGCGCACTGGTAAGGCCAGTGGTTTTATTGCACTGTGGGCAAAATAAAAAGATAGTTTGGCACACGAAGAACTGGTTTAAGGACATCTTTGAGCATCACGCAGCGATCGTAGTGGTAAACTGAGTCCAGTGTTCCCTCAGTAGCTGGTAAAGGACTGGCTTCTTTAATACATTGTGTATGTTTTGGGTTTTTTGAGCTGATTTGGGTAAATGGTTCAAAATTCAAGTGGCAGATTTGTGAGGTCCTGCAGCTCACACAAGGAAAATGTGAACTCCTGTGAATATTTACATTTTTAGTATTTTAAGCCTTTTTGAAAAATCCATTAATAAGGTATTGTAAGCCAGTGTGTAATGGGAACTTGAGTGAGATACATGAAAATATCAATGCAATTATTCACAATTATGACTTCGTCAACAATCTTTGTCTTTGTATGGGAAGAACCCAGAGTACCCCAAGAAAACACGCATGCACAGGGAGAACATACAAGTCCCACATAGAAAAGCCTCATCAAGCAGCAGTTTATTATGAAAGGACCAAACCACTGAGCTGCCCTGAAGACTGACTTGTGGGAAAACAGACTTGGGCCTTGCAAGGAACTTCAAAGTGTAGGGTTACAAATGAAATGTTATTCATCCATCCACATTCACTTCTGTGACTTGGAACACATATTGCATTGGGTTCAAATGAACACATGAGTATAATTTAGATATGTATTATCACTTTATTTGAATGAGCCACTAGATTTTTGTGGACCTCATTATTTCCAGATCTTTTTCATAAATCTTCAGCATTTTGTTCCTCTTGATCCATGATGACAGGAAGCATTTAGGCAAAGATAAATCTGATGTATCCGGGCTAAACTGTGTTTCAGTGTAGTAATTGCCTCTGAACTGCATTTGATAAATCAACAAAGATCTCAAATTACTTGTTAAACTTGTGTGCAAAGTCCGAAATGACAGCATGTCACCATATGATATAGTGCAGGCTTAAACCCACATTCAACTTTTTCCCCTTCAGTTTGAACCAAATAAAAAGTGACTGTTTAGCTTCTGGAAAAAGGTTTCTGCACAGAAGTAGATCCTGGCATACCGAAGGACTTATTTCCAACAGGCAGCAAACAATCTGTTTTAATTGGAGGAAAGTATGTCCGTATCACCAAAACCTGAAGGGGTGTTTCACTGCAGTGAATGATTTCGTTGTGCTTAATGGCACAGTCATGAACAAGTCTGAAACCCGGTCTGCTGTTCATCCTCTGCACTTTAACTGTCATAGGAACTGGCATGGTGACCCTAAAGGTGAAGTCTTTTTTTTTTTTAAACAATAAAGCTTTAAGGTCAAGTAGCTGTGAGTGTCATCAGCAGTGAACGTGATAAATGAGTGGTAACTGTGCATCCGGGGTTGATGCACAAAACCAAATCAAACAGCTAAAAACATTAAAGAGACATATTCAAATTATGCACCTGCACATATTTTACATTGAAAATGCTTAAAGAAAAGGGAGAGTTTTCCAGACATTATTGATACTATCCATAGCCAAACAATAAAGCTATTCAAAAACAACAATTTGACATGAAAAAAGGAACAACTTCATCCCAAAATACATGATTAATAATGTTTTGAAGACATTTTTACACAAATCAAGAAATCAATGAGCATTTCACACAATATAAAAGCTGTCTGTCTGTTTGTTTGTTTTTTTGTTTTTTTAATAAAGCATGCACTTTAAGATATATGGATGAGGGGTCTGTAGGTCTAAGAAGTCAAAGCATCAACCATAAAGCCATAATATCACAGGAAGCTGGGATTTGTTTTTATCCTATTAAAAACACCCTGCCCAGGTGATGTGAATTTGACAGATGTCAAACAGCTGCCTAAACAATTATTGTTTTACCATTCTCACTCATCCATAAGCCAGAAAAAACCCATAAAACATGGGGTTTGCCACAATTTTTAGATGAACTAAATAATTTGCAAATTGAGAAAGAGAAAAAAAACTGAGATTTTGAGAAATTGTATCAACAGATTGTACAATACTGCATGCCTGGAGTATCCAGAGGGAATGTATCCACAGAGTATCCCTGTGGTACCATGAGGCTTCTTTCTGGGAGACAACAGTGCTGATCATAAAACGCCTGTGCTATCCAGGCTGTGTGGAGGTTTTAGGATCAGATCAACATTTCTAGTTTGGGCAAACCTCTCATATATTCAGTGCATCACATCGGCTTTTCAAGTGTACTGCAGAGAGGGAGTGTGTGTGTGTGTGTGTGTGTGTGTGTGTGTGTGTGTGTGTGTGTGTGTGTGTGTGTGTGTGTGTGTGTGTGTGTGTGTGTGTGTGTGTGTGTGTGTGTGTGTGTGTGTGTGTGTGTGTGTGTGTGTGTGTGTGTGTGTGTGTGTGTGTGGGCGGGCGCACCAGAATGAGAGTTTCTGCAGTCATTACCAAAGTTTATGACGTAGAAAGGATGCGTCATCATCTTCTTGCATAGATTGGCCTGGGTGGAGAGGAGGGGGACTAATTCATTTGCAAATGACTTTTCTTGATCAACGTCATGATCGACGCAAATCACTACATTTCACAGCTGGCTGATCTTTATTGACATGGATTCTGTTCTCTGTTTTCAGGAGCCTGCGGGTGCTCTGTCAGCGCATGAATACCGGGGTGACTCCTGGAAGGTGCAACTGTTTCCAACTGCAATTCCGGATTCTACTCACTCGATCAGTGAGAAATCCAAAAACAGGCTAAAGATAGAAGTGATGGAATTTTAGCTGCTGTCATAATTTATTTACTACTTTTGCCAAATAAATAAAGAATGCCATTGTCAGATCACTGATCAGCGCAAATGCAATAGTTGCTGTTTTCCACTGGTGAAATGTTGAATTGTGGTGATTAATCCAGGTCCTAGAGAGCTGCAGTTTTCCATTTTTTAAAAATATTTCCCTACACCAACACACCTGATTGCAATTGTATTTCAATACTGTGGTACAGTAGGGACTACACATTGAAAAACATGTATTACTGTGTGACAATCCAAAACCAACACCTCCGGTATGCATGGAAATCTGCTTCTAATAATAGACTTTGTGCAGACATGACTCAAAGTCTCAGTGTCTCAGGAATCTGATCAACTCAAAACTCAACACAGTTACAAGCTCAGACCGGAGATATTCATTGATGCATGAAGCTATCGTTTTTAGAGAAACACTGAGAAGCTGCTATTGATGTTATTCCTGTATACTGTCATCTCTACAGCACCTCCGTATGCCTTTGATTCTCACCACAGGAAATACCTTCCATTCTTTCACAGATGGGTGGGATTCTCCAAACAATGTGAAGTTAGGTCAAACTGTGGCGATTGGGAGGGCGTATACCGTGAAAATGGAGTGCTGCAGTAGCAGCCTCACCTACAGTGTGCATTCAATATGAAGAGTGACCTCATCCCCTCCACTAACATCATCCCACCCTGACGTCACCCTCTCACCACGTAGTCCCCAGAAAAAAGATCAGCGTCTAAAAAGATCAGCATCTAATAATGAGATTACTCATGTTTAATGATTTCATTATTACTTTTTTTTCTCCTTGGCATATGAAAGCCCTCCAATGTTGATCTCTATTGTACTTTTAGTACAATAGAGATCCTGTGTGTGTGTGTGTGTGTGTGTGTGTGTGTGTGTGTGTGTGTGGGTGTGTGTGTGTGGGTAAACGTGTTTCTAGAACAATTACCAAAAAGTGTGTGTGCAGGTCTAAGAACATGCATTCTTTCAATATATTTTCATCTGAATTAGCCACCAGATGTAATCTTAATAATCTATTTGTTAAATCAAAGGTATTCATTAGCTTCAGTAAACTGTCCAAAGTGATGCTATTACAGTCACATTAAGTAAACATTTACAAATCATCTAATGTATCAAAAGCAAAAGAACAGATTGGATTTATTTACATGTAATACTTAAAATATCTGACAGCTGACTCTGAGCTTGTGTTTCAAAAGTCATTCCTTCATTAATAATGTAACCTGTATTTAAAGCTGTGAGAGCTGCAAAAGCACGATATCAAAATATTTTTGTTCACAAAAGGAAATCTGGTTTTCACCCTGTCGCCATTGGCAGATGGGATGACTTCAGCTCAGAGCAACACAGCTGATGAGTCAAACAATTTACACTGCATCAGTGTCGTGAGCTGTGTCTTTCTAACGCACACCACCCCTCCCCCTCGCGTGTTGCTGCAGAACAAGGTCTCGGTGCCTCAGACGGGGATGCCGCTCATGAATAATTCACCTCACATTGAAGACCCCGGGAGGGGGATTACATACCAAGAGGATGATGTCATACTTCAAATTGCTCGAGATGATGTCACCTCCTCATTGTAAATGCACACTGGATCCCAACGTGCGATTACTCCCCTATAAACACCCGGCTTACACAAAATGTTCAATTTTGGTACACTTTTTATACCTCAGTGTGTTTTTTAAATTTAATTTGTGCAAGGTGGAAATATGGCCGGTACTTAAGGTAGACGGCACACTTTACAGAAATAACTCAATAAGCTGTGTTTATTGTCTTTATGAGACTCTCTAATGAAACCTTGCCCAGCCAATACCCAAACAACAAAATCACAAGTTGTTCTTTGGCAACTAGTTTACAAGTGTCCATTGCATCCTTGCACCTGCTCATGAAGGAATCCTCCGGACTGGTACTCTGTGCAGCGAAATGCTTCCAGGAGTCAGTCTCATCAGTGATGCTGAGCTGAAGAAAAACGGATGAGGATCTGTAACAGGAGATTGCTGTGTTTGGGGAAACCCCTTTACATGTTGTTACACTGAATGATAGTCAATCTAGCGTCTCACTTACTACATTGGCGTGTATCCAGCTACTGATGTAGACAGATGGGAACACAAGAGGAAACAAGCCATCCATATCCCTGCTCTGTGGTAGTGAAAGAGTACAACAAAAAAGACGGCTGGAGTGGATTTGTTAAACTCCCTCATCGCACTGTTCCTCAACTAAATCAAATCAATGAAGTTGTGCCATCGGCTTGGTATTGACATCACGACTGTGACACCTGGTTGTTGTTCAGGGAGAGATTGCAATGACAGTGGTATGACAAGACAAGAAAAGATGAAGCTTCACACATTCAAGAAAGTCTGTGGAAAAGTGGAAAGAGCATGGATCGCAAGAGATATTGTTTGACTCCTCGGATCGCTGGGGGAGCCGAAGACAGGAGGGGCAGACGGCCAACAATACCAACTCCAGTGACTGATGTGTGCCTGGCTGCCACAGCGCACTGGGTCGTCATGGCTGAATACAAAAGGGGCGACGCAAAGCATCAGGATGCTGCTTCCCGAGGATTCTGACAGAATAGCAGTTTACGGGTATAAATCGCCTCATTGATTGACAAACCTTTTCAGCTGTTGAGTGTGCTTTGTGTGAGGGGGCCCACTCAATTTTGATAATTATGAGTCTGTTATAATTTCAAGTGGCAGTTTTTGGAAAGATACCAGACACTGGTGACAATTTATTTGAAACAACATAAAGGACATTTAAGTTTGTTTCTATGTCTTCTTTAAAAAAAAAAAAAAATATGAGAAGCTTTTATCACAGGGGAGTACCAGTGTGATTTAAGACATTTCATATAGAGCTAATGCAGTTGGCTTTTGATGTTAAACTGAGCACTATAATCCTTATGCATGATTCAATAATTAAGTACAATTTGGCCTTCTGGTGAGATGGACGACTTTTTTGTGGCCGATCGCCATGATCAAAGTTACCACTCATGCCTGCTTTATATTCTGGATGTTAGAGCCTTTTGAAAGATATTTATGAGCTGATATGGGAGGAGGATTAGATAGACAGACAGAGTTCTGTGGATACAAGTTAATATCAAGTTAATATCCATGCTTACTTACAATAAGGTTACAATATGCTGATTGGGAGGTCGGTACGTCCTTGTACGAGAGTCACACCGACCCACCCCCAGGAACAATCTCAACCTCTGCTAAATTCTTTTTAAATGGGGATGAAATGTGTTTTCTCTTCACAATACTTAAAGTAACTTTACAAGCAAATTGCCCAAAATACATCAAATAAAGAAGGTTTTTCTTTCTTCTTTAGCTCATTTTCCACTGGAGGACTGCATGAAAGAAGCCAGTGAGAGGAAAAGGTCGACGTATGCAGTGCAAATGGAACAAAACTGTCTGTACACTTTCTACTTTGACCCTGAATAGAGCCTTTGAGCAAATGTGAAGTTAAATGAAGCCTTTTGCACATTCATGTCTGCCTCGGTTGGACGAAGCATGAGCAGCTCAGGGGAAAGATAAGACACATAATTAGTTAAAAGTGTACAATATTGATCCATCCTGGATATTTTCAGTATGTCTTCAATGATATATATATTTTGCCCATTAACATTTTATGAATAGTTGTGCTCATGAAATGCAGACAAAGAGGCAGGTTCCTGTTAAAAAGAAAAAATAATGAAAGTTGCTCCAATACCACCAAACCCCTCTGCTTGTCCACAAAAGCTTCCTTTTATCACCCTTCGTGTTTTTAAGCCATTATCAAACCAAACAAAGTAAATTAATCGTTTGGTTTCTTGCTGGTCCATGAATTGAAATTCCTGGTGCTGGTACCTGCGATAAGATCCTCTGAGGATGTGTTGCAAAGCCATGTTCTATATCTGTTGAACCCCACAGTCAGCTGGGGTTGACTTTAGCCCCCTGGAACATAGAAGTATCACAAAGGTGAAATGCATGCATGGGTATTGATGATTGATATCGGTACCCCTGACTTTTCGAAGTCTTCATTTGTAAAAAGAAAGGAAGAACGATTGCCTTGTGGACAATGAAGCAAGCTGTAGTTGGAAGGTTGTCGTTAAATTACAGAAATGGTGACTTTCTACATGAGCGGGGGAGCTCTCCGCATCCAACATAGAATTGATGAATTTCTACTGGCACAAAGGAAGTGCTTCACTGCATCGCTTCAAAAATAAATCTGCAAATAATTTCAGGGAGCAATTTTCAAATCAATCACTCTTCCAAATGTGAGTCAAAGGGATTAAAAAACAGCATAAAAAGGAGAATAAATAAGGGAAGAGCTTCATCAATCAAAAAAATGTTTTTTTTGTTTGTTTTTTGCCTGTTTTTCTTTTTTCTCTCTTTCTGTCTTTGATAATAGTTGAAAAATTATTGTATCCATTTCATATATTTTACACGCTATTTCATCACTGTGTTTTCATTTCTCTATTATTGTTGAAAGTGACTCTGTGTGTCACTGAGTTGCGGCAGCATCTGATCATGTGCAGACTTGGCAGGATGATCCAATCCGACCAGTAGTTGTGGTGTGTGTGAGAGCGTGAATGTGTAGCACTTGGTTCTCACCGGAGTTAAAGAGACATTTGCTGCTATTAGATTTAATAGGTTTGATAAACACCCTCATCATCATCTGGCACCAGCCAGAGCACAAAGAGCTGTGTTTTGGGGACTTCTGGAGTGATTAACTTGCATTGGCACCAGATGTGATTGAGTAACATCTGGCTGTGACATTGGCAGCCAGAAGGAGTTTTGTTGGCCAGAGGAACTTTGCATCAGAGACCAAAAGCAATGAGTCTGCTGGATAAGACAAATACTTGATTTTCATTTTGTGATTGTTGTTGTTATCTTTTTCTTTTTTTCTCTGAGTTTCTCTGGCTTGCATTCACCGTGACGTACTCAGACATCAGCACAGAGTCTGCAGCAGCACTCACCATGATACGTTGACATGAAAGCAGCAGGTTGCGCCTCTGTTTAGCGACAACTGCATCACTCATATAGGATGGCCCCTTCCTGGGAGTGCAGTTTCTACCTTGCCATACCACAACATTTCTCCATTTAACATACCGAGCAGACACACACAGCCACCATCTCACTTTTTCCTATGAGAGAAAAGGAAACTCATAAAGAAGTATCTCTCTTTTTCCACCCTCACAAACAATGATAATGGAAAGAATTGTCGAAAAACAGCTCAAGAGAAAGTGCTGACATCTCTCAATGCCAAGCTTGTGCGTCATCAAATGTCATTATCCTACGCCCAGTGAGATGTCTTCTTCAACACAGCACAATAAAGTGGGGGTGAAGCAAGAGGCCGTCATCTCTCAGCAGGTTGAACTTGGGTTTGTGCTGTTGCCGCTGTTATGCGAGTTTATGATTGCTCCGGTCGAGGTTTTCAAAATGATGACCGCTGCTTTTAATGAACCAGTTTTTGTCGTCCTGAACAGATTTCAGTAAGAAAACCGTTTAGTGTTCTACTTGTATTTCTGATTATTTGGCTTGTTGCAATTACATTTCAAAATTGTCACTATACCAATGTGTGATTTGTGAGTATAGATTCTAAATCGATCTTTTAAAAATGTATTTACAATTCCTGCAGTTAAAGTTAATATCAGACTGAAGGATAAATAGTTAGTTGTGGGGGATAAAGCAGAGAGAATGCATTTTCTTGGATGAGAAGGCCACACACAATGTCCGACTCATACAATTCATCATAAAAAGAAAGTGAATATAAACAGATGTGGAGAGAAATATAAAATGTAAAAGATTGCTTGCACAGAGGATGAGGAGGTAAAGAGTAAAGAATGCACAAGATGGAAACGGTGCAGTTTGTGTATTTGAAGAAAATTCAGCAATGTCTTCCCTCATAGAACACTTGCACTTATAGAACCATCAATATTATTATCCTAACACTCAACAGTTTGTTGATAGTCATACAGCCACAGATCATTGAAACCTGCTGACTCACAGGAGAAAAAGTCACTAAGATGACAGCTGGAGGAATACACTGCATACAGACTAAAACCACAACGCAGTCACGTGATCCAGCACATGAAGGAACGTGTGCTTTATGAAGGAATGAATCAAGGTTATATAAAAAACAAAAGTAAAGTGCAGTTTTCCAGGTATATGAGGCCTGATGTGAAGACTGTGACTGGTTGTACATAAAGGTATGTTTGTTGGCACATTTGTGAGTCAAGCGTGACCTTTGAAGCAGTGGAAATTTATTTTGTTCTTAACTGCAGTCTTATTCTTTCTGTTTGCCAAAAAAACAACAAATTCCCACCAGGATTAACGAGGTTGAGACATTTCTGTTCATGTTGGAGGAAAAAAGGAGATTTTTTTTCACGTTGGCAGATCTTATGTACCGATTCAGCAAACATGTGTTCACCGTCATGAGAACGTCTGTGATGATAATGTCACCTTTTGCAGCCTCGGTTAGGAAAGTAAACCTCCTGGTCTAATTGGCAGGATAATGTTCCTTCTTTCAATGAGCTCGACTGTTAGCTCTGACAGAGATTGAAAAACAGAGGTCTTTTTTTCCCCCCCCTGAGCGTAACAAACTGCAGTGGAGATTGAACCCAAGCTGGTAAGTGTTTGCCCCAGGCTGCTCTGAAATGTGTCTGTGGTCTTAGCACAGCTTGCCTTTTAGTGAGGCCTCTGATTTTGTGCCTATTGAACACAAGCACTGCTTGGCTACTGGCAAAAATGTTCTTTTTGAAACTAATGTAAAAAAACGTATTATTTACTGTCAGGATTTTTTTTTATTAAATCTAAGAGCGGAAGAGTAAAGCCACACACTAGATTAAATGGGAGTGGCGTTTCAGCAAACCTTTCATATTGTAAGATTACGAATAGACCCCGCATAATATATATCTCGTTACCTCTGCATTAATCAAGAATCAAACTGAGCCTCTCATCTCAGACATTTTGATAAATATGGTGATGTTTTTTTTTTGTTTGTTTTTTTTAAAGGTGGATCGGTTTGGTCCTGCTCAAACATCTTTCTGACCCATATTTGTGTAGGTATATCCCATAATTGATTACTTTATGAAATTACTCCTGTAGTCATAGTAACTGAAGTTTCATTGAGCTCCTTACTTGTTTGTTTTGTCGTAGACACAATAAGGTGCAAAGCTGCTGTCTCTCTTGATGGACTGTTTCACAGACACTGTAGAGACAAGACATTGTAAAGTAACATCACTGTAACGTTTACCAGGCATGCATGAAGATCTGGTTACTATCACGATATTATTTACTACTACTATGCATTAACTGAAGCTGAAGCTAAAAAAAAAAAAAAAGAGGTAGAGGAAGAGTGATGAGGAGAGCTGGCATATGCAACATAAGGGGGTGCATAAGGCCCCAATGACCAGCTGAGGGCCCCCATGAGCATGTATGTATATGTTGAGAGAAAAGGTGGCATAACTCATATTAGGATTAATAAGAAAGCTGGCCAAGTGATAGATTAGAAGGACGTCATTGGTGATTTTGCCTCCAGAAAAGCAAGAAAGCAAAGATTCTGAGAATCAGGTATCCCAGTGTCTGAACCTGTACATAGTTTTCCAAAAATTCTTTTCATGGTTGAACCCATGCTGCATTTTCACATTTCTGACTTATTGTCAGTATTTCAGTATTTTTTTTATATTTAACGTTAAAACTTTTCGAAATGTCTTTTTCATTTATTTACTTTGTTTAAAGAAATCAGTGTTTCACTCAAAAATGTGCGAAAATATTATGTATCGATTTTATTTTGTGGTTGATTTTTCTTCATTTATGGCACATTTGCACTTCTGCTTCCATTTAGCCGACTCTCAAAGCAACAGCAATTAAAAAAAGATGACTGGTTTACGGAGTGCCATGTGTGGTGTTGTTTTAGTTACTTTTCCTGAACATGTTCAATAGGCCTATACCACCCCAGTGCTTTGAATATGAAAGGTTTAACAAAAGAGGTATGGTGTATATAACAAGTACAGTTTAAACAGCTGATAATAAATACAGCATTTGTAATTAATTGTTAATGGTCAAGCTCAGATGAGTTTGCATAACACCCCTCAGAGGCTTGGGCCAGCACTGGTGGTGAGAGATAAAGCCAAAGACAACAAAACAAATTGTGACAAACAAGTAAAGACATGCTGGAAGAACTGAGGAAAAGTGCTGTATTATTACAACAACAGAGGAAAATAAAGTGAAATAGATGTCAAGTCTACAGGCCCCAAACACCTAACTACACAAGAACAATTCAGTGACTCAGTCTTCAGTGCAGGTGTAAGTAGGATGCAACTCATCTCACAGCTTTTGTTCTTAGTACACATTGTAATATCAAATATTACTCACCAGCTGAATGACACCGGCCCACCTCCAGAACAATAATGGGAGGAATACAGTGTCCTTTAGCTCATCTCTGGAAGACTTGTCTTGAGAGTGTGAAGTTTCTTTTCGAAGTCCTATAGACAGAGGGCTTTATGTGCAGCAGTGTGTCTCTGGGTATGAGCAGCTATTCCTGTAACGCCGTGTCAGAATACACACCAGCTATTCACAACAGGACACCCGGGCCAAGGCTCCCATGCTTGTGTTTGCAGTAAACTGTATCTGCAGGCTTGTGTGCAGCATGAATATGGGTAGCACAGAGGTTTTTTTTTTAATTTGATAAAAGGCCATGTTTGTTTTTTCATGTACATGAACTAGATATGCACTTGTAGCTGTGTGCACAAAGGCATTTCATAAATACTGAAAGAAGCAACAGATGAATGGACAAGCCAACTTTCTGTCTGTGGTCATCTAAAAGATTTCCCCCTCTATTTGAGGCTCAAAGATTTTCTTTTTCTGTACAGTGTGTGTGTGTGTGTGTGTGTGTGTGTGTGTGTGTGTGTGTGTGTGTGTGTGTGTGTGTGTGTGTGTGTGTGTGTGTGTGTGTGTGTGTGTGTGTGTGTGTGTGTGTGTGCTCGTGTGATATTTGATCCCGTAATTCCTCTGACGCACTCCCGCTAAGACCTGCCTTTGAGGTGCAATGCCACGGCGTCCACCACCACTGATCCTGACCAGGGAAGAGAAACGCAGGGATACAGCCCTGCTACTGTAAAGAGCTGGATGGAAACAGAGTATAAACAGATGCTTAAATGCATCCTGTTTCACACAACAACAACAACAACAACAACAACAACAACGACAAACAGAAGAAGAAAGCTTCTTTAAGCTTCATAATTGAATTTTTTTTTTGCAATTATCAACATATTTCTCTGATTTGAGGCGTTTCGCTCAAGCAAATATTTAAACACACTCTCTAACGTAAAGTCAATATTACTGTCAACAGACACACATCGTGCTAACAACAGACCTTAAAGGATGTAGTTACTGATACTCATTCGAAAGCTGAAAGGGTTTCCAGTGATTGTTTTTTTAATTTTTGTTTTTTTGCACTGCCCCCTAGTGGCTGACAGAGTAGTATTATGAGTTCAAACATGCAGAAGAAGTGATGAGTCACTGACAAACATCTACCAGTCTCTTCAGAAAATCCCCAATTGCCTGTTGCTGCAGCTGTTTCCGAAATCAATCATCAAACCAGCCACAAGTACAGACATTGGAAAAACAGACCTGCTGAAGCAAACGACAACAAAGCCTAGCAACAGCTGTGCTATTTTTAAAACAGCTTTTAAGTGCCTGTAAAAGTTCTTATTATTATTATCATTATGCTTCTATTGTCGCTTTCCATCACAGCTGCAGCTGAATTTAACACAGAGTTGTTAAGTGATGGAGCCAAAGAGGGGACTGCTATTTTTAAACTGCCAGGAAGATAACAAAACTCTGCTGAGCAGAGGAGCCAGGACACTGACCCCACAACACCTGAAGCACACAGTCTCGACCTTTGTGTCACTCGGATGACACTGTACATCACATGATTGTTATGAATTCTAAACAGAGTTTCAAAATGCTATGCCAATTCATATTTTGTTTGGTTGTTGTGTCAAATGTGTGTAAACACCAAATAACGTATGTTTTATTTTGAAACTTATTGCTGAAAGAAGAAGTGTGTAAAGGAGTGTAGTACTCTCATAGAAGCAAAGTCTGCCCCCCTGTGTTTATTTGTTTGTGTTGCTGGGAGGAAACCCTTCAATAGGAGGTGGGAAGGCTGGTGGCTGGTGGCCGGGGCCGGGGCCGGGGTCCTGCTTTGGCACTTAGTTGTGTCCGTAGTTTTCCTTTCATTCCCATGGGCCACCAATACTCGACAAAAACATGCAGGCATGTATATATGAGCTTGGAAAGTATCTTGCATGAAGTTAAATCCACACTCAAAATACAACACAAACAAACTTGTTATTTTGAGTTATATGAGGAGACATTGACAGGTGTAAGTAACTATAATCATAATAAATGCCTCTAGATTTAAACTCAGGTGACTGAATAAAAGGTAGACAGGTAAACTTGTTTTGAAAATATCTTTTTGTGAATCAGGATGTAGAGAACCACTGGAAAAAAAGGCCTTTCAATGAAATGTTTGCACATAAGTTGAGGATTTCCTTGATCTGTGCTTGATCAGCACCATGCTGTTGATGTCAGACATAAAGGACTTCCTCTCTTCGGTGCCAAACTGCCTAAAGGACTCTTGAACCACATCTAATGTTCTGTTTCTGTTTCCTGTGTGAAATCTGGACACCGGCGCCAACAGAGATTCCCGGCTCACAGACAACACTAATCTATTCATGCACATATATCAGACAGTTCAAGTTGTGAAATACCTGTAAAACATCAGTGCCTGTTTAGTTTATCATTTAACTTAACAGAGCTGTATATTTAACCACACCCTGCCTATTGGGCTATCATTTAATTATTTACAAACTGAAATATTCATTTCAACAATAATATTGTCACCATCTAGAAAGCATAATGTGTTTTATTAGATGCTCTAAAATTGAAGTTTAAAGCAAGCTCAGATCATTTTTGTGACTGAGAGATCAGCGTGGCTTCATGCAAAGGCTTCAATCACAGCATACTGTTAAAATCCGGTTTATTATTTTGAAGAGTAAATGTAAATCAAAGTATGTGACACATCCCTTTGAGCTACTGAAAATTGTGACCATAACCAGAGTATTAAGCAATCTAATCAAATAATAAAGTATTCACTGATTTAATGGTCCCTCCCCTTGTTTATGCTGGACCTGTTTTAAGTTAGTCAACATGTGGTGAGTCTACTGATTATGTCCTAAGATGTGAGAGCAGCCAAGCATTTATTTATTTTATTTTAGTCAGCACTGTTTAGACCATTTGATCATGACATCACAGCAGATGCTTTCATTACTCTGGAAATCAGCAGACTTTACAGTAACAGCATGTTTTTCCTGTTAAAACAGAATCTCTTCATGCATTGGTGAGGTGTGACTGCAGCACCGTAGTTGCAGGTATATCTGGCTTTATAAGTGGGGTCAGAAGGATGTTGCAGCCTGAGATTACAGGAGGACCTACTGTTTTCATGGTTACCTGACAACAGTACTTACTGCTTAGAGCAACAGTCTTGGTACATTTGGAAAAAAAAAAAAGTCCCCACTGTGTGTGAAAGCAAACACAAGCTCTCCAAGTTTGTTTTGCTTTCATACAAAACACGTTTAACAAAGCTTCATCGAGCCAACCACACAGCCACGAATCAAATGCTTTGTTTTCACTGACATAAAAAATGAAATATGTCTGACAAAATTACTGAACACTTCGTACCTGTTTCAAAGTCTTAAAGATGATTATTTATACACAAAAGGAATTTATCGGTTATCCATAAAGACATCTAGTTTAAATGCAGTTTTTCTGACATGGTTCTGATCGGGAACCTAAGCGTGCGACTCACACATGGTGAAAGGTTGACAGTTTATTTCATAATCATTCAGGCAGAGTCCAGCAACAGGAAGTCAGTCCAATCAGACAGAGGTTCAGATGAGGCAAATCCAAAAAGGTGGTCAGAAAGAGGACTGGCAAAGAGAAGACAAACATTTACATCCAAGGGAGACGGGGGGTTAATGACTCACTCCTGATAACATTTAAGGGCAGCTCCATGCATGCAGAAGCATGTGAAGACAGGGTTCAACAATCAACTAAAAAAGGACCAGTTAGAGCGGAAATCACGTCCTAGAGCAAATACCGTGTCAGTCATAAATGTACAAGTGCAAACCCAGAGCCCAGGATCACAGATCACTGACATACTGTTTACTACAAGATCAAGCTCTAGCTGAAGGATATCTAATTAAACGCCAAATAGAGATAAACAGAACATTTATTCACCCAGTATAATAACCTGCTTTTTTTCCCCTGTCGGAAACAAAACAATCCAATTACTTTCATATGTGAGAAAAACAGACATGATTCTCAGAATACTCTCCTTGCAATGGTTTCCACATGATGCCTCCTGATTAGGATTTTTCCTCTAAGGGGCGACCGCTTAAGCATTTGGGTTAAATTAACTTTAGAGGTACAATATGTAATGTTTTTGTTTAAATCAATACGTCCTGAAATAATCGGCTGCATGAGACACAACATTGCTTTTGAAGTCATTCCAATGAACATGTCAGTCCAGTTTCCAGGAGTGATTTGAGTTGGCTTCTTGTCACCCACAGAGTTGACTTTCGTAATTACTACCATTCTGCTAGTAGCGGAGGCCCAGTGTTTGTGTTTCCACTCGTCATTCACCTTGACGTGTTTCACAGTGGCTATTTGAGGGACTTCCAGGGGGGGGAAAGGAGCCTATTGTTGGGATGAACACCGCTCTGCGCTCACGCAAGGTCACACAATTATTGTGAAACCAACATTTCCTACAAAAAAAAACTAAAAATGAAAACTGAACATACTGTGTTCATCTTCTATATAAAAGGTGAAAAACACATCTTGACATTTGGTTATATAGTCTGCTTGGAAGCCGCTGAACCAACTCAACATATATTAAATGTTTTAGTTGTCATAATATGAATAACTTTTTTTTAAAATCTCGAAAGTAAAATCTACTATCACTGATTACCTGAATTCTTCGTGTTTGCATTTCCTCTCAGAAATGTTTATCTGTTTATCGAGATGAGTTTCATGTTTAATGGCACAAGAGCCCACCAGCAATAAACCGTCAGCACTCTTTCGGGAGATGCGTCAGCAGAGGGAGCTGCAGGAAGGAAAAACTGAAGACTCCAACATTGTTTTACCATGAATCATCATTTTAAAGCGTATTTTCAATTATCCTAAATTTCCTGCTGCTTAATCAAAGACTGGCGGTCTTGTTTCCGCCCTCGAATCTAATTCCCAAGAGAAAACATTTCAGCCAATGAGTGGCCACTTAAAAGATAAGAAAGAAGCAGCAGCAGAATTTAATTTAAAGCCTCCCTGTTGTTTAATTTGATCATTTAGTGTCATCACTGACAAGACTAACATAGGAAAATGTTCCACATGACAGACATATATGCTATGTGTATTTAGTGATTTGTTTGTTTCAAACCACAAGTCAAGTAGCATCCAGCCGCTGATATTCTGCTTTATCAGTTCGAGAAGCTGGAGCCTCTTCTCTCTGAATGGAAGGCAAGGGAAATGCTGGATCGCTCACCAATCCAATCCAATATCGGGCCAACAAAGACAGTGTCGCACAAATCAGTAATGTGGTGCCTATACAGATCATTCACTGATCGACTCTATAACTGACACAGGACTGAATCCTGAAGACTTGATCCCTAGAAGAGATCATCTTTCCTACGTTTATGAGTGTGACAGTTTAAAAAAAACCAAAAAAACATATCATCTTTCCACTGTTGATGCCTTCACCAAGTCTTAATGCAGTGAGCATTGTCGTGGCAGGCCACCACGTCATCACTGTTCATATCTGGTGGATGAGTGAGGTCATCCTGGAAAACATGACGGGCACAAAAACTTTTCAATACATTGATGTGTCATGTCACATGAAAGTCTCAGTGGGGACTTCGCTGATGTTTTGATTATACATTTTGTGGACTTATTTCCCTCGAGGAAGGCCTGTTGTTGCAATGCTGTAATTTCAGATTGATGCAGTAGTGTGTTTTCTCTCCAGGAAATGATTCGATAACGTTGACCCATGTGTTTATGTGTTGTTGCTGCCCCCTAGTGTTCAATAAGAGAAACATAAAAGCCTGAGGAATGCCGCTCAGCTCCTCTTGTTTCCTCTTTACTGTTTATTTCTGTGCACTGCACTTGATCACTATTTACATCTTGCGAAGGTAAACAGAACTGAAAAGGAACACATGAACAGTATTTTTTTTTACACAATTTAGTAATACTTGAACAGCAGACAGGCAAACACAACATAACATACAGTACTCTGTGTTTGAATCAGATCACTTCCATACATACCACGACTTCAAACGACACACATCCATTGACTACAATATAGAGGTTGGATTCTTAACATAGCCCGTACGATTGCAGATTCAGTCAGCAAAGATGCTTATGGGGGTTATTTCACACGTAGGTCCTCAGTGTAAGTAGAGCTTGAACACAGACTACACACGTCTCATATCTGGTGAGTCACCAAAGAAAGCAGCAGCTTCAAGATCAGAGTTCAGTATCCTCCGCCTGTGGGTCCAGCGTCTTGTTCAGGCACCCGATATCAATCAGGACACATAGTACCTCCCTTCTTGTGATCCATTATGAGTCCGAAACATGTTGAAGAAACAGAGCTTTAAAGCAGAAGTCACACTCCTTTCATACTCTGTCCAGAGTACAGTCAACATCCTTAATGAAGACGGAAAAAATGGAAACACCAGAACCGACAATGTTTAAAAAAAAAAAAAAAAAGAGAGTAAAATACCAAATTTACAAATACCATCCAGTATTCACCTCACTGGTTAGATCAAAGAAAAGCAGAAGTAGAGAAACAATGAAAATCATGTGAAGGCAAAGATTCCTCTCAATCTGTGTGTGGTGAGTGGTTTCACAATTAAAGTTTGGAAAAATCTGATTTTGTCTGCTGGTTGCATATATTAATAATTAGTCTCATTTTAGTCAAGGATTATTTTTTATTTTTCCCGAACACATTCATCATGTTTTCAACAAATATAGTGCTTTCGTATAACTAATTGGGAAGAAAGTTGAGTGGAAAAAAAAAATCTGTGTAAACGTGTCAAACCTGGAACTTCTCAATGGGGAAGCGGGGAATTGTTCTGAATTCCAGGAAGCAACTTTGATGTTGAAGCAAACGGTAGAGTTGTATACATTTCTGCTGTGTGCAGCAAAAATCTTGTGGCCGGTAGTGACTTTGTCTGACTAGTTTTCTTTCTACTTTCTATTTCTATTTCTTTCTATTTCTATTGATATTTAGATTTATCACTGTGGTTATTGATACTTTCCCAGCAGACTTGACCAAACAAACAAAACCAAAGTATTTCAAATCTAAGTTAAGCTTTTTGGAAAAGTAACACTAGTTGTAAACTTACAGTCTTACCCCGCCAGTGATTGGTTTGATACAAAGTAATGAATCTGGTTGAAAGCTGGACTTTGAAATGTCGAATTTATGATTTCGATTATGGACATTTTTACAATTATGATTAGTCTCATTAGCATTTCTTGTCATAACTTTTCACTGAGACATTTGGTTCAAATCAAGATTATCTTCTAAATGAATTTTTGTCTGAAACGTCCCACCCTCTTTTGTCTTCACAGATCACACCCAGTGTAAGAGACCATAGGAACAAAAAGGAATCACGTTTGTCAGCATATTAATAAAGTTATATGGAGGAAGATTTTAGTTCACGAGGTTGCATTTCACCTATAACAAACAGGTGTACTGTACGTTGCTGCTGATATGATGTCTGTATTACATGTCCAAAGCCTTTTATTTTGATTATAAATAAAAGTATCAGTGCAGGAATGAACATGTCTCATAACGGTAAACAATCAGGCAATCACCATGTAAAACATTGTGCATATGTCCAAAATCAAATTTCTCCACGGTCGAGGATGTGAATAGCATCAGCAAGATATGAAAGATTTATATACGACATGACAATACAGTTATGATGCACACATGACAGAATCATCCCAATTCTTATTGCATCATTTGGAGGTTGTGATTGGGTCATTTCTGCAATTTGGAGAAAAAATATTGCAAGTTATGCACACTTAAGTTAATGCATTAAACATATTAGCCCCCGAGTTTTGACATCTGCAACTTAGGCGAAGCTACTTACAGCAGGTTTGAAGATGGACAAAATGAAAGAATAAATACAATTTTAAAAAGAACACGGATCTCTTTCAAAGCTGCACATCGTCAGGTTTGTGCTATCACAGATCTCCCTTTGGGAAAAAAAAATATTAATAATCACTGTATGTGTGAGGCCTTAAGGTGCTTCATGTAAGAGCCTGCACATGTGCTAATCTTTAAGTAGACAATCCTTCGTTCCCGGCAAACATGGAAACACACAAGGGTTGATTATACCACACACTTTGAGCAACTCTTCTATATAACATACTTTTGTTTCAGCGTCTTGTTTCCACCATATGAATTTTGTGTCAGGAAATAAATAGTTTTTACAAGTATTTTTTTTTCTTCCCTGTAAAAACCCATTTTTTTTAAATCGAACCAGTTTTTGGGGTTTTTTTTTTCGATTCTCGTCCACTAAGCAGACAATATTTTGTTGCTAATGGAGATGAAATCACACGTGTAGTGTAAGTATTGGTCAAAACCACCAATTGCACTTTGCTTTTATTCCCACTTTCACAACACCGAGATTAGATAAATGGATATTTTGTACCTACAAACCTATCTAGGAATGAATTCATGCTTGATTTCAACTCATTTTCACTTGAACGTACAGTAACCTAATGGAGCTTGATGATTCATTTCTTATTAGGAGTCACATTCAAATGGATGAGAAAAAGTATGGAGCTGAGATGAGAGTACAGGTCAAAGATCAAATTTTCATTCATTGTACAAAGCAAAAATTCCAAATGGCTTGAATGCTGTTAAATGCTTTTTTGTGCCTTACAGACTATCTGAACGTCTACAGGGCAGTCTGTGAAATGCTTGCTCAGTTTCATCCACCATTGTGTTTCTTCTCACTTTTAGACGTACGGATGGCTTGGATTGGTTGGTGGGTTGGATCGGAGGTTAAGGAGTCTCAGGAGGAAAGACAGTTCTGCACCACATCCATACAGTAGGTACATTAGAGCTACAGGGAGCCATTTTCTCAGTTGCACAGTTAATCTGGGCACAAGGGTCTGTTATGTACAGTAGTCTTTGCCATGATCGAAGTTCTAAGTACAGGTATAAAGGCAGACGATGTTGGGCGTAGCTGTAGTTTCATGAGCGGAGGTTGTAACACTTTCAGGATGAGTGGGGGATATCCTCTCCTCCCTCACATCCTCTCACTCTTTACTCAGTAGAGAGCTTTTTGTCCTTGGCTTTCAAATTCTGACCAGGCATCATTTAGTTCCATGAAAATCATCTTGGCATATTGTTCATATGGTTGTCCTGTTGCCTGTGAAGTGAAGAGAAAACACACACACACACACACACGCACACACACAGAGCAGCTTAGCCAACAAGTCATTCTAGACATGCTGCCCTTTTGGAAAATC
Source organism: Lipophrys pholis (assembly GCF_963383615.2). Taxonomy (NCBI): domain Eukaryota; kingdom Metazoa; phylum Chordata; class Actinopteri; order Blenniiformes; family Blenniidae; genus Lipophrys; species Lipophrys pholis. Next base: position 20,244,973 of record NC_137640.1, on the reverse strand, counting down.
CAGATGAGTGAGGCAGATGTTTGCCTCTGGCAAGAATGCTTGATCTGACATAAAGCGTCACGCTGCAGCTACAAAATAGAACTCATACTCATGGAAAGAAAAACAAAACTCAAAATGTATTTTGTGTAAGTTCTTTTGTGTAATATGCATTCATAGGTTGGTGGTCTGCAGGTGGTAACCACCCTGAAAGGAACAACAATAGATAAGTCAAACCTTTCCAATACCTCTTTATCTCTTGGGCAAAGTCAACATTAGTGTCATGGTTATTCATAGTTTGGTTAATATTGAGTTTACAGTAACATTTTAAACATTTGATCAAAAGGTAAACAAGACAGTTGTTGAACAGCCTGTGTGACATATATGCTATAGTTACTAGATCAACAACTTCCCCAAAGACTCTGTGTTCTGGGATTAAAGCAAATCAGTGCATGATGGATTTTCAGATCTGCGGCGAAAACTTCCATGTCCTGGGTCCTTGGTTTGTATTACCTTTAGACTTAATTCAATTGGAAAAAAAAAATAAAACCACATGCATTTTTAAAGCCACTCTCCCATCGCTTGATGCATATTATTATATGGCAACAGTGTTTATCCTTCCTCTAATGTACCAGAAGTCATTTAAATGACACCAAATGCATGTGAACACACAGTTAAAGTCAAAACTCCAGGACTAATTGGGGCAAAAAAGATTGAAAACTGATTTATGTGAGGGGGAGGGGGCATTTTACTGTAGATTTATATATACTTGTGGTCTGGGGTATGTTGAGTCCTCCCTTAGTCAGCTTTCCACACGCAAATCCAAACAAAAATTAATTACATTTGAATAATCTTGTGAAAAGCATTTCCTTTTTTTCATTTCAGTATATGACACAAAAGTACTGATAATGTACAGGTATACACTGTATATTTTTTGATTTAGTCTTTTGGTTTAGTAACCAGGCTTTAATTAAAATGTATATTTACATCATAATACTGATTCATTTTCCTTTGTTATTTCATTTATGATTTATCGTTTTAGGTTGTACCTCCACGGTGTTGTATTACTGAATGCTTACAGCTGGAGAAATGGGCTTTCATTTCCTTTACCTCTAATTTCACTATGAATCATCTGTCTTACCTTATCTGGATGAACAACCAGGACTGCTTTGCGGTAGACCTTTTTAACCTGTTCGGGAGTAACCAGGTCAGCCATGCCCACGGGTTTCCAGCGTGTCTCCCCCTCCCAGAGCACAGTATGCATGGTGGACAGCAGTGCACGGATGTTACGCTCCTTCCCCTCAATCCAGTCCAGAATCTAGGGGGGGGGGGGGGGGGGGGGCAGAAATGGGGAGCCATTATTTTGTGTGAATCAGATTTCAAACAAATATTAGCATCCAATAAGCATCGATACTTTCAGTGCGCTCGTAAAAGGCTTTAAAGAAGTGATTAGAAAAACCAAAGTTTGTTCATGGGAGACCTATGTTGGTCGCTTCATTAATTCTGGAATAAACAGGAAATGTTTTACAGCCAAACGTTTTATGGGCACAAAACTACAGTGGATAAACATGTGACCTCACTGAGATGCTAGAAAACAAATGTCATGGGAAATGATCTTTCTCACACACAGTAAATAAGACAACAGATTACATATATTTTCTGTTGGTTAAGAAAAACAAAAAAGAAATCACTCGGTCTTGCCTTTATTTTCTCAGGATCCATCTCTTTGGCCATCTCCTCTTTCCTCATCTCTGCTATCGTCCGAGGTCCTTTCTTATCTTTGGTCCCAGCAAAGCCTTGCCCAGACAGCAGATCGTCAAAGTTGGCATGTGAGGCTTTGGGCTTTGAACCTGGAAGATGACAATTGAATAAACAATAGTAGAAAACAAACTTGTTGGGATCCTTGAATGTTTATACACATTCACACAACTATTGCAACATCGTGAGAACCGCTGACCCAGTGGTAAATCAATTACACTTAAAAATCTACATATTAGAAGTACATAGTTGCACATAGCTGGGACTGGCTCTAGTGCCCCACAAACCTGAACAGAATTAACTGGTATAGAACATGCATGCGTTCACGTTGTAAATCTATTCACTTTGCTGCTCTTTTGTTGTGTTTTGTCAAATCAGTTTTGGCTCCAATGGCAATACTGAGTATTAGTATTGTATTCATTCTCGTTACATTGCTGTGCCATGTAGTTGGGCAAACATATTAGGAACACCAAAAAAACACCACAACATGGCTGGAGGCATTTCAAAAAGAAGGTCATGCAATAACAATATTACACAAATGTCATAACATAAACATGGACTACTTGGAATATAAACTATTTGAAATAAATGGAAGTACAGATACACACGGTAGATTGAAACTGGCAATGGATGGTTGATTTGGTTACAGTATCTCCTTTTCTTAATTAGGAAATAGACAGGAACTAACCCAAAGAGACGCATACAAAAACAGTCAGCGCCACATAACATGTCTTTTAAAATATTGTGCTGTGTTAATGCCACCTGTAGATAAAATAAGGCCACAATGTCTTACCCACTCCAGCCGGTCCTTTGCTTCCCGCACTGGGCGAGCCTCCGCCCATTGCAGAGAAGCTGACGTTGTAGTTGGGTCGATTCTGGGGCGATGTGTGTGGCATGGAGGTGTGGGGCATGGAGGTGTGGCTGGGGCTGGGCTTTGGCTGTGGCGTGGGACCCTGTCCTTGGGCCTGCCACCCTCCTCCGCCTCCTGCACCAGGCTGCCACGAGGGAAAACCAGCTCCTGTATGGGGCTGCCATGCTCCTGCATGCTGGGGAGATGGAGGTGGTCGCGACGGGGAGCCCATTGGAGGGAAGGATGGTGTTGTTCCCGTCGGTGTGGTGGGCTTGCTGGAGAAGCCAGAACCTTCAGAAATCAGTGAGATCAGAAGTTATGGCATAAAATTTGCCAGTGAATGCAATTGACTTGAAATTTCCATTGATTTACCTGCAAGGCTTCCCCCGAGGTTTCCAATGTCAGCAAATGGATCCAGACTGTTTGGCTTTGTTTGATGGGTGGGGGTGCTGTGGACGGAGCCAGTCGGACTAGTGGTGGCTGACCGGCTGCCCATATTAAAACCACCTCCTGAAGAAAACCAAAAACAGTACTGTGTTTTGACTGTATGCCCATGGAGCAACACAGTGGTGTGAGTCTGGTTCAAGTCTGGGCTTGGGGGGGCTTACTATGTGGAGTTTGCACGTTCTTCCTTTGCATGCAACTATTTTCTCCACCAATGGTGCAAACACATGTGACTGACACGAACTGATTAGTTTAGATTGCTCATTACTGTCAATCCAAGTAAAGTAAAGAAATGGTGACCCTACCTTCACACATACCTTGGATTTGCTTCAGCCACATGCAACACTAGATTTAGTGGTATAGAAGATGGATGTATAGATTTACATGTGTGTGGCTGTGAGTACCTGCTGTACTTGTGGCAGCAGGTCTGTTCCAGTCCCAGCCTCCCATGGCATTTTGCTGCTGAATGTTGACGGATGGGGTGGTGGGCGGGACGGGGGAACTCCGACCTGGTTACGCAGTGAAAAGGTCAGTCATATATTGAGCACAGTGGAAATGTAATGAAGGTTTCAAATGTGTCCTCACAGACAATTAAAAAAGACAGATTCAGGAGAGCAGTTATTAGGAGTCTGATATAACCTAATTGTAAGTTTTGAAGGTAAATGTAGAATTGCCAGGCATTAAAAAAAAAAAGTGAATAAAATTCAAACTGTAAATCAAACTGAGCTCTGAACACGTTGAATTCTAACAAATTATTTTCAGTCAATAATTCCAAGTTGAATGACTACAGATAAATAGGCTTGCACACTGTAAAAAAAAAAAAATTGTAGCACAAGCATGAATGTAACAGTGAAGTAATTATTTTAGTCCAAATACTGACTGCAGCTTTAGAAAAGATTATTTTCTAGTATTGAATGAGATTATATAAGCAAGCTGTGCAGGGGCAATGCTGAAGTAAAGCGCTCGCCGGCAAATGCATAACATAAATCATGCCAAGTCATTCATTGCAAAGCAAACTTCACAAAAGCAAAGCAGAAGAAAAAAAAAGTTAATTTTTCAAAGCTATTGCGCAAAGAAGTTGTCAGTCAAACCCATCCAAGACAGAGATATTACAAATAAAAATCAAACAAAGGAATCTTTGAAAAGAAAGCAAGGTTGAGATGTCCGTTTGAACAAAACCACACGTGCAGAAAGTAGCAGTGTTGCATGTGGTCAGAAACACTTACAAATATAAAACACAGCCCACCCTGACTTACTCAGATTGATGAAATACTTTGAATAAATCCAGCAAGATACTAATGTGTGCAATGTGCAGCAGAACAACAGGAACATGCCTTACCAAAACCTGCAGGCTGCAGGGTGGGAGATGGAGAGCGAGCAGCATGCAGAAAAGGGTCTGGTTGTCCCACATTACCTGGTCCAAGGAATGAACCCATCATGTCCTGAGGCTTAGGCATGGGACCCGTCCCAAAGGGATCAAATGCTGAGGGATTGCAAAAATAAAAATAAAAACCCTTGTTTATTGCAGAATTGTGTTGTTGATATAGATTTGAACACCCTAAGTTATTATACTGTATGTCCTCTACTTTTATAACTCCAAAGTCTTCTCATCAAAAGATTAATTTAGTAGATGTGTCAAATGGGGACAACATGGAGCTATTCCACCCAGATGATTACCAATTGACTTAATCTGACTTTTTGTTTCCTCACCTGATGGAGCAGGGGAGGGGCATGGCGAGGCAGTGTTCGGGGCTACTTTATGTGGTGTGGACTGGGCAGATGAAGCCCCACTGTTTGGCTGAGGGGGGCCTCCGAATAGGTCCCCCAGGAGGTCAGTGGCTGCTGCTGCTGCAGTTGTGGGCTGAGACGAGGAGCACGGGTGTTTGATCTCAGCGTCCAAGCCAAGGAGATCCACCTCCTCAGCCTGTGCAGCGGCGGCAGCTGCCGGGGCAGGAGGTTCCGGTTTCGGCGGGGCTGTACTGGTGCTGCTCCGCTGACTGGACAAGGAGAGCATTTCATCGTCGGAGGGTTCGCTCTCCTCGCCGTGGCCCCGACCATCCGGGCCTCCCTGGGGCCGGCTTGGCTCTGCAGAGGATGAGAGAGAGAAATAAAGTGCAAGAAGCAAAAAAAAGGAGACTTTTAAAGGACAGAATCACGAAAATGGACAAATCAGCAAGCGGGGGATGTTATGAAGTAGACACAGGGCAGAGAGAGGGAAACTAGGAACAGAGGGCGGGCACGGGGATAAGATTAAGCTATATAATAACATGAAACTACACGTGGCATCACTGCTTATAACACCAATACTCTAGTAATACTTACACCTGCGAAGGAATTCTGCAAGGTAGCTGCTTTTCACTAATCAGACGAAAAATCTAAAATATGATTATTTAATTTGTATGAGTGTGGGTCTCAATAAATAAATGTGATTTTATGTGAGGATTGCATGGACAATATAGAATTAAACCTGAGTTCTTGAGAGCAAGTTTTCCTTGATATGTTTGCCTCTTGTTCTTTTTGCCAATTTTATTGAGATTGTGTGTTTTTTTCCCACGTTCTCGAAACTCCGTAAACTCTCTAAACTCTAAAAACCTAAATCTACACTGATGTTACAAGGGACAGGATTTTATCAGATGTTCAAAGGGTTTGTATCGATGTCGGAGGCGGAGGAGGGGAGGGTGGGAAGCACTTCCTAAATGATTTATCACTGCATAACCAGGCTCAGTTTACATTCAATTCAATCACTCCAGATCATAAACTGTCGCTGTAAAACGATTTAATTGACCTCAAAGAAAACAACAACAACAACAGACAATGTATTTACCAATATTCTAATAAAATAAGCACATCCCGGTTTAGTGTCTGATTGAATTGAACGAACCCAACCAGTTAATTATAGTCAGTTTCTATCTGCTCTGTCAGGTCTGATGACCAAAATAGTTTCTTACCCTCCAGATCCAAGCCCTCCATCTCATCTTGCAGGGACAAAAATGAGTGAAGTTAGGGTTTTTTTTGTGTTGAACTCTATTCTGCAGACTGTCATGTGCATTCACGCTGTTGTTTAGGGATGTATTGCATTTTGCCTATTCATGCCAATAAAATATAACAAAATGTGAGTGAGAGCAAGCAGTCTGTCTGTTAGTGTTAACTATATATTTTTAGATTCTTAAATAGTGAAATCCTTTGCCAGTGATCCTTGTTTTATGTGCAGCCTTGAACTTGTGTGAGGTTCAAAGCTTGGCCTTTAAACAGTTCCCATGAAACTTAGACGGTGCCTCAGACAACTATTATTGCCGGATTATGTTGATCTGCAATAATTATGTGTTCATATTTTAGTGTGTATAAAAAAACATATAAACACATATTAACATAAAACATTTCAAACACTAATATTGTTGCTTATTGAAAATCCATTGCACTTAATCAAACTTAGATCAGACCTCTTGAAATTGACCACTGTCGGTAATATATCTCCATTTGTGTTTTGTGTTTGTCAGACCACGGTGTACAGTTTCTAGTTTAAAGACAGCATTTGCCCAGTTTAGCCTGTCCCATATTACCAGCAATAGCCAGTGCATCTTGGTGTTCCTGGTGGCAGGAGAAGAGCACGTTGGGACTCAGATCTTTACATGGAAACTGCTCCCACGGTGGTGTCAGGTCTTTCTGCTTATCCACTCCTTCTACCTCCACGTCCAGTATCACATGAAACAGCTGAGGATACTTCTCAGGAGAGTCACACGCGTCGAGCTCGGGCCTGAGAGTGAAGAAAGTGTGTTCTTTAAAAAGCCAAACACGGTGTGAATATGGAAAATAGAAACTTTCTTATCTTTCTATCTATATACTTCCCTATATAGGTGCATCTGACTTTCCTTACTTGTTAAATTTTAGTATCGTGGTTCCTTGAGCAATGAAGCCAGTGTGGAACTGAATCTGGAAGATCTGGGTGTTGGACACCTAACAAAATAAAGGCAAAGGCAAATATTTATCATCACATGTTACATTTATAAATCAGTCTTCATGCTATAGATTTTAAACTTTGACTCTGAATGAGACAATTGACAAAAAACATGCTGATACATTTATTTATGTACATAGTTGTATTCACAAAATCCAAAGTTATCAAAGTGGCGAGTTTCACTGTGTAGGCTTCAATAGTTCAATGCCTTGCGACCAAAGCAAAGAATGGCCCGAACTCAGACATTGTGCAGTCTGCATTAAACTTCATGTGCTTATGACTCACCAAACACTTAACATGATTTACACGGTCCATTGAAGTTGGATTGCTATTGGACCGTCCAATGTGGTCAAAATTTTGCCCAAATACAGTCGTGGAAAATGGGGTGGGATTGGACTGTCCAATGACGTTCCAATCACATCCCAATTTACATTTTTGGGCAAAATCTGAACCACTTTGGACAGCCCGAAAACAACCAAATTCCAATGACCATATTTGGGCTAAGTAGAGACTATGACAGACCGACCCAGATTTCGCGTAAAAAACATCTGAATCACGTCGGGTGTTTGGTGGGAATGGAGTGCAGAGAATATATCTCAAGAATATCATGCAGCTCATAGTGATGGCCAATGCAGACAGCCAATCAGGCTGCAATATGCAGTCAGCTCAGACCACGTTATGACTTAATTAATATAAAGCATCTCCTTGTAGTGTCCCAGAAGAAATGCAAAAACTCCACCCTACAGCAACCAATTAGTGCAGACAAAAAGTCAAAAGTAAACATTTAGTAGTATGGAGAATGTAAATAAAAAAAACTGCAAATGTCATTATCACAAGGCAATAAACAAGCAATGACAAAAGGCAACAAGTCAAACACTGTTTTCCAAATGAAACAAAAATCCTCTAACGTGGGTTTTGCAGGAATTTACAGGTCCTGAATTTAATAATGTGTTCCCCTGGGTTTTTGTTTTAATGCCTTTGCATTCAGCTGTTTCTCCCAAACAAAATTCCACTAATGACCTGTCAGTTTTGTCAGACGCATAAAATATAGAATATAAAATAAAAAAGTTACTGATGGTGGGAAATCATACCTTGGCCTGCAGACGTCCTCCAATGGTCGACCTCATGTGATAGATGGAAACCACAACGTCCCCTTGAACGCTCACGCCGAGAGGGAAAATGACCTTCCCCTCCTGGATCCTGTGCTCTCTGTATGTCCAGCAATAAAAAGGTCAAACATGGAAAAGGGAGGGAGAGGAGGAGCTTGAAGGAACGTATATTACACAGGGGCTATAAATTGTGTAATTCTATAAATATGTCTGTGAGGTGTTGCTTGCCTCATCCGTTCATACTCCTGTGCAGTGGTGAAGATCTTTGTCTCTCCGATGAGGACATCACAGAAGGGCCGGCAGCCGCTGCGCTGCTTGTTGAAGCAGGGGACGGGACTCATCGTGAGAGCCTTGATCACCAGGGGCTTAGAGTGCGGGAGGCTGGGTTTCTCTGATACCATGCTACATACATAGCCTATGTACCTGCATAGAGACAATTAAAGTTGAAATCAAAACTTACTTTTTGATATTGATTGTCTTTATATTCTTACCATTTTCACGTGTTTTTCTGTTGTTTTTTTTAATTCCTCAAATTTTGCTGGATGGTTTAAAAACACATATTTCTATAGTGTGAAAAATGTAAAGCAACATTATAAGTACGTCTTGTGCTTCCAGTGTTTTCACCTATCATGTGTAGTTTTCCATTAATTCTCACTATTATTCCTTATGAAGCATGTTCTCAAAATTGATAATCAAGTATAACTACTAGTATATTCCTTAAATTATACTTGAGAAAAACATTAGTCGTTTTTTAGGTGCAAATACTTAAATTTACCCCAAAAAGACAGTGATTTCCAAAGCATTCCTCAAAGTAAATTAAAGACGATGAAATGTACACAGTGTAAACAAATGAATGTTCTCTGTTAAATAAACTTGATGGCTACAAACAAACATTTGCAGATCAAAAGGTTTGAATATTAAGTAAAATTGTAACACACTCTGTGGAAAAACCTAGCTGAGTGCGTCACAATGAGTAAAATATATGTAATTATGAATAAAATTATATACTCAGAAAATACAAACAGAGCATGTGCAATATATATTTTTTCCTGATAATTACTTACACTGTTAAATACCTCCAGGGTCTTCTCTTATCTCTTTACCTGCTGCTGTAAAATATTTTTGCAAGTATTTGTATATTTTGCACACTTGCTTACTTCTACATTCATACTTCAGTCATAAGTTTATTGTATTTTGTTAATGTTATGTTTGTTAGGAGAATGTTTATCTTTTTCAGTATATTCTGTATATTTTTGCTGTTTCTTTGATGTTGTTGTTTTTTTACCTTTTTTCACAGCCGTAAGTACATTTTCCCATTGCGGGATGAATAAAGTATAATCTAATCTATGAACTACTGCCTACACTACTCATAAAGAGTTAGGGATATTTGGCTCTTGGGTGAATTTTATAGAAAGCGTAAAAAGTTCCATCTACACTGATATTATAGCTTGAAACTAGGACAGTTAAGTAGAAGCATGCAAATGTGATTTCCTCATCTCAAAGAATTTATTGAAACAAAAGTCAAACACAGTGGTGGGTATACCACAGCAAAATGTCAGTCTCAATAACGTGTCATGTGCCCTTGAGCACCAATTACAGCATGACAATGACGTCTCCTGCTGACAATGACGAGCCTCTAGTCTGCACGGCAACTCAGCAGATCCCAGGAGTTCTCTATGGGATTCACGTCTTGAGAAAATGCAGGCCGCTACGTTTGAGGTAGCTCAGTCTCCAGCTGCCATCCCCTAATGATGCCACCTTGATGAGCTGGAGCATTGTGGTTCATGAAGATGAAATTAGGTTGTGTTGTTCGTGCAGAGGCACAGTGACTGGAATAATGACGTTATTCAGGTATTATGGGTTTGTCACTGTACCATTCCCAAAGTCTAGGACAGTTCTGCATTGACGACACAATCCTACCCACGCTGTGAAAACCTCCACCAAAGGCTCGTCTGGTTACAACAGTAGCTGATGCACAGCGAGTCTCCAACATCACTGAAGGCCATCATTTCGTTGATTCTCATCATCGTGGATGGACTTTTATCAGAGAACAGCGCTAAGCCCACTGGTCCCTACATAAGTGCTCTCCGGCTCATGCAAGTCAATGACGCCTGTGCCTGGTGGTGTGGTCAGGTATCCTTGCAGGTTGTGTAGCACGCAGACTATGCTGATGTAAACGATTTCCAATGGTCTGACCCGACACTTGGTGCCTCTCAACACTCTTAGTGTCTAAGTGGCATTCATCATCTGGTTCCACAGGGCTCAGTTCATAATGAAGCGTTCATCAGTGTGGGATGTGGCCAAAGGACGACCACTTCTATGACTCGTCCAGTCTCTCTGTGTCGCTGTTCAACCTGCAGAAGTGATTCTGATTCTGATTCTGATTCTGATGACACTCTGTGACACTGTTCGACATTGTTCGAAGCCTCGCAATGTCAAGGTGCTGTTCATCAATTGTTATCTTAGCCTCATGATGTCAAACTGTGAAGAGCATGATGAGAAGGACTGCTTAAACACTCATTTTAATTGAACTAGGAAATGCATTGGTCGACACTTGGATCAAACTGCTGTTGTGAATTTTGCCACTAAGCTCTTTGTTAGAGAACAGCAAGTTGTGCAAAAAGTGCTGAAACTTTGAACAGTTGGACATGTGTATTCAAAGGTTTAGAGAATGTCACATTAAGTTCACCTGTAAAGGTTATACTGCCTTTTAGGTTCATCCTAAAATTTCACCCGAAAGCTGAATATCCCTAACGTTTTGTGATTAGTGTAATTACAACCATTTGAATATTTGTAATTGTTTTTTCCCCAAGCTTGATAAAAACCTAGAGAACAGGGGTGTCAACCATAAGGCCAAAACCAGCGGAGGCTCCAATCCAGCCCGCCAAACCATCAAGCAAATGGTTAAACTTTCTCAACTTTTTTGAACGTATTTCTTAAAAGTAGCCTACACAACACGACATTGAAACCCGAGCTGAGATATCAGGGGTGCTGGCTCGAAAGCTGAGTCCAAAATGTGCTGTAAGTGAAACTACCAGTCTCCGTCTCTCTCCCTCCCTTTCTTGTCTTCACACACCCATATTCAGGAAGGCAAACCTGCGGTGTGAAGGCCAGAGACCAGATCCTGGTCTTTTGGCGCTGAGCAGCTGCATGGCAGGAACTGGGTTGTTAAAGAGGTGGCAGAAGCAGAACATGGCACTGACCAAAACACCGGAGAGAGCACGACCATCCTGCAAACACACAAAGAAGAGCGTTACACATCTTATGAAATGATTCTATTTAGATTCACAAGCTTACTTTCGGTTGCCACTATGTCTTATTTATATTAACGTTTAACAACCACATCAAGTTCTCTTTAAACTTTTCAGGTCGTTGCTTAAAAAACACATTGAATTTATAACATTAAGAGCATTTTGGATGACTCAGTAACTCATGTGCAAATAGGCAACGAGTAATTACATTCATCGTTGGTGGGTGTTTCTGTTTGAGAGAATCAGTTTACTGTAATAAGTTACAAACAAAAGCATTCTTGTCATTTGAAACTGTGAAAACAAAACTGTGTCTGAAAAGGAAGAATCTGATGCAGATTATGTAAGAAGGAGCAGGTTTCCAAGCCACAGTCAAACCACAATGACCTGGCAAAAAATACACTCCACCACAGTGTGTGTAAAGTATTGCTGTCTCTCGACCAAACAGACTCTAGTTTGCTGCAAGTTCCATTTCGAAAACTTTTCCAGCAGCATGAGGTTTTATTGTTCTTAAAATACACCTGACATTATGGTAAAAGTGAAACTCACAGCCAAACGAACTTTGTTGAGCCTTCTAAACATCATTTCTTTGGAATCAATCACACATTTTAATCAGTCAACACACAAGTATATCGGTGAGTTTACACAAAACATTCGAGAGAGGCAAAACACTCTTGTCCAGTCCAGTAGTACAACAAGGTAACGAAAGCATTACTTTATTCCACAATGTTATTCAATATAAACCTCCTCGGCAAATATCTAAAGTTCATCACGTTCAGGTTTGAGGGGTTCAGCTGGAGCATATCACAGCTGATTATGGCCGAGGCAGAGTACACCAGTTCATCAGCACACCACACCACAAGGACTGGCACAGAAAGACAACCACACACTCTCCACACCGGCAGGCTGCTCAGGGTCAGCATTTAACCCTGCACATGCATGCTTTTGGATTGTGGGAAGAAACAGGAGTCCTCCAAGGAAATGCAAGCACGCATGGGGAGAACATGCAAAACCCCACACAGAAAATCTTGGACTAAATGTAAACTCAGGACCTCCTGTGCGGCTTTGAGGAAGCATGAGAAGTGCAGACCAGTACATCACAATCTAACAGACACAACAAAGGAGGTCAAAGAATGACAATTGTTCAGTTAAACAGCAGATTTGCGCTCCGTGTTTTATTGTGGAAGGCTGGTGGAATCTCTGGGAATTTAATTTAAGAGCCATAAGGGAGTGAATTTTTAACCACATTATTTACATCCAGCTATACCACTTTATCCAGCTGGAGTCAATCTCAGCTGATTACACCTGGGACAAGTCCACGGTCCATCACAGGGCAAACACACAGAAACACAACCACATTCACACCTGGGGTCAATTTAGAGACATTGCTCAGCTTGAATGCAGTTTGTTTGGACTGTGGGAGGAAACTGGATTACCTGGGTACATAAAACAATGCGTGCACAGAGAGAACACGCTAACTTAGAAGTCACCCATTGTACTTTGTTGTGATTCATTAGAGTATAATTATCATGCTTCAAAGTGTTAACCACTGAGGGAAAAAAGCACTTCAGTTGATATGGAAGCATGATTCTTAATCTAATAAAAATTTAAAAGCTACTGAACTGAGAACCACAAGAGAGGAAACTCGAAACTTTTGATGATGAGTGAGTTTTAGTTAGTCTTCTGGTAGCATATTATCTATATTGCGCTTGGATTAAAACGTAGGTCACAGGATAATAAGCAGCTCCAAAACAGTTCATCGAGAAACAATCGGAGCAGGTCCACTAAATTGTTTATTTTCATAAAAACTGAATTTCTCTGCTTTTGCAATTGATGGTAACAGGATTCATTTTGTAAAAGAAACATTTTAAACACTCATGAGCTACTTCTTCTAACTTTTGTGGATTATTCTTTATTTATGTTTGTCAGTTAACACCTGTCTTATGTTTTAATTCGTAATGTGTCTTTTTAATGTTTATGCGTTTTTGTGAACTTCACTTCGCTCTGAAAGTTTCTTTTCACTGATCTGCCTTAACACCGATCTGCCCTTATCACTCAGCGTGTGCATGCAGTATCGCGCTCCTCCCTCGTTTTGATCCGACTAATCCCTCATCATTCCAGCTGTACTGCTTGAGCCTCTCTCCTTTAGCGTGTGTGCGTGCGTGAGAATCGGCCTTTACATCACATTATATCCCAGGGAGTACGTCTTTCCATAACTTGTGAATCTGTAAGCCATTCCTCTTTAGTTTTTGTTCTTACACTCTTTTGTTATTATTTTGATTTCACTCTTGCAGTTGGTTTCAGACTTCAATCTAGTTTCACCGCTATGTGAACTTTGTGCGCTTGGTCTTCTATTGACAATTTTAAGCTCTGAATGTAATCATGATATCTTTGATCCTGCCTTAAATTCTGTGGTCGTATGGCGTAGAGTGAGAGGGATTCGAGAAAAGCTATTGACAGTAGTGAACGACAAAGATGGTAAATTCCTTTTCTGACAGTCTGAAATCTTAAGACCGCGTTCTCGCCATAATCCACACTTTGACTGGTGCTGTGAGCGACAGCTGCTAATAACCAGTAGACATGCTGCAGAAATTGACATGACAACAAAAGCAATACCAATGCTGCACAAAAACAAGAGTTTGCAAAATGTCAAAGGGATAAAACAGACGGGTACACAAGCTCCACCTGTCTCTAAAACAAGTTTTTTTTGCTGTACATAAACTGTGAGAACTGCTCCTTTTTGTCTTTAACTGAGTTTATTTCCTGAAGGTCCTGGTGGTGTACTTAGATGATGTACAGAGTAACATTATTTTTGCATACTAAAGTACATTCTTGCATTTGTAAACTTCTGATTTAGTAGAGAGCAACATTGCACAGGCGCATTTACTGTCTTGCCCATGTTAATGAATCTTCTGTCCCTGGTGTAGAAACCAATTCACACTGCTAGGACTTCTAACAGTGCGTACTCTGTACGAGCCCCAACACAATTTATTTTTTTTAAACCACTTGTGAAAGTTTAGGTACATTTAAACTCATGAAAAGTTCAAATGATGACATAAAAACAAAATGAAGGTTAAAGGGGAAATGGGATTGGCTGTCCTTACCGAGCAGGTGATGACACACACATTCTTGGGGTTCTGTTTGAGCCAGTTGTGCATGTTCTTGCACACAGCAAACAGGTTGTGAAGGCTGGGAGCTTGGCGCGAAGGCCAGTTACACTCTGACACCTGGAAAATTGAACCAGGAAATAAGAGGAGGAGGTGAAATGAAGAAAATAGGGAAGATGACAAAACAAAAAAGAGCGACGGATAAGAGGCAGACCCAGAAGAGATTGCAATAGAAACAACAAGAAAAAAAATGCAGAGGAAGGATAAAAAGGGGAGGGAAAAGTTGGAAACTCAGAAGGGCCAGAAAAGGGAAAAGAGGAGGTTAGTAACAGCACTGCAGCAGTAAAGCAACACAACACAGCAGTTGCCACGATGAGTCATCTAGCTAAAGATAAAGCGACTTCAACACGCAGACAGGGGGCCATCTTGGCCATTCTGAATTCTCAGCTTGACTCTTCAGCGTCATTTCATCTATGTGCTACAAGGAGGCACTTTTTCAGTATAGATCTCCCACATATAAGTTCACTTCAGTCCAAACCCTGCGGTGCTATAACTGCGTGCCAACACCCCCATCCGTGTGGCTGTCACAGCCATCAAAAGAATAAAGAAGACATGGGTAATTTTCTCAGGGCTTTTTTTTTTAAGATTTCTGAATAGTGATTTTGCACCATTAGTAACTGTGCAGCTCCACTCTACTCAAGAAGTGATCTCAATAACAAGTGGTTATTGTTGCAAAGCACATAAACAGACATTGTGTGTTGTACAACTGTTGCTTTGAATGGCTTATGTCACTCGATGTCTCACGATAAAGACATTATTGATCGCATCCGAACAAATGTTGCATAATAACTGAATGGATTATCCATGTTTGAAAGCCAGTGAGATATGACAGCGTTACTGAGACAACAATTCCTCTGAGAATCAACATCTAAAAGACAGTAGTGGCAAACGCACTCACATCCTCCACCTAAGTAGAATTATATATACGAGTGTAAAACAGACTTTAATGCAAGTAGACACACTTATCTAATTCTACACTGCTCTGTATGGTCACCTCGCAGAAATTCCATCAATTCTTTTAGCATCAAGAAACATGGAAAGCACTTAATCAGTGTGTTGGAAGTTACTGACACTTGATTACAGCTACTACTTCATTTTTTTTTTTTAAGTAGCAGAAACACCATACAAGTGACTGTTATTTTTCATTTCGTTGTTATAGTGACACATTAGCTGAGCTGCCAACACTGTGTGGGTCAGTTAAATGACAGAATTTGTCTCTCTGTTGAGGCTGAGGCTTGAGGCTCTCTGTTGAGGCCATTTTCTTGATTTTATCATTTATTAAAACAAACCGCTTTATCACTCTCATCTAGCTTTGACATACTTGAACAGTATTAAAACCAGAAATAGAAAAAGCCTTATACTACAGAAATGCAGAAAGCAACAAACTGTTTGAATCTTTTTAATCCTGATGATATTTGCTAGTTAGTTCAGGAATAATAAGGCATTTCATCTCATGTAAACCAGAGTAAAATAGTAGCTGATAGGACAAAGGTTCTGTAGCTTTCCTCTCACTAGCGTAAATCTTTAATACTGTTCTTAACTACAGTCCTCCCTGCTTGTCATGAATGAGCATAAAAAGTTGACTAATGATATAAAATGGGAAGCCAAATACTGTGTGCACATAGTTTATGAATACATCTAGCAACAATTCCCATTCAAAATACAGGTTATTCAAAAATGGCAAGCAAAGTCTTCAAGTCCTTGCCAGGAGAGTTGCTTTAATGAAAGGAGCACGTGTCATACAACCACTAAAAACGATAGGAAAAAAAAAATATGTCACAATCAAACTCACCCTGTTGGAGAACTTGGCGCCCCGGTAGTTGCGCTGTGATAGGTTGAAAACAGTGTAGTGGTCAGCGTGGCGACTGTCAAGGAAGGAGCGTATGTCCTCCACATGGTTCTGGTAGCCAATCTGCACTGACTCAGCTGGGTAGGTCATCACTGAAAATAAAAAGTCCAGATGTGATATTTGGAGGAGTTTCACATTGCTACTGATATTTACAGACACCGTATTTAAAATAATTAGTAAGTGTCCTCTGTCAAATGAAGGTCAACATTTTAATTCATGTGACGGATTTTTTTTTTCTAATTTGATCTATCTATCTATCTAATGAGATTCAATTAAGTTGACTACGAGGTGCTCGCAGGCGTCACTTTAGCTATTGTTGCTCTAGAAAGCGATGTAGTTTTCTTTAACAGGTATATTTCGTGTCCTATCTGCGATCTCTGGGGACCCTAATGGGACTTGAGGCTCTATGCTGCTGTTTCACAGCAATAAGCAAGCAATGTAAATACAAATGTGTTTAACCACAAACTATTTATGTCTGTCATAAAACGTATGAGCAACAAGTCAACTCATGATGGGTGATTTTAACACTATGAATAGATCAATTGATTTATAATAGTTGCTTAAGACGATGGGATGAATTTACACGCATATGCACACTAAGGTCTTTAGCAACTACTTCATGCATTTACCTATGATTCGCGATGTTATGTAGGCAATGTCCAGCTCCCCCTTGGTGTACCTGTCAGGAAAAAAGTTTATTCAAACATTAAAAAAAAGTGACCAAAGATCATCAGAACAGAATATGGAACAAATGTACACTATAGTATAAGGCTTTTCTATTTCTGGTTTTATTGCAGTTCAAGTCTATGTCAAAGCTAGATGACATAGTGACAATAACACTATAGCTGCACAGATAAAAGCTGCCATTGGGATGTGAGTTTGTTCTGTGTGGAGTTTGCATGTTCGTGCCGTGCCTGTGTGGGTTTTTGCCAGGCGCATCTTTAACACAATCTAAAGACATGCCATTCAGGTTGATTGGTGATTCCACACTGTCTGTGTTAGTCCTGTAATGGAGTAATGACTTGTCCAGTGTGTGCCCTGCCTTTCGCCCTGTATCAGCTGTGACAGTGTCCTGGTTACTATGGCCCAGTGATTCCAGCTAATGCAGTGGCATAAAGGTTGCATGACATATAAACATGTTAAATGTTTCTATGTATTTATGATGGAAGCGTTAGTCGACTGTTTCTCATCACGTCATTGAAAAGTGAAGATCAATGTGTGAATATTCAGCTTCTGACAGGTTGAACCACCTCCCAGGGTCAGTGTACTAAGTTGTATTGCATTACACGCACATCCAAGTGATTACTCTTAACAGGCTTTAGAGCTGACGCCGCCATGTGTCTGGCTGTGGGGAAGTTATCTTTTTCAGGCTCACTACTCTCGGCTGAACAGCCCAGGATCAAAAGAATGCCATATGTGAATTTTTCAATTGAGCAGCCCAGCCAGCATTAGCTATCCCATATGGAGAGTTGTTTATTTTAAGCCGTGGATGCAGCTGCAGAGCGCGCGCACACACACACACACACACACCTACAAGTGCTTAACTCGTGCTGCAGCATGGGAGCAAAGAGTGCTACTGAAACACTGGGAAGCAGGTGCAGGGTGGAGTTCGAGTTGGCGTAAGATTCGTTAAAAAAACAAAAAAAAAACTAAAAAACCTTCCTTCCAATAACTGACAGCAGCACAAGGCGACCCAGATCCCTGCACTATTATTTTCATGGTGAACACATTAGCAGGCTAATACGTATCAAATTGAGTTGACTTGTTGCCTACTGTGAATATCCCACAAGCTCAGCCTATCTGGGACAGTTATCTGTGTGTGGACATGGAAGAGTGCCATATGGCCCTGATGCAATCCTAGACCTGCTTATGTAATCCAACGCTCCTCAACTCTCCATGCAAGCCCTGAGACGAAGTGTGTCTTAAGGATGTCTCAGTACATGCAAAACCACATGAAATGTAACATGGCTGTGCATGCACGATTGTTCTTGTATTTGAAGAAACAAAAACAAATGCATGGTTGAATGTAAAATTATTATAATGGTCAGGATTTTAACTTGTAACGATTTTGTGTTTAATCTAAGGAAAAAAGGTGAGACATTTATATACAGCATATCCTTTAAATACATTCATATAAACTGTATATGTTCAGAAGGGAAGCTAAATAATAATATTATGTTTGATAAACATTTTTTCTTTTTTTTTTTATTTAATTCATTTCTAGAAACCATATGAGTGTTAGTTTTCCGCAACTGGATTTAATTTTTGATCACGCTGTATATTAGCAATGTGCATTGTCAACCTGTGGTTTCACTAGCTTCTGTCCTGAAATAGCAAGTCGGCTATTGCAGGAGAAAAGCAGGTCATGTGTCGGGTTTAAATGGCCAGGGCCAATAGTCACCGACTATGCAAATGAGCAGTGTGCCTGTGTTCTTGGGGGATAGAGTAGCAGCCAATTAAAATGTACAACAAGGTTTTGCTGCACATACTGAAACAGGTTGGCAGAATTAGGAAGTGAGGCCAAGCTGACACAGGATGAATGACTTTTCCTGTATAAAAATTTGTGGAAAAAACACACAAACTTTCGATATACTACAATGACGTTAGTGTGGTTGAAATGTTAGCTGCTTTGTTTGAATAATGTCTTTGAAAAGGTTCATTATAACCACAGTAAATGCTAATTACTTTTTTTGACATAACATAAATCCTCATCACTGAGGCTTTGAAGGATGTTTTTGTTCTTGTTCTTGACTCTGTTTAGCTTCACGGGGGTTGATCTGAAATACTGAGTATAATAATACCAGTCACGCCTGTCGTCACAGTGAGGAATTAATATACCAACACAAAGCGCACCCACACGGAGGAAACTCAGCCTCAAAACAACTCGATGGAAAATATAAACTAAAAGAAGAGCAGTGAGGAAGCCCTGGCTGAAATATTTCTGCCGTACAACTGAGTGATCACAGTGCCGTATGAAGTCACGCATTAACCAGTCGGGAATTTTAAGGCTTTGGTTGCAGCGACAGTGTTGCTTTTAGCCCAGCGGATATATTTCAGTTGTTCATATTTTCATAGAATTATTGCTCCTCTATAGAAAAGTAAGCTGCTCTGCAGGGTTTCTCCGTGTGTGTGATTGGTCAGAATGCTGCAATCTCCACCCCTTTCCTGTGAATGCACACTGATCCAGCAGGAAAAACTCCGGGTTCAACTACCGAGTTGTTAACCTGCTTCGTGTTAACGCTTATCAGGCTCGCGCAAGTCTGGGTAAATTAACCCAGGAAACAGAGAGATATCCTAGGTATGTTTATCCCGGGTCGTAGTATAGGCCTCATGACTATGTACACATACATACAGTCGAGCTCAAACAGTCCCAGTGAGTATGTGGGTTGCATTTGCTGGATATTGAATTTTGAGCACTTGACGTTGCCAAAATGTTCCTCTGGAAAATGGTTCCACTTCAAGAGCATTCTTTTTTTATTTCTGAAAGACATTTGGCATTACATTTGACCAACAACCCCTTTTTTGTTATTGATTATTGTCAACGTTATCACTATTCTTGATTTCAGTGACTTGAATTACAATATTTTGATACTACATCATTCAAGAATTCACAGGCTTTTTGTAAACAAGGAACATTGAAACGAAACAGAAAAATGTTCCAAAAAAGACTGGTCAGTGGACGAGGCTAAAAGGCGACATTAAAAAAAACAACAACAACAAGAGGGAGAGCTTTTAGTAAGGAGAGTTAGATGAGTGTGTGTCTGACAGTGAGGTTTGGGGGAGCGGTCTGGGTGCAGACCAAGGACATTGTGTCTTTCACAAAACCAGATCAGCCACCCAGGCTCAATCCTTGGTTTTCCAGCAAAAATTCTCTTCGGCCAGGTAAACAAACAAGCAGGCCACTTTAAATTATTCAACAACAGGCCTTCGCCTTGAATGCAAATGAGACAGGAGCGGGGAGGAACCAATCAGGTCCTGCTGGGGTATTAACAGAGTTCATGGTTAAGGGCTGCAGTCATTGAGGTCTCACGTTATTTATCAGAGAGACGAGAGGGGATTGCTAATGAAGTGTTCCCACAGTTGACATTTTTGGTGTGTGAGAGAGCTTGCTTAAGATGCCACAAACCACTGTGTATCCAGTTGAAATATCTGACTGGTGAAAAACATACAAAACTTTGTGGGATTAAAAACAAATATTTTGTGAAACCAGGCCGTCATCAGCTTGGGAAGATTTCTGTGATGAATGCAAGTTTATTATTCACTCTGGCTTTTTTGGGGCGATGATTTGGCTGAGTTTTGATTCCCCCTTTCCAATGGGGCCAAATTTGTTTTTATTAATGTGCCTCATCCAAACAACATCTGGATTACATTTGTAAAAGCAACAGAAAATGTCTCCAAATATCTGGTGACATCTCTAAAATGTTTTGTACCAAAGTGTTACAAGCTTTGTCAGCAAACCCTGTCCTCTCATGGAGCAAATATGTGATGACGGACAGAAAGCAAAGGCTGTGATTGGTCCACACATTCATGCTGCCAACATGAGATGAGGATAAGAATTGCATCTTGCATTTATTTATTTATTTATTTATTTATTGGGCACATAAAATATGTCCGTGGCCTTGCAGCATTGTATCAGTAGACAATTCAAAAGCCTGATATATAGATTTATATATATAGCACAATGGCAATATTGACATCTACATTCAATAGTTTAATTTTTTTTATATGCTAGTGAGAATAAAATATATGTTGATGTTATTACAATTTAAAAATCAATGCATGCCATTCCCACTTACATTCAACACAGCATATAAGCTATTTTGGAATTGTGGTTTGTCGGCTGATAATCTGGAAACAGCTGTATGCTGCAGCTGGAATCACTCTCAATTAAAGTAGTAACAGAGAATCAAAGCAACAAAGTTGCAAGTAGTAAAACCACTTAGAAGTTCCCATCATTTCAACCTGAAATTAAAGCATGACTCGGGAAAAAGCATTGAAGATCCAACGTGAGGAATCAACAGAGAACTGGAGTTAGTTTATGACTGATTCTTGATAAGGAGCAAATTTAGGCTTTTTTTTTTTTTTAAGTATTCCATCCATCCATCCATTTTCCTTTTGCATTCTGTCAAACACAAGGTGGCAGGCCAGGTGGCGGGCCTGTTTAAATCACAGCTCACAGTAGCGGGACAATTTATATTGATGTCGAATGATTAAACACGTCAAACTGAGGACAGGGCGTGTTCATAAAAGTATAGCCATTGAGCTTCCTTACCTCCTCTAGTTTTGTGGGTAGCTTGCAATATTTGTAAACTGCAAATTCCGCCACGCTTGAAATGAACCATGGCATCTCAGTGTGAGGTAAATTACACCACCAATGGAACATTTCAGAACAAAGAACACTGAGGATGTCCTTCAAAGCGCTTTAATAAACATGAAAACAGAAGACAGAGGAGTGTTTGATTGTAAGTCCTTTAGGTGAGTGTGAATTGCAGTGAAAAATGATTCAAGTTTGTTTGTTTTAGTCTAGTAAAATGTCAAACTTTAATATATTATCCAAGCAAAACAAGTGGCACCTTTTCTTGGCCCATCAACCTCACTTGCCCGAAGCTTTCATCTTTTAGCACAGTCGCCTTCCTCCCACTGTGCCATTATTCCAAACATCCACGCACGCGCGCACGCACGCACGCTCGCACGCACACACGCACACGCACACACACACACACACACACACACACACTCTCACACACCACCACACACTTAATGAAATGAATCCTTCTGTATCAGCAGTGCACTGGCCATTTAGCACAATGAACTGCCATGAATAATTCAGCCAGAGGTGGAAGGACAAACAGCAAAAAGAGAACAAGAGAGGAGGAAAGGTGTAGACAGGGAGGAAGCTGTGGGGGGGGGGGGGGGGCGAGGAAAATGACAGGAACTTCACAAAATTATGGGCAACATAGCAGGGGAGACAAAATGTAAGAATAATCACAATCAAACTTGCTGAATCACAAGTCAGAGGAGCTGCGTGCGTGCGTGCGTGCGTGCGTGCGTGCGTGCGTGCGTGCGTGCGTGCGTGCGTGCGTGCGTGCGTGCGTGCGTGCGTGCGTGCGTGCGTGCGTGCGTGCGTGACAATACAGAAGCCCCTTTGTGCTGCCCTGTGCAGATGCCTGTGCACAAACACTGACGACTGAGCCGTGCCAGACTCTGCTCCCTCCCTCCTATATCTCTCCACCCACACTGCTCCACTTCTAATGCTGTTAAAGGCATGTTGTTGTAATATGTTAATGTTTGTCTGTGATGCTAAAGGTTTGTTGTTGTTGTTGTTTATTAGTTGTGCTCAAATGCAATAAAACAGCCATAAAAAGACTAGCGAAAAAGAGAGGAAATGTATAATTTTTCAGTCTGAGGCCAGTGTTTATTCAATTTGTTGGCCATGCCCTCTGCATTGTTTCATCAGGAGTGTGTTTGATTAGTCTTGTGATTTACTTGTTGATGTTTAGAATATCCCCGTTGAATTTTTTTTGCGATCAATTCCCCGCATTACCATTTTGTCTTTGATTCCTTAAAGTTTAACCTGGATGCAGGAGGGTGCAATAGTAGTGTCCTGTTTCTGACTGATTAAACAAAGATTTCACCACATTTCTCTAACAACTGTGACCAAGCCCACAATAGCTTTAACAAAGTTCAGCCTATACCTTTATGTTGGGAAGCTTGAAACATATCAAACAGCCCTGCCCAGTAAAAATACCATTAATTTGAATTGGTGATGCTAGAAACGCATCCTATGGTTACACAACAACATGCACCAACATGCTTTACACTTACGTGGCAACTTGACTCATGACCTTGGTGGAGGTGTCCTTGATAGTGTCCTTCAAGTTATCCTTAAAGTTGCTGAAGAACTTCCCGGCCCCTCCTTTCACCATATCCAGCAGTCCCCCGCCATAACTGGCGTCCACATCTGAAGGCAAACAATGTTTCCAGATGTCAGATCAGTATACAAATACAACATAAAATATACACTTGAGAACAATAAACTGAAAGCTTCTACCACACAAAATTTCTAAAGTTATACAGTATTTATTTTATGTTGATTGATTATTTATTTTTAAATAGACATCATGTGTAATCTTAACTGAAAAACTACCCAATCAAATCTTTAAGGAATGTTTTTTTTTAACTTGTATACTAAACATGAGTCACTCTTGCAAGACACAGCAAGTAGAGATGTGTAGGTGTAAGAAATGATTGACAAGATCACGAAAGATAAGACACAGAGTCAAATGTAAAACCATCTGGAGGTGCGTGCGTGCGTGCGTGCGTGCGTGCGTGCGTGCAAACGTTGGAAGAGACCCGAGTGTGATATCTGAGTCAGCATCCCTCAGGAGATCTGAGAATTTCTCTCCCTCCCCCTCACAGTCTTCCTTTGTCTCCCCCTCATCACATACTGTATCTGTACACAGCAACCACAGTGTCATCACTTCACATGTAACTTGGAAGTGCGGCCACAGAATAAAATCAGCAACGGTCTACAGAGCACCGGGTCTCCAGGGAGACTTCCAACACTCCAGGCTGTCAATCTGAGTTCTGGCTTTTAAATAAGTCAAATTATTTTCTGATAACTGCAGTTCTGACTGCGGGAGCCTGGAGGATGAAATAACAGTCTCTAAAAAGTACATGTTTTGGGTATGTGCAACTCCATAAGAAAAAACATTCAGGTCATTAGTGTTGCTCTTTCAAGTGAGAGCGAGCTGTCAGAGTTGTCATTAATGATGTTTGAAATACCTGTGAGAAGGCGTGATACAGCTGGGGAGTTATGCTGAACGTCAACACTCGTAAAAAATCTCTCTTCCAAACTGATTTGCTTGCCTGGGACTGACTGTTGAATAATATTGGTCAACTCTCCACAGTAGCAGCACAAATGCCTGCTGTGTTTACTTTACCCTGGTAAATCAGGAAGCAATGGCATCGGTGTTTCAAGTGGAATATTTTGCTTTGAGAATTTCCTTCACCTGCAGAGGGAGTGCCGTTTATGTCTACTCTGGATAAATATGCAGCCTCGGTCAGTTATGTCTCAGTGCCTTTCTTAAAGTCTGTATGAGCATATATGTATCGCCATGTCTCGTTTTCAGTCTGCTTTCCCTTTCCTAAAAAGCTTCCTATTACCACACATGTAACTATCCCTGGCATCCCTTCATGTCTGTAACCTCTTTCTGTGTCTTGTTGTGACTCTGCTTCTGGAGTTTTCTCTTATTCTGTGACTTGTTGACTTTGGTTTCATTATATATTAATTTCTGTATTTAAGTTTCTTCTCTTGAAAGTCTGACAAATGCTTCAGAAAACAAAACTCTTGAAAAAAAAAACTCTTGAATGAAGTCCACATGAAGTTTGGGTTTGATTTTATCAGTTTGAATTATCAACCTCGGGCAGTAAAAACCTTTCAAACTCGCCAGGTCTCGATTCATTACAATGAGATACAACTCAAATGCTGGAATGTGTGTCACATCACTTCCACCAAAGCGTTAACCCAAGCTTTTTCAACATAAAAAGCCAATTTTTAGATTTTTATTCACACATTATATTCATTTTTAAGGTATTACTCATCACTTATAAAGCTCTACATGCCTGCTCACAGAATACACATCTGAGCTGGCGCAATTTGTGCATAACCTCAGACGGTGCTTAATAAACTATTAAAGGCTGAACTATGCAGAGCTGCAGCTAATAGAGCACCGCAGCTGTGGAATAGTCTGACTCAGCAGCTCCTGCTTTGATTATCACATCTGCATTTCATTTTATTTTAAGAACCTTCTTGTTTTCATGCGAGAAGGCTGCAGTGCCCCATGTTGCCTATGTAAAATGGGTCAATTCAAAATACTGTTTCACCCAGAATATTTGTTTGTACAAAGAAGCACTTTCTGAGAGAACACTTTATATACACACTACATTAAATCATTTCATTCTGAGACATAATGAATATTTTTAAACACTGCTTTTGAAACAATGAATGTGAAGACAAATGCTAGAGTATCCAAGGTCCTTCTCATGAATGTTCAAAGTTAGTTAGATGTTTCATTATTGACAGAGGGGTGTTTTTTTGTTACTGTGAAATATAGGTCCCGCTTGTTGAACTATGCAGCATATAATCATCAGAGTTTTCAAACTGTAATGGAACTTTGCCGACAGTTATCAAGATTATCAATGACGAATTTCTATAGTCTACAGTGCAGCTGTATGAGCGAAGCCCACAAACACCAATTATAATGAAATTACTATGCTATTTACATAAAACCATTAATAAAAAGCAACACAAAAACTAATCAAAAGAATAAAAGCCTAAAAAGTGACTCGCTGTTCCTCATTGTTTACAGTCTTCATGCTAAGCTAGGCTAGCTGAATACAAGCAGGGACTAAGAAAATGATAAGGTTTGCAAACAGATAGGATCGCCAGAACAAACATTCATTTTGAATGGATCGTAAAGATTTGTCAAAGTGGTTCATTTTGCGGTTCAAACAGCAAGGGGCTGATTAATCTAAACGCAAGCCTGAGTAAATAAGGCACGTCGATTTCCGTGTTTATGTGTCACTCTTTATTATCCCATGACACTTCGCTTTAAAGTGAAACCAAGTGTCTCTTCAGCTGCACCCATTTTACAGTAAATGCCATATCAAATTACTGCAACTCAGACTATAGACTTAGTTAGTTAGTTTTTATGCTGGATGCCCCTTCCTGCCACAGCCGTAAGTCCAACCCAGCTCCCCCCCACTCAAAGTCGAGTCTTAACGTAAAGGTTAATACAACAAGTACCACAATATATTGTCTTGCTTCCAGTATTACATTACTATTCTTGCCCATGCACAGCTCCACTGCAGAGTCAGATTTGCTGTTCAGACAAGGTACTTGTTTCAGTTATCCTTCAGTAAGAAAGCACATGTCCTGAAATGTTTAGTTTATTTATTTATTTATTTTTTACAATAGTAGGCATCTTGGACATGTTTCTACTGAGGAATAGCAATGTTTCTTTTTCCTTCTACAGAATTATTTAGCCATTGATGTACAGTATATCCACCAGTAGGTTTTTGCCTATTTCTAGGCTTCTTATTAGGCATGTCTCCTATTCTGTGAGCATGACAGGATGTATTTGGGGGAAAAAAGGGATCCTGCTTTTCCTTGTGGTCAGCAGCTAGAGGATGTGATTATAGCTTAGATGTGCCAGTTTCATTTGAAGCCAACACATGTTGGGACCCAAAGTGGAGGAACAAACATGCTTCAAAAACTTTACTACAAAAAGAGTTCCTCTGCGAGTAGCTGACCAAGGTTTATGTCCTGCTTTCACCAACAGTAATCGAGAGGTGAACAGAGAAGTTACGAGGACGGACAGAAAACAGAAAGGCATTTTCAGCTGTGTTCAGAAGGATGAGTGGGTCGCCGAAATGTCTTTTTCCACCTACAGCCTCAAACCTTTCTCGCTCGATGTTCGGCTTAGTGGGAATGACACAGACACATATTCTCAACAATAATGCCCAACCAGCAAAACACACAGACCAACACGCAATCTCACAGCTACGGCACTGCTGGGCCTTGTTTTATTCTGGATTTAAGTGACGACAGCATCAACCTGATTCTCATCTCCTTAATTAGAGAGAGATGCTGCTGATGGAGTCGATGATTAATTATCTGGCATTCAGCTTAACTAAATGTATATTTCACTCTTTTAAATGACAAGAAAGACCTTTGAAACTCTTCAATAAACTGTGAGTACAGGCTATAATAAAGAAAGACAAATGGAACATTATTTGAAATAATGCTTAAAATATTGGTGTGTTTTTTTGCATGGTTACCATCGCCACATCTTCAAATGGCATCCAACTGATTTTAAAATACATTTGTTCAGTTCTGAAACACGTGTGATTCCTGATTACATGCGTCCTAATATCTTACAGGTATACTACTTATAATGCATTATTGGTACACGTATTGTATTTATTAATATTCACAATTATAAGCATTTGCTTTATCCATTCAATCTTTCACGTTACATCATTATGCAATTGTACACTGTACATTAATAGGAGTTCTATCCTGAAGTTGTGGAGTTAAACATTGACCTTCTGAAAGAAAAGGAAAAGGGGAGGGTGGAGTGAAAAGAGAGAAAAAGAGAAAAAAAAAAGAAAGAAAAAAAACATTGACCTTCAGACTTAAGACTGTTAGCAGTGGAGAAGTTAGTTAAATGTTGCGCTGAGCTTATGTCAACCTCTGAATAACAGACCTACTAGTAAATACAGTGGAAGTTGATGGATTGTACTCTGAATCATAGCAGCAGCCAAATAAGTTTAACCACCATTGATTTTCACATGCGTGATGTTAACGTTAAAAAAAGAAAGCTATGAGAGAAAAAGGCACGTTGGCACTTTCACTGTTTTTCTCACAAAATGTTCAAAGGTGGAATGCACGGCTTATTCTCTTCTGGGGAAAAGTGAACTAAACTGAAAAACTAAAACTCTACTATTTTTACTCTTCAGCCTCCATGACGTGTGATTTTTTTTTTTATCAACCACTGTCTATCATCTGCATTACCTTTGACTAGTTATTGTAGGTGAAATATCATGTTGTCTCTGATTATTAGAAATTGAGTAAGCATGTGACAAAGCTTACACAAACCAGGGGACACACATCAGACTTTATAATGGCAAATACGTTATTTTCTGTGTGATTTCTTTCAGAGTAGTCCTCATGTGGACAGACGACAGATGATCTGAGGAACAACTCTCAGGAAGCTGCGGAACAGCTCCAGTTAAAACGTCTCTTAAAACAAGGGCAAAGACCTTTGGATGATGTGCTGTGTCGTTAACTCTTGCATTTACATGTTTCTTATATTGTTTTTCTGTTTTTAATAATGCTTTTTGCGTCTTTAATATGTTCTTGTTTTTTTCACATTTTATGGTAATTTCTCTGTATTACTCTGCGTTTGTTGCCGTTCATGTCTGGTAATTAAATGTCTGAAATTAATTGTCTTGAATTAAAAAGAAGTAACGACTCATTTCATTCTCCACAACACCACAATTAAACACCCATAGGCAAAGCTGGAGCAGTGCACCATGTACAAATGATTGAAATAGTCTTTTAAAAAGAGGAGTTTTAACATGTAACACTGCCCACAGTATAAAGGAAACTCTAGTCCCGGTGCTTCAAAGCTCTCCTGAGTTTGAACTCGTTGATTCCAACATCTTCTTTTACGATTTACACTCTGACACTCTGGAAAACACTCCGAATACCGAGCGCTGAACATCCTGGGACACTGAACGGTGAAAACAAAGTTTCAGGTTAAAGGCTGAGGTTGATGATGCATGTTCAACGATCATTTCTTTTTAAGCCAAACACTTCATTGTATATTTACTTTTATTTCGGGCTTTAATTATCCTAAGTGGTCCTATTATTTGGACAGTTTAAATGCATTTTATTGCTGTGTTTGCTATTTGTCATTAAATTACTTTTCTAAGGCTGATGCACTGGTTTTGTCTCTTTAAACTGAAGCAGTGTCTCCTTACAGCTCGAGGGCTGATGATGTTGATCAGTATTCGGGTGTATTTTCTCTCTGGAGCCTCAAGATCAATTCAGATAATCAAAAAGAGGCTCAAGGATGTAATGTTTTAGCAAGTTGTAAATGAACGCAGATCAGAATGATAGTTTGGAAGAAGAACTACTCTAAACGTGCTATTTTCAGCACTCAATAAGCTGTTTCCAAGGTTGTGTATGACTTGAATAAACTATCTTTGATGTAAATAAACCTTACCATTGTGCCTGTTGAGTTGGTCTGATTGTGGTTTTTTGGGCGCATTTTTTGCTCTGTTACCTGGTTCAGCTACCTCTGTGTCTGAGCCCAGATGGAAGTGGGAGTATGCAGACTGGTGAGCCAGCTACAATGACAAATACTGCAACTGCCAACATGAGAGGAGGCTCTGGTAAAGGCTCTTTCAGGTAAGAGATAGAGGGGGGGGGGATCAGCAGCTGAGAGAGCTCTTGGCTTTGCCAGAGAGATCAATGGTTTGTTTGATTGTGTCTTTCTCTTCTTGGAGTGCCAACCTTTACCCCTCAATATCCGGCTTTGTGTAAATGAAAAAGATTTATTTGTACACATGCACACACACACACACATACACACACAGGGGCTCGCGCACATGCACGCACGCACACACATCAAAAACATGATGGTCACAGGGGCCAGCCAGCCGACATCTGATATAGGTGCCCTGCTCCCCCCTTCCCCGTCCACAATCCCTTCTCCTCACTGACCCACCTTCTGCATCCAGCTTCTTCCAGCTCCACAGATCACTGTACTGAGTAAAACCTTCCTCTAACACGCCTACCTATTATCCATAAGAACTGATTGTGTGTTGTCATTTTAGCTCGTGAGCAATTGAAGAAGTAAAAAATACCCAATACTGGAATTTTAATACGGGTATTATGAACATCTAAGGCCGAGCTTCTTTTTTTTCCTATTGAACAATGAACCTAATAAACAAAAAACAAAGCTTTTTCATTACCATATATTTACAGCCTATAAGATTTAATTTGATCATTCTACTAATGATTGCTGAATTAATTTGAAAAGTTATGCCATCTTTATAGGTTTTGTCTCAGTAGCAGATGTTTCCAAGGACCAGTATCTTAAAATATTAATAAACATCCAACAATAAATAACGATCTGTGGATAAAATTAATGATAAACCCATATGATTAAAGAATGTTGGGGATTGTTTTGTTTTTATTTAATTAATTGTACTCATAATACACTTTATAAAAACTCCAAAACACGTTTTTGTACGTAATGTAACATAAATCCTAATTTGTTTGTGTGTGTGTGTGTGTGTGTGTTATCATAGTTTAAAGGATAGAGAGTTGTGTTGTATTATAAAGGAACACACCACACACACACACACACACACACACACACACACACACACACAAGGACAGGGCATTGTTTGTGTCCCTCTTGCAGGAAGCAGCCCAGCACAGGCAGTAAGGTGGGGTCTAGCAGCCACTGGGAGCTCTGGGGGGAAGTTGAGGAGCTGCATGGCATCATTGTACACTCCACTACGGTGAGCTATTCCGCTGTGCACTGCCTCGGCTCCTCGAGCGCATTAATACACTGGAAAGTCATGACATCTGCGGTCAGGCGGAGGTGGTGAGGAGTCTCACCTGAGCTGTCCATGGTGCTGTAGTCTTCCTCTCTCAGCGGGCCTGCCTTGGGTGCTAGGGTGGCCGCTATGGAGCCTCCGAGTGTGCTTCCTCCTCCTCCTCCTCCTCCTCCTCCTCCTCCTCCTCCGCCGCCGCCGCCGCCGCCGCTGCTCCCTCTGCCGATGCTGAAGCTATCCCCGCCGCTATCGACCAACTGCAAAGATTCATACCCATCGTAACTGGTCTTTTTCTTGTAGGCCCCCAGCAAGCTCATAACCGAAGGACGCACATAAAAAAAAAAGAATAATGTGGAGGGGAATTTAAAACGGAAAAAGCCCCAAAGACGCAGAAGGCTGCGCCACGCCGCTACCGCTACCGCCGCCGGTGCTGCTGCTGCTGCTGCTGCTGCTGCTGCTTCTGCGGCTTCTGGTGCTGCTGCTGCTGGGTGCACCACATGTCCGAGGAGGAGGAGAGGACGACCGGGATCCTCTGTGCTCCGAGCTACGACAATATCTGCCGGGTGGTCTCTCTCTCTCTCTCTCTCTCTCTCTCTCTCTCTCTCTCTCTCTCTCTCTCTCTCTCTCTCTCTCTCTCTCTCTCTCTCTCTCTCTCTCTCCCTCTCTCTCGCTCTCTCTCGCTCTCCCTCTCAGGACCACATTTTACTACGACGACGCCGCTGCTGCCGCCGACCGAGTAAAAGGGAAATCCACCCCAACAAGTCACCGTCCTCTAATGTTGTTGCGGCATCTATTATTCACACACTCTGATCGGTGTTGTGATGAAGTCTGTTCTCACAGGACGATCCTTCATGTAAAGCGAGCATAATACCGCCCCCTCCCCCTTTCCCCCCAAACAGTAGAAATGTAATTGCAGTGCGCCACACGTTGCACCTGCAGCTGATATTATCATAGTGATGTCAAAACCTACCTAACCCTATATATATATATATATATATATATATATATATATATATATATATATATATATATATATATATATTGTGGCTATGTTATAGTCAATAGCGATATAAAATTGCACTAATATTTCTTAATGTTTTTAAATGTCACCCTTTTGTTGTTTGTTTGTTGTTTCATCAAAATATCTATTCTTGAAATATTCTGAACTGTGCATATTGCTGTATATGTTTCTTCATGCAACTAATTCTTTTCTAAGATGTTTTTTTGTGGAGCAATAGAAAGTTAAAACAATAACCTGGCAGTTCACAAAAAAAAAAAGTTGCATACAGGTCAGCCTACATAAGTATGATCCAAAATGTACACAAAAGCCAGAGTTCAGAAATTCAAGACCACAGAAGTCGAGGGAGACCTCCATTCAGGGCAAACATTTCAGGGCGAGTTATATCGAGGCCTTCTAATGAGCCTAAATGGAAAATATAAGCAGGTAACAGACGTATATGACCACTTTCTACAGCCGGCTGTATCTTTTCAATGCATTTTCAGTTTGGTGTTATGACCTCGAGTCCCTGCAGCAGAACAAAACTGATCAGAGATGGCGTGCTTCCTTCCTGGGCCTTGTCCCCTGGCAACAGAAAACCAGCATAGTTTTGAAAAGAGGACATGAGCCTGGGAAACTCTTTGAGGAGAACAGATGGGAGCTTAAAGCACAGTGGGAACAGAATGTCCGAAAGGGAGGAAAGATACCCGCGCCATAACCGGATGCGACGTGCTGTTGCTGCATTGTGGCAACGCCGCTTCCTGTCACGTTCCTGATCGTGCCTACCGGTGGCGACCACTTCATGCCCTGCAAGTTCTCCACAAAGGAGGCAGGTCCATTGTGACTTTGTATAAATTATACATGTGATGATGAGTAAACATTCTCTGTATGTTTGCATAAAATCTTTATTGTCTGCTTGTTAAGGTTTTTTTGTGGTTTCTGTCCAAAACAGGTTTAGATCATAATGAAGACTGAATATCTGAGAATTATTTACATTAATCCAGTGAATTTAGGGGAGGTAGGTCCACTTGTTCTTAGCTGCATGGTAGGGTAGTGGTTACACTGTTATCTCACATTAAGATGAGCTTAGTTTGATTCAGGCTCAGTCAGTATGGAGTGTACATTAACTTACTATGGCCACTTCTTACAGCCAATTAAGAATTTCTAAATTGTAATTAATAGAAGAAAAATGTCAGTTGATCAATATGTCAATATCTTAAGCAAGTCTTTGAAAAATGTATTAAAAATGCATGTATATCAACCATGTAGGAGGCTACAGTACAGGTTTCCATAAATAATCCGGGCCATCCATCTTCTATACTTAATTCAGTGTTGTCAATCCCAGCTGACTGGGCGAGGTAAGGGTTCATCCCAGACAGTTCACCAGTCCGACAGGGCAAACACATAGAAACAGACACACTCACATTGACACCTATGGAACATTCAAAGTGACCATACCTCAAACAACATGTTTATGGAGTGTGGAATGAAACCAGAGTACATGCAGATAGCTCATACGTGCATACAGGAAGGACATGCAAAGTCTGCACAGAAAAGCCCAACTCGACTTGGACAAGGACTATTTCAGCTGTGAAGACAAACTGCTAACGACTGCACCAAAGCTTAGACATGACTTTAAAAAAGACTGACGGTATATGTAGATGCTGTAACATTGCAGCATTTATGAACATGAGCTCCTATTGTACAAAACAGGTCCACAGGTACAAATCAATGTCAATAGTGCTGCATGCATCAGAAACTCTTGTGTACAAAACCATGAGTTTCAGTTTAGGTTTACCCATGCACAACTGCTTGAACTGTCCCTTAAGAGTAATTTCTAAGCTCTTTTAATTTTTACAAAGAAGTTTTCTATGAATATTCAGGAATTCATTTAAATTTATCTTAAATTAATTTCTCAAAAAAAAAAAAACTTTAAAGGTTTGGGGCTGGTTCCTATTTTAATTGCTTTACGACACACACCTATGATCTAACTCTGACTGACTTTGTGTGTTTGGTTTTCATTGCTTCGTACTGGATGCCTTAACGATATGCTGAGGTTTAATGATTATGCTTGTGCAGTTAAAGGAATCCAAGAATTTGCTGGGTCAGCTGCAGCCAGTCTCGCTTGGCAAGACAGACGGTAGACTTTGCAGATAGTTTGGATCGGGTAGTTAGGATTTTATCTTCAACAGCATACCCTTGTTTCAATCCACTAAATAACTGGATGATTAAGGCATGCATGTGTTTGTAGTGCAGCATAAGGCATGAGACTTCACCAAGCTGCGTTAAGCTGCTCACGTGACGTGCGTGACGCTCGGTGATGTGACGGTGCGCTATTGGACAGCACCAGAGGAGCTGTCCTCATAAACCAGAGCCGGTCCATGGGTGATGAAGATGATAATACTGTTGAAAGAGTCGTCCCATTCAAAAGCAATATCACGGTGGATCTATGCTCGTGTTTGAATCTATATTCAAGACACACACACACACACACACACACACACACACACACACAACTGTCACAGGGATTTGTGGTCAGTGGTTTTCGGTTTGGTGCCATAGCAGAAATTATCATCTGACGGAAAACCCCAGCATTAATCAATGAGGTAGTCCTCGCAGTGTACCTTCAGTCAAATCAATGGCGACAAACATAATGGAAGAGAAATGATCCCGCTTTCTTTACCGAATGTTTTTTTTTTCCGTTGTTCTTGTTTTTGGTTTTTTTTTTTTTAATCCACACCATTGACAAAAATAAACCAAATGATGTCATTCATGATGCTCGTGTGCGCAGTTGTTCAAACATAGGCCCTGAGCTCAAAAACATGGCTTTAATTCAATATGTCTGTCGATGAGAAACACACAGTCCCCCTTGGAAGGAGCGCGTGTCGATGAAGCTCCCGGTCTACCGAGCAAGGAGACGCACTACGGGGGGAAGTGCTCTCGATCTCCAGAGGTAGTCCCACATTATGTAACAACGTCCACACAGCACAGAATGCTCCGCTGCCTTGCCAGGTCCGAGGGAAGCTGAGATGATCAAATCGGGAATCACAATAAATCAAGAGAAACGGATAACTTTACCTTTCCGGACACTTTCTACCATCCTCCCAGGTGCGCCTTCTCGTGCCGCGGTGGAGATGCGCTTTGAATCTCGGCTCCTCTCACGCACAGCGACCTTTGATTTGTCATTCGCTGCCAGTCAAAGGTCAAAGCCCTAAACGTCCTGTGAGACCTGTAAAGTCCTGCAAGGATCCCCAACTAGTCACGCGTTAACCTGTCGGTGAAATTGCAGAGACTGCAGCGGACCACGGTGTCATCATATAATCACATTTTGGCAGGTGATCAACAAACCAGGTCCAGCGACGACGCTCCGTAGATCTGTAGAAGGTGCGGATGAGGATAAGAGATGCGGCCGCAGGGGTGTGGATGTTTGTGGATCACTGGAGGAGACACTGCGCCGCTCAGCGCATCGCTAAACCGGAGCTGAGGCTCAAAACCCGGACTGGATTATATTTCTAAACGGGTTGAATTCATGTGCGCTGCAGAGAAGGTTTTTATTTTATTCTTAAGAATCATGACTGTAGCACATACAAAATAAGCCACACGTTATTACGTCGGCTATTCATGAAAAATAAAATCATTATTTTATGAAGCAAACATTTAAAGGTGAATTGAGAAGTCTGTATCGGTGGGGTTAAAGAAGAGTCACAAATGTTTATTGACTTTGTCGTCATAGGTTTTCTAAAAAAAACAATGAAATTAAGTTAAATAACGTTAAAGTTCAAACCACACCAGCCTACTGCAATTTAAAGCAGTATTATCATTAGCTAACACATAAATCCATCAAAATGTGCCACAGATTAATTACTGTAAGTCACTTTTACCTCAGGATTAAGCTCTGAATCCCACCTGTGATGAGGTTTGACTTAACAGGTTATGCAGTCTACAAAATCTGGAAACAAGCAGCTCAACATGCATGCCAACACATTAACCATCATCACCAAACATTTAAAATGCACACGACTCAGCTCTAAGACATGCCTGAGCACACAGTTCTGCTCCCCATCGGGACAAAAACTACAACCAGAGTCTTACTGCTCGCTCGCTCTTTATGAGAATGAGTGAGCATTGCCATTTATAACACAGTACAGGTTCCTCTTAACAGAATATAATATAACACTAGAGTACGGTAAAAATGCATATTATTCATAATTTATTATCAAACTCATGGGACAGTTCATTTTGATGATAAGGCCTTGTCAGAGATTATATCACAGGTTTGGTCTGAGAGTGGCATGGTGTACCCCCAGAAAAACTGCAGGAAGTTACAGGAGACAGAGACGTCAGGGTTTCTTTGCTCCCTATACTGCTACCATGACCCCATAGGGATTAAAAAGAAAAAAATAATTCATGCCTTAAATTCACATTTTACATGAAAAACTACCAGTGTCATTTCATATAGGTACTTTACTGTTTGTGAAATGTGTTTTGAGCTGATATTCCACACATGCAAATTGAAACCACTGAATGCTATTAATAAGGCAATTAAATGTGAAAAACTAACAAATACCTGCAGCAATTTTTGAGAATTGTTTGAGAAACACCCATATTTCTTCAACAACATTATGCTAGCTTTACTTGTAACTGTGTACAGGTAAAGCAACTTAAACACTATTTTTGTGAGACCGTACATTTTCTGTACACATTTCAAGTTGTGATTTAAACCAAATTAATACGCCTTGGCTGGTAGTCTACTGCAAGCTAACCATACAAGATATTTTAAAACAGGTGCTCCAATTAATGACATGAAGAGTTGTGATTATAGTCAAGAAATAATTGCTTTATTGTTCTTGGAATGTTTGAAAGCACATTGCAAAATTACAGGGGAAAAAGTTCATGTTACACAGCAGCAGTGTTGTGGGTGCCATGCCCAACATAGCTAAAGCCGCGGGTGTGCTTTACTCTCCAAACATGTTCTTTACAAACATCTGAATATTTGTTTTTTGCTTTACTGCAAAAGGCTGTTCCAACAGTGTCTTCCTCTTTCACTTTTCTACATTGTGAAAACTAACTCAAATCCTTAACAGCGAAATGTGCAACATAGAAAAATGCATAGTTAAATTCGATCCCACAAATGCAAAAACCAACAGTAAAGGAGACAGACAGCACAGACAAATGAAACCATGAAAGATGTGTTGTAGCCCATCCCTAAAGTCAGCTCGTATTTCTTTTGCATAATTCTCTGGAGTGTGAATATTCGTATAAGATGTAAATTTATGATGACAATGGTCTTGGTTGTTACAAGTGTACTTGAGTTGTGTGACATTTTGTGAAAGGTTACCATGCCAGGTGTTTGTCTACTGAAAAAACATTATGGGCCAAATAAAAAACACTAGAGTAAGCCGTTTTAAAGACATTTACAAGGTTAGAAATGTTATATTTTGTTCACCTTGTAGCAATCATTTATACATTCAATCTGTAAAAAATAAGGAAATATTTCAAAAAGTGTCAGAAACATAATTGTGAACCTATTACTTCCAGAAGCTACAACCCAACAGTGTTCAATATAATGGAATTAGCCCCTGCATTCCATTATAAATAGGACATTTTCCCAATTAAAAAAAAAAAAAAAAGAAGTATATTGTAAAGAATGTGATGACATTGAAAGTATTAGCCTTCATCCCAGCCACAGAGTGCAGGAAAGCATCAGCGGGGGCCTTTTGTACTTGTCGAGCACTGGCCCAAAGAGGATTGCATAAACAATTGTGCAGCATTTCAACAAAACAGTTCAAGGATAGCAGTCTATACAGTGCAATCATCTGAGAAACTATTGGATATATTCTAATAACACATAGCTGACAAAGTTAAGAGAAAAAAAACCCTGCCTTCCTTAACACTACTATTGCTCACTTGACGTTGTGCTGGTGCTGAATTAAGCAAACTGTGTGGTTCCTCCTCATTGAATACTACAATTCCTCAATTTTAGTGTGTCTGGATGTTCAGGCAATTGGAATTAGAGACACCTACACAGCAAGTTTTCACTGTGGGTGAGAAAATGATGCATATACAGTCAAGCATATGAAAAAAACAATATTATTTAGGTTATGATTTCTGTATGGGGTTTTTTCCCCCCAAGAATATTTTAAGAGAGTTCTGCTTGGTTGCAAGCCCGCTATAATTTTTGGTTTCCAATTTAAAGATACAGCACTGTCTGCTAACTGTAAAACAAATCCTTATGTTTCTTTTTTTTTTTTTTGGTATATTTGACACTTAGATTGGATTTATTATGAATACAAATTTATGAAACAAAAATAATAAAAAAAAAAATTATAATTACAACAACCTGTTGATAAAGAATCTTAATACAATTCTGATTTTCAAAAACAAAATGTTGGTTTTGCATCAATGTTTGATTATAACATAGACAGTCTCACAATAGCTTAGTTTAAAGCTTTTGAAATATTTGCATACAGACAATCACGTCAAATTACCAACTAGTGACTGCGTCACAAAACACGTGCTCATTAATCAGTGTGCCTTTTTAAAAAAAATCTCACTCTGGACAAATCAGCTGTAAGGCCAGCATGTGAAGATGTGTTCCCACTCCCTTCTCCTCCTCCTTCCCCATGCTTTTTTCATTCTGAGTAGTCTCATCAGGGTGTCTGTGTCTGGCAGGCATCTGCTGGGCCCGTGTGAATCTTGGTGCTGAGGAGGGTGTTGATATAAGGCCAAATCCGGTCTGTGTCTGTGCCGGAGAATGAATACAGTACTCCTTGTGACCTGCAAATAAGAAATAATACAACCAATAGCAAGGGAGACTTTAATCGACAGCCCTAAAATGATCAACCAGTAATCCAGCATTGACTTTTATCTTGTCACAGCCTACACGCCAACACAACCTGCTTCAATTTTGCGCAAATGTAAAATCACAGCAAAGACTGACGATCAGTAAAAGTGTTTACTAACTTGTATAAGTCTATGACGGGCTTTGCCACATCTTTGTAGTGTCTCAGTCGGGCCATCAGAGCTTCTGGCTTGTCGTCATCGTGCTGAATCAGAGACTCACCAGTTATGTCATCTTTACCCTGAAGAGTACAACACAAAGTCAGGACAGTCTAACAATGCAGCAAAGGTAAAAAAAAAAAAAATATATATATATATATATATACATATGACAAGACACCAGTTACTATAAAGGGAACTTTTGTTTTTAATAAAGTCAATATGTGAGGAATGGGAATTATATGTCAACATATGATCAGCTCAGCATAGAAAAATGTATGTCTCACAGCTCACTATATTTACCTACAGCAAATTACAAACAATAGAAGCTCAGGTATTTGATATATGACACGAGAACACAAGGGGACACAATGCTTCACGGAAGTACGTTGAAGTGAACAGGTTCATTTCTGGCCTTTTTCAAACTCGACTGAAGACCGACTTCACCAGAGTTTGACTTCAGGATTAAGTGAAATAATGAAGTGTCTGTTCATGCAATCCCCAAAACAAATACACTGTATCTTGAGTTGTTTAAAGATAGCTTGAGTAAGGTTGAAAGACTATAAAAAGTGCTCCCTATGAATAATGAGTAGTGTAATTATTTTTTCCTCAACACAAGTGGTGACATACTCCACTATAGACAGAACAGAAAACATTTCACAACTACCCTACTTTTTAAGTCCAACACGTAATACGGCAGTGAAAATATATCAAATAAACTTTAGCATTAATATCATTAATGTCTAAAGAGTTCATAAAATGTTAGACATAACTGCATTGGAGACTGTATATTGAAGCCTGTTCCTAATTGAAACCGATTCGTTTACACTGTACAACAAATAATTTAATTTCACATGTAATTCAATGCAGGTTGCCTCATAGCACTATATAGATCAGAAGACAACACGAAGCAGCCTGTTCAAAATGTCTGAAACAGGGATACAAAATGTTGGGCAGAAAGGAGTGTTTTAGTGCAGAGGGGCTGGGCAGTGGGTAAACAAACTATCGCTCATCTGGTTTCTATTTTTTATTATGACAAGGTTCCAGCTGGGTGAGTCAGAGTGTGAAACAGAAATCAGCTTAAAACACAACCATCACAATGAACAGAACGACTTATTCACACCTAGTAACACACATAAAATGTGAACCGATATTCACTCCTATGTTCATGATACCTGCACTTGTGGTGGGTTGAAGCCCATGTTGTAAACTCTCCCGCTGGTTGGATGAATCCAGCGGTCGCTCAGTCTCTCCCTCAAAGTCTCATAGGGGATGTTCAGGCTGATGACCAAGTCAAGCTGATACAAATCGTTCAGAGCCACAGCCTGTGCCAGCGTTCGAGGGAAACCTAGAAACATTTATCAGCCAGGGGGAGGACAGAAACATTTATCAGAAAGGAGGAGGACAGATATGTAATTTAGTGTCAACCAGGGAAAATAATATACAGATTATACAATAATATATTACTCTTATGACTTCATTAACAACTATGTATTTTAAACTGCACCTATCAAGCTGGCAGAGCCTTTCACATGATGAAAAGACACTATTAAAGCATTAGTCCATTAAATCACTTCACTGTTATTACTTGTTTGAAGGTTATTAGAGGCTGGCAGAAATTAATTATGATTAAATATTTCTCCAATTGTTCTGTAAAAATGTCCATAGTACGGACATTAAAACTGGATTACGAAGAAGTAAATGAATTTACCCATACGACAAAGCTTTCAGTTTGCACAGCCAATTGTCTCCTGTTACACTAGCGCTCTGTGAAGCTGTTCACATCCTCAATATTACTACCACTGTCAGCAAACTGTTATGGCAGTGTTAACGTTCAAATATTTGAGTGCAATACATACAGTAAAAGGTCATAGAAACACCAAATATTCAATGAAACAATTCATATTTAGGAGATTATTATTGTAGATAAACAGCCATTAAACTGTGGGAGTCATTTAAGGTTATCCTGTGGGGGTGTAAATAACATCTGGTTTGATGACCTTTTGATTTCCTGTCTACCATGAGAATTTCTTTTGAAATCTGTTTGCAACTAATCCATTAGTTGATGAGAGAGAAACAAAGATCTCCTTCTCACAATGACATGAGAGGCTGGGACACAAGGCAGGCCCTAAAGAGGAACTGACCTACTTTATTAGAGTTTGAGTCAAAAAAAAGTGAAATAAAGAAGTGCCAGTTCATGCAATCCCAAAAGCAACCACAACGTATCTTGATTTACATCAATCAGTACAGAGAAGTTATGTTACATCATAGTCTTATATTCTACTTTGACAGAAGACATTACATTTAAAGTTGCTTTTGGTGAAAACACACACACACACACACACACACACACACACACACACACACACACACACACACACACACACACACACACACACACACACACACACACTTGCATGTAGATTCACCCACACAGTCAACCAAAGGTCCAACTCTGACATATTACATATTTATTAAACCACAACACATTCTGATATATAATCAACACTTATAACACTCACACACATATTTGCAATGTATGTATACTGTGTGTCATTCATACATTCAGATATGTTATTAATGAACGAGTTGTGTGTGGTTATGAAAAACTCTTTAATACAGCCTCTCTAGTTTGGTCCGAACACCATTTTTATTTTGAAGTCCATGCTTTTGAGCCCATTGTTACCTTATTCCTTCTTTATGGATGAGAATGAACTGACAACAGTTTCACGGAATGTTTTGTTTGCACGCTACATCTGTTATCACCACAGCACCATGTTCCAAGCACACTATGCATGACATGATGACATCAAGTAACGAATCAAACGTTTCAAGTTGCATGAAGACAAACTGTAATTTTAAAATATACAAGGTTATAAATATGCGACACGCCTGCTTTATTTGGTGAGAAGATAGGTGTGACACAGTATTTAAAAAAATATTTGAGGAGGTGAACATTTTGTTGACACTAATAATTTAGACTTTAAAAGTGTCGTGAACTAAAAACATGGCTGAAGATGCAGGCATGTAGGTGCATGACAGTCTGCATAATTTTATGCAATTGAATTTACTGAAATGTGTTTACAGATCAACATTACAATCCCTAACGAATGGCCGTACTAAAGTGAGGGTTAGGTTAAGCTTCGGGGCAGGGTTGAGCAAAAGGTTAGTACATCCAGCTGAGTTTGAAACAAGTACATTAATTCAATTCAATCTTATTTATATAGCACCAGATACAACACAGTCATCTCATGATACATTTACAGAGAAAAACCCAACAATTCTGCGTGAAGCGAAGCAATAAAAGGTGAGAAAACAAAACTGGTGCAGGTGGAGACTCGTTTGAATCACTGCAATATCACTGGAAGGTATGAAAACATTTGCATGCATATTAAATCTGTTTACGTTGGTATTTTGTCTGGAAGAATAATTCCCGTTTCTACAGTATAACAGATCGTATTTTACGGTGAAGCTGTATTTTGTCAGGATCAGTATAGGTCTGATTTGGGAAAGTAGATGTTATGGTCATGTCTACAGACAGTCTAAAGCCGTGATTCACAAACTGTGGGACACATTAACAGTGGTAGCAAGCACCCTCTAGTCACAAATGCATAAGTCAGATTTGTTTTTTTTGTTTTTTTAAAATACAGTGTATTTTGAATTATATAAATTATCAAAATAGAACAAAATTTAAAATGAAAAAATATAAAAAAAACTTGTAAAATTTATATTTAAGAT
This sequence comes from Lipophrys pholis, assembly GCF_963383615.2. NCBI lineage: Eukaryota > Metazoa > Chordata > Actinopteri > Blenniiformes > Blenniidae > Lipophrys > Lipophrys pholis. The sequence goes on along the minus strand of NC_137640.1, from coordinate 20,202,747 downwards.
AAGTATATAAATAGTAAGTCCATAGCTATAGGGTAAGCCTCCAGTACTGCATGTTCAGGTTCAGCCATAATGGTGGAGACATGGACATTTTCTCAGGTGGTGCACATTGAGAAAGGTTTGGGACCACTGGTCTAAAGGAAATGGATGTCAGTCAGAGGGATGCCTCCATAAACCATTTACGCACAAAGTATGTCTGACTTCTTTAGAATTTCATTTTCTCTCGTCTTGCCCAGTTATTTTTTCACTAAAGAAGTTTAACACTTGCTTGTTCAATGATTGACCCCTCGCTTGATGGCAATATATCTAATGTGTAAACTTTAGACAATAATCTGCTTTTTGTGATCATGAGGACGGCAAACCTGTTTTTTTTTTGTTTTTTTTTGTAGTTTTGTGATTTGAGCTGAAGATAAAATATAATAATGGACTTTCTGAAACCAGCTTTGGCAATATTCTCACACGGTTATTGAACTGAACACTTATTTTGTTTTCTTGCTATAGGGACAAAGGTCACTGTGTGAAGCTTGTCACTAAATTGGAGGCAAGTTTACACAGTGGAAACTGTGGAAGCGCCAACTGAAAACACATTTTGTTTTTCTTTCAGTTTCTTTATCCATAACTCATGTTATTTAAATCTGAAGTACATACTTGACTACTTCAAGGTTAAGTAACAGTCTGGAGCAAGCATTGAGCTGCTGCTGGTGAATGTCATGGCTCAGAGTACTAATCATTCTCAGATGAAGCATAATGTAGAATGCACTTTTCGACTTCCTCTGATTTCTGAGGCCAAAGACACAGAACTGTATGTGGCTGTTTATGAAAACCTAGAGTTGGTTTATAAAAGCAATAAAAAAAAACAAAGCCTTTCCCAGTGGGGTTGTCTCTAGCAAGGCTTTCACTTCGAGGATTTTGAGGGTGGCACCAGTGATGGCCAATCAGATTTTAGGGGTGGCTGACGGTACACAACACTGCTATGAATGAGTATTATGAAGAACATAATCATATTGGGGGGGAAAAATATATAGAACTGGAAATGCTATATGCAAAACAGCATACTCATCAGCATACTACTTTTATTGTGAGAGAAACACTCCGTCTTACCGTCTAGCAGCCAGCTGTGGCCACTTAACTGCCCCAGCCTGGGCAGCATCAGTCTGTTCATCACATGGTCGGGCACTAGCATGCCCCTCTCGACATAGGACTTCACCAGCAGCCCAGCCTCTGAAACACAAGGTAGAGTTGTAGTCGGTGTAGTTCAGGGTGAATAAATGACCAAAGCCTGTGATCTTTCCAATCCATACACTGGAAACTTTGGGGCCTGTGGTGGATAATTAGACAAATATTCATGCCAAGTCACAGGGCTTGACTGTCCAAAACACTCATTGAGTTCACTAGATCAGACACTGAAACTTATTTGTAAAGGAAAAGGGGCTTAGTGGTGAGCCATAATATCACTAAATCATTTTAGTTTGCCACACACATGTTTTAATTTTAACTTCCTCTGGTAAATTCAGTTGTACTCCAAGTACACTTGAAGTTTGGCACATGCTGGGATTTAAATCGATTCCAGCTGGGTGGGTACAATGAAACACAATCACAGTGGTTTGAGATGTTTAAAGAAATGATACTGGTAATAATAAAACAAAAACAAGATTATTTCACTCTACACTGTGTGGCTGTTTAAGAAGTGAACTCAAAGAAAAAGATCAACAAACAACAGATGAAAAATGTGCCTTTTTTTTCATTCAAATGTGTCTGTTGTGAGTGTGTGTTCGTGCGCGCGCGCGCGGGGGGGGGGGGCTTTGAGGTTTACTGTTGCTTCAGGTTACAGGAAATACTGTGGAAATGCATTTTTATCTTCGAAATTATTCATTCTGTAACTTTTTTTCCCCCCTCTACTGTGATTGCATTTCACGGTAACAACAAAGTTTGCAGAAGACATAATTCAAGAACAGTGAGACGCACATAAGCAACACATGGAGGAAAAAGAAAACAAACACAAAAGCATAACAAGCACGTTCTTGCCGTTGACGCCACAGCACTTCTGTTTGTGCTACGGGATACATGCGCAAAACCTCTCCTACCTGTCTTCGCAGCTATACCCTCCCGTAGAAAGTGTCCACTGGACAGATATTGCAGGCCAAAGTTTTGTGCAATCCTCTTTGATATTGTGCCTTTCCCTGATCCTGGTGGACCCATGATAGCAGCTCGGAAAAACTTGGCCATCTCTTCCTTCAAAAACAGACAGCTCGTGAAAAGCAACTTGCTCCAAAGCCACTTTTTCCTGGTTGGCGATGGAAAGGCTGCAGTATCTCTTACCGAACTCCTGGGGCGAGATGTACGCACGATGCGCAGCCTGTGTGGCTTTTGTGAAACGAGAGTCTGCCAATGTCAATACAAGCGTGTGAGTGGAGTCGGCGGGTCTTTACGCAGAGCAGAGACCACTCTCTGCTGCTCACAGCGGCGATGTCCTGATCACACCGAGGCAAAACGCCCTTCCCTTTTTCTCCTCTTTCCTCCCAGCCCACTTACGCTCGTCGACGTCTTTCATACGAGATACTTTTCTCTGCGAATGAATGAGGGAGTCTCCACAACGCCCTATTTTCCTGCGCACATCAACCAGACAAAAATGCGGATGAGTAAACTTTGCGGTGTGATCTGGTTGTTGTAGTTTTTTTGTACAAATGTTGTGGAAAAACTGTAGTCTAAAACAAGATGGTGCGTCTTATCTATCTATCTATCTATCTATCTATCTATCTATCTATCTATCTATCTATCTATCTATCTATCTATCTATCTATCTATCTATCTATCTATCTTTCAACTGGGTGTAGGGAAAAGCAGACAAAAAAAATCTATCTTTCATAACATATCTTTATTTGTCATATTAGACAAATAAATACCAAAATGAAATTTAATAAAATAATTAAAACGAACAATAACTGACATCAATAATCATCAGGCACTGACGATATGTTTCCCATGGATATCTCACCTGCTCGTCGACTCACATACTTTATATTAAAGATGCTGCCTGTTATTGATGCCCTGAATCTGAAAGGGTTTGTTTGAATGTCACAAAAAGTGAAATGTGCTGCAAGAAATTATGTTGCCTACATGTTCTATTTCAATAATGCCAACATTGAAAAACTGAGACCAAACTTATGTGTATGAATTGCAAAAACGTTTTTTTTGTTTTTTTGTTTGAATCGGTGAAAAGCAGAATAATTTTTCACGTACACTATTTTTGGGGGGTATAAAATATGTCATTTTTAACACGCACATCCAACGTGTCTTTTTTACGCACTGCCACACTAATGAGTAAAGGATTGTGTTCTTCTTCTTATTCCATGGAACTACTTGTTGGCAAAATTTAGAGCCGTTAGTTGGATCGCGCTTGGTCGATTTATGTTGTTTGTTATGTCTTGACACTGCTGGCAGGAGGCGCAAAAAAGCACATGAGTCGCTGTCATTGCGCGTAACGTTTTGCGGACGGGAGGAATCTGGTGAGTACTTGTTGCGAGCCATACGGCGGCGGCAGCGTCCCGGAGCTGTCAAACATTGCGCACAGCCTTCAGTCCTCAGCAGTTGTCAGTGGAGTCGCCAGACTAATCCATCAGACAAACAACTCGGAAGATTAACCTTTTATAGCTTCGCGCAACTAGTTTCTGTGGCCGCACCCGGAAGCCTGTTTTTAAAATCATCATCATTTTGTCACATGGCTTCGGAGAATTCAATAACAACAAAAAATGGCGACAATCACGTTGCTCTGTGTGGTCTTGCTGCGTCATTAAAAATATTCATGTAAACACGAGGACTCAAACGGGAACATTGCAGGTAAGTCAACGCACTATTCGCCATACAGGCGATGCGGGCTTAACGTAAATACGAATAAATGATTATATAAGGTTTTTCAGCATGCTGTTTGTTTTTGTTCAGAAAAGGGGTGTGTATGCAATGCTGGGCGTCAACGTTTGGCTGCACAATATTTGACACGGACATTGCATTTATACGCTTCCTTTAAATGCATTTTAAGGCACACGCATGGCATGATTGCAACGAGCGTGCATGTTACTGAGCAATGGCAGGACCATTATTGTTGTTTATATGCAGCTAACTTCTTTTGTGTGTGTGTGCGTGTTTGTGTGTGTGTGTTTGTGTGTGTGTGTTCTGATAACAGCAACAAGCTGTGGCGCCGCCTTGCCTTTTTCAGTTTTCTTCGTTGGATTCATGTCTTTACTTAAACGATCAGAGCATTTTTGCATCGGTGCATGCTGCCTCTACTGTCAGCAGGCTTTAAGCCATCGCTGTTATTTACATCGAGGATTTACGCAACATGGACGCGCTTTCACCGCGGTGGCTGTTTTCAGAGTCACCAGCAACTCCGTCTCGGCGTCCGTCATTTTGTGTGCGTGTCATCTGCTTAGTCGTCGCACATGTTGCTTTTGCCCCGCACGCCCGAGACAAACATCTTTTTTTGGCCAGCGTCCTGTGCAGCGGGGCTAATGGAGTTGTTTACATGAAGTGCGGAGGGCGGACTGTGGAGGAGGAGGAGGAGCCGCTACGTCGGCCAAGGGACGAGACGCGACTGCTCGAGAGGGGGGGCGGAGCCCGCGAGGAGAATCATAACAAGTCTGACATCACTGGGCCTTGTGGTCGGTATGAATAAAACAGGCTTCAGTAGTTTGTTTCCACCGTGCCCGGGCAGGAAGGACGAGGTGAGGGGAGGGAGAGCAATCTTTGCACCGTTGGCCGTTTTATGAGATGAAACATTAACGAGCCCTCTCTGCGCAGCAAACAAGATGGAAACACGCGGACGGAGAGTCGCTGCTTGCATGTGCAGACAGATCGCAGCGCTTCATGCAGTAGGTAACATAGTTCAAAATGCATGTGCAAGACTCGTGCATTATTAAAAGTCTTTGCATTTCATATGAATGACTTGTAAAGTGTTTGGGGGGTTTTTTTGTTTAGTTTTTTTTGTTTGTTAGTTTGCTAAATGCGATCGGCCTGTTAGACAGGCTCATATACCAGTGGAACTCCATGGGTTAGTCACAGCCTGGGACCAGTGGAAGAAATGTCATAAACGGGAAGGGTGTGTGCACATACCTGTGTCATCATAACAATCAACATCAAGACACTTTTTTTTTTTGTCATAACATTGTGTTGAATGTTTTAAAAGGGCTGCGTCAATTGTTGAACTACATTTGTTGTGCATGTAGATGTGAAGGATTTCTCAGAAATCGTTGCATTTGTGTCTAGCTAAAGGGCATGGTGGATGTATAACTTCCCAAACTTACAACTTATTTCCGAGACCAGAGTGAAGCACGTGTTATCAGTGCGAGGACCCTCACCTCCAGGGTAATTATTTTATTAAATCTACGAATTTCCTTATTCTTTAGTTGTTCATTTTAACATTCTTATTGGAAATAAGTGAGTACTTACAATTAAAATGAAAATTATTGTGGTTGAAATTACTTTCTTCTCATAAGCCACGAAACACACTGCCACAAGTGTGTGTGTGTGTGTGTGTGTGTGTGTGTGTGTGTGTGTGTGTGTGTGTGTGTGTGTGTGTGTGTGTGTGTGTGTGTGTGTGTGTGTGTGTGTGTGTGTGTGTGTGTGTGTGTGTGTGTGTGTGTGTGTGTGTGTGTGTGTGTGTGTGTGTGTGTGTTTACCATGTCTCAATGCCAAAAGATGTCATGTAGGTGATGAGACATTTCTAAGATAGAAACAAATTAAACAATACTATAATTCTGATGAGCTCTCTCTCTCTCTCTCTCTCTCTCTCTCTCTCTCTCTCTCTCTCTCTCTCTCTCTCTCTCTCTCTCTCTCTCTCTCTCTCTCTCTCTCTCTCTCTCTCTCTCTCTCTCTCTCTCTCTCTCGCTCTCTCTCTCTCAGTATATATTGTGGATTGTGTCTAGTACTAATGGAACAGAGATGCAACCTGTGTTTTTGTGCAGTCTCACAGCGGAGCGACAAACATGAAAGTGTAAATGCTTTCTTTTCAAAAAAGGAGTGAAGTCATGAGCTACTAGATATGACAGGCTGCCCTGGTTCAGTTATCACAGTGCTGATGCTGTCCCTATCAAAGGTACAGTACTGTGATAACTGAAGGATGGCTGCCAACTTGACACGAGTTGAGCCCATTCAGCTAAGGAGGAGGAAGACCATAGATCAAGTGGACAAGTGTGAGTATGTGAACATTAAGCAGTTCTGTTTTGACCACCAATAAAAGTCTGACCTGCAATCCAAACACTCACTTGTTTTTCTTTATTGAGTTATTTTACCTTTGTTGACACTAACAATGCTTATTTTCACCTTTTTGTCATCATTTAAATTCAGAAGTATGATTATCTTATTTTACATATTTGTCTATGAAGAAGGGATTTTCCATCCATCCAACCGTCTTCTATACCACTTTATCCTGTTCAGAGGCAGAGGGCCAATCCGAGCTGACTGTGGGCGACGTTAGGATACGTCACAGAGAGACAACCACACACACTCACATTCACACCTAGGGGCAATTTAGGATCGACAGTTAACCTCACATGTATGTTTTTAGAGAAGAGATGTTTCTAGGTTTAAAATGTGTAAAATTCGACTGACTGCAAGAGTTATAAATTCCAAAAATAAAAATAAAATCAGTTGGTTCATTGCAAGAATATATTCTTGTCAGATTTACAATTAGACTTTATATAAAATCAGTTTGTGATTTATTCTTAGGAGATGAAGGTATTGTTGGATAATAAAATGATACAGCCTATAAACAATACAGTGAAAACCTGTTCATTACGAAATAATGTGCTTCAGTTTGGTTTGTTTACATTTTTAGGATTCAGTCACTGCCTCACCTTTGTGTGAAAACCTGCAGACCTGGTTTAATCGTCTATCAAAGAAGCGAATAAACTACAGTTCTAGGTTGTCATTTGAGACTTTAAACCATCATCTCTGGTTTGTTTTATTGATTCATGGAAATTATTTTGTAATTTTCCACTTCACTGCTGTTATGTTATTCATTTCTGGGGTTTTTTCAAATAAAAGATTCTTGTATACAAATCTGTTGTTTGTTTTTTTCAAACGGAGTGGAGCCTTAACTCACAAGCTTTTGAACAAACTTAGTCAGAAAACCACTCAGTTATCTAGCCTTTCCTTCCTTTAAATCTGTAGCTTCCCGTTAACTCATCTAGCAGATAAAGTTATATATTATTATTCATGGAAATATTGACTCTTAATAAGGGGACACCCTGCTTCCCCGCTGCTTTGCTGAATCATACCTGAGAATGACTTCAGAAATTCACTTTTGCTATATTCTTTTGATTCCTTTTACTGCAATGTTCAAACAAATGGTTAGAGCTTTGGTACACATGAAATAAATATTTTTGTACCGATAGGTAAAGTCAACTCATTTGCGTTGAAACTGAAAAAGAAATTGAGAATGGCCGGGAGTAAACAACACAACCTGCACATGTACTTCAGATTGACGTCAGCAGAGGGAACCAAAGTACCTGGACTGAGGTCTCAGAGGTGGTAGTCGCCTCTCGTTCATTGTCTTGTGATGGTGTTTCTCAAACCGGAGAAAAACGCTGAATGATTCGTTTTTAAAGCAATAATGTCGCCCTTGTTTCATTATTGATTACACCTCGTAAGATTGGGTTAATCAGGTGGTTTTAAAAAATGATGGTACGTCGACTGGCCTTATAGACACATGCCCACTATCATCCAAGGAGTAAATTGAGTGACAATTCTCAAAATATTATTGACAATAGTATGTATAGCCTTTGGGTAACGTGGCATGCACCGTGCGTTACTTTGCACCTGTCCTTGAAAAGTTTCTTTCACGGGGTAAAATAAAGTGGAAATCCCCCTGGTAATGATGCATAGTTTGTTTTTGTCTCACTCTGACATCAGTCGGATACTCTCTTCTTGGTTCATATGTTTTTATAGCTAAGGGCCATGTGACTCCTTACTCTGCATTAGGACAGACTATAATGGTTAGATTGTCTGCATTTATGATAAGGAAATATCGGTGTGCAATGTCTTGAAAATGTGTTCTCTCATTTAGAAAATGATTTTGAAAGCCAAACCTTATTAAAAACTGATTAATTATTTTTTTTAACTTCCTTATATGCGAGGCAGTAAATGATCACTGGGATAAAACAGGAAGTTCCTCCTCTAAAACAAAACCACTTACTTTTGTCTTACAAGACAAACACCCATATGGACAGTTGTATGTGAATTGAAACTTTATTTTATCAGTAGGCTAAATTAGAAAGTCAGCCTCAAACACTCTGCGTTAGACAAATAGCATTTTGATGCTCCAGATTTACTATTGATACACTAGAAATTTCTATACAGATACGTGTGTTTGTGTATGCATTTGTGGGAAAAACTACACATTTTAATGAGTGAGCCAGTGAAGATTATTGCAACAGGTTCTCCGAACATTACAAAATGCTTCTGCAACGGTATGAAAGCAGTATCTATAAAAGAAAGTTTCATTACTTATGCACACTACTGCAATACCCTTTTGGCCACAAACACCATCTGCGATAAACAGCTGTCATGAATGATAAATAGGTCATCAAAGACATATAATCTATTTGTGACTTGAACCTTATGAATGGACAGTTAGTTTTATTAAAGAAAGCATTTAATGGACACATTCCCAAGTAGTCAAATGTGTTTATGTATTTGCAAGTGGGACAGTGAAGTAGTGGTTAGCAATCTCTCTGAATAGCACAGATGTCCCCAATTTGAGATTGTGTTGGACTTGGTGGCCTTTGTGCATGGACTGTGCTTGATTTCGTTGAGTGTGTGGGTTTTCAACCAGAAATTGCATCTAAATTCAAATGCTGATTATACATTGTCTCTACATTTAAATGTGAGTGTGTGTCGTTGTCTTTTTCTCTGTCCAGGATGTACAGAGTACAGTTGGGATCAATTTGCAGCCCATGGCCCTGAGTTGGATACATTTGAATAAAAGATTGATGTTTATCTAGACACAGTCACCGTGTCTCTTATATCGATTGCCTGCAGTCAGCAGGGAAACTCCATTTCTAACATTGCTCAGAGATTTTGACTCAGCGATTCATTAATCCAGGACCTTCTGGAGTGAGTATGTCTAAGACTTTAAGATTAAGTTAATCGCTTTTAACAGTTTTATTGTTTCCTTGAATTGATCTCACACAGACTTTAATAAACAAACCACACCCATTAGTTACATGTTTGGAAACCTAGAGCAGTGGTGGTGGATGTCACTGTCACTATGTGCCAACAGGTTGTGGAAACAGGTTGATGTCTCTTTGGTGTTCATCTGCTGAGTCATATTTATATGGTCATATTAGGAATCAATATGATAGGTACAATGTCTCACATTGTGGCAAAACAAATTTAAATGAAAGACCCAAATGTCAATAATCTGACTATGAGCTTTTCATTAAGACATATTTCGGAAGGATGAGTCACACTTAGGCGATTTTAATGACTATATGTCAGTGAGTAAGAACGGGAAATATTTTTTAGAATAACGAGCAAGAAATCTTTTTTCAAACATAACTGACACAGAACATGAGCTTTTGATCTTTTCCATGTGTTTGATTGTCATTTAAAAAAAACCTGATTGATTTTCTTAAAGTTCACCACAAAGTAAGTCAATAAAAAGGTTAGCTAAAATCTTCTTTTTCAGAGTTCCAGTTCAACAGAACAAAGAGTTAATCAGAGACCGATTATATCAAAATTTCAGATTTTGTAATTGGGTTTTCATAAAGATATCCTCAACCGCTGCTTCAAATTTTTTTTACAAAGGAAATAGGAGTTCTCCTTTATACACGTCAGATCATCCATCTGTGCTCTGGATACTGCTTTGTTCAGCTTATGTTTGGCGGGTTTGAACCGATTCCAGCTGACACCCTCAACAGACCGCCGGTCCTTCCATGTCATATCCTGCAAATAATCATATTAACGCAGCACAATAACAATCGCATTTATTCTTATAAACAAGCATTTGTGTGCTTGTTTTTCAGATTCTTCATATGTTAAGGACATATAAATGACATATTACTGCTCTCAGTAACACCACACCCCAATAACCCCCAAACCTGGACAACTTCATACACTACACTTTTTAATTACAGTTCTCTTGTGTGCAAGATGTATTAATAATTTATTCTGTGCAATAATAACATAATCTCTGATGTATTTTCAATCACTATCATCATTATGATGTCAAATATGATCACAATAATTAATTTTTTTATATAATTGTTATTGTTTTTGAATATCTATTATTATTGTTTGTATTCTTTTACTACTCTTTTGTTACTTTGCTGCTGCAACAATGCAAATTTCCCCATTGTGTGACAAATAAAAGACTATTTTTTGTTAAAGTAATAAATTTGCAGCTAAGAATGTTTTGTTTCCAAGTGATGTCACCTTGTTAATGTAAAACTACAACAATACAATTACAAATGTTTTGAGACTGCTCCTCGATAATCACATTGAGATGTATATCATCCTGCCAAAATGTCTAACAAAAAACACAGTCTCAAAATAGGCAAGATGCTATTTTATCAGTGAGATGGCAGGATGAATACAGAGGTGTTACATTTGATCTGTATTTATCATACAATTGGAAAGTACCTAAGTCTTATTTTTAAACACCCGTGCAACCTTACAATATAATAAATTCTCATGGTAAAATGTTGTTGAAAAGCTATATGTAAAGAGATAATAAAAAAAATGTCAAATTACATCTGGATTGTGTCTCACTGACAATCATTTGTAGTTTTCAAGAAGGGTTCTCCATGAATAAATGGGAAACTACACGGATATAGCATGCTCTCAGAAGGAGCTGGCACTAGAATATTTATACTTAGATTAGATTAGACTGTGCTTTATTCATCCCACAACGGGGAAATTCACATTGTTACAGCAGCAGCTAGGTAAAGGAGCAAAATATACAATATACAAAAAGAAGCAACATATACAATTCACTAGAACTTGAAGAAGCAAAAAATACAATATATACTAAAAGAGGCAAAATATACAATACACGACAACTTAAACAAGCAAAAAAGATACTATATACTAACAGAAGCAGAATATGTAATATATTCAAAGAAGCTAAACATACCATATTCTAGAACTTGTGAAGCTAAATATAAAATATACCAGAAAGCCAAACATACAATATACCTTAACAGAAAAAGATAAAACAGTCTCCTATGAACATATTAACAATATACAATGAGAAAAGTGTGCTAAAAATGTTTTAAGACAGCAAGTAAGGAGGTATATAACGGAAGTTGCACATAATAAAGAGTAAGAATTGCTATAGACTGTGCAGTGGGGAGTTAGAGGGGGACTACAAACACATACGTGTCGGAATAGCTTCAACAATAACAGTTACAATTCTAGGGATTGCAGGAATGTTACATATATATTACAACGTTACTCTCAGGAAACACATGAGGCGTTTTCTTAACCTTCTCGTCGCCGGTGCCCGTTTCTACCCAGAGGGTTTCTGTGTTGCTGAAAGTTCTAATGCCGTCATCTTGACTGACGGGCCAAACAGCCAATCAGCGGCCAGACTTCACACAGGCCCGACGCGTTGATTTCGGGAAAGGGGCGGTCACTTGTCAGGAAGAGTTCGCCAGAACAGAAAGCGCTCGTCTCTCCGAGCTGTCTGTAGAAATCCATCGAGGAATTCTTTTCTTCACATTCCATCCCGCCAGGACAGCGGACGCAGTTCTCGAGAAGTTCAGGTGTGAAGTAGACCACAGACGGCAATCGAAGAGCTCCCGGGGAGGACCGTCAACTCGGTCGAAACGTCTAATGCTGTAAGCGGAACGGAAGTAACTTGCCAGCTGTCTGGCGACGCTTGCTAGGTGAGTTAACAATCCTTTAGGTTTTAGTTGTTTGTTTTTTTTGTCGGTCAAAAACAGAGCCTATCATCGGGTCCGGTGAATATAAACCACTCCATATTCACCGTTTCATGTGGTTAGTAGGTCGGTAGATAATGTTAACATGGAAGACCACCGACAGCTAACAAAGCTTACACGAACCAACGTCAGTTTCCAGGATCGCTGCCCAGCTCGACTGTTCACTGTGACCGACAGCACGTAGCCAGATGTACACATCTCGAGCTCATTACAAGAAATCCCCCAAACACGCATCTATAATACGGAATTACAGCGATCAGAGTGAGACGACACATACACACATCATCAACTATCATTGGTACAGTCCAGTTTACAGCAGTGCTCGTGATTGTTTATTCATGCAACTTTAAACTGTGACATGAAATTTACTGATGATGAGCGTTTTGGGGGTCTCCTACTAATTCTTGAAATAGTTTTAACTCATAATACCTGTGTTATTAACGAAAGACTGGCTGGAGGTCACGAAGAAGGAAATCGTCTAGATTATGTACTTTACGCCTTGTACGTTAAAATATTTATTTTGTCCCAGTCGAGGAGGTTTAGGATAGGGAATCCATCTGCATTGAAATAAAATGATTAAACTGATACTCATATACCAACAAGTCGTTTATTACGCTTACAAACCAGGCGAAGAGTGGCTGTTTTAATTCTACAAATGTTATTCTGTATTTTTCCTTTGTAGTTTTTTCATTATTACCTACCGTACCCCCTTTGTTGGTTTTTGCATTATTTGTCTCTAAAGAAGGTGTCAGCTGAGAATGTGAAAAGTAGATGTGGGTCTTTCCCACAAAAGCCTTTTTTCAGAAATCAGGAACTTAAACGATGGAAAGGAAAATGGCTAAAACACACTGATAATGAAAGTGAATGATGGTTGTTATTGTACTAAGTCAGCCGAAGATAAGTGGCACATTTGATGTTCACAGAAGCATGTAGTATCCTTTCAGACTCAACATACACAATCAGATACGTACTGAAATGTGACCCTACAAACTGCTTGTAAAAGTATAAATGGTTCAATGAAAGACTTAGTTTTGTCGTAGTTTTTCTTGTACTTTTGATAGAGACTTCACCTGTCAGACTTGGAACATATGGACCAGTATTTGAAGCCCTGATATCATATTTGACTTGTGGCAAGTTTAATTAATTGAATTGAATAGAATTCAACAGCTATATTGTCATCGTACATGAGGGTGTGCATTGATAACAGGCTAGATTAAAAACAATAACTAATAAAATCCAATGTACTGTACATGTAAAGCAAGACTACATTAAAAAAATACAACATTCAATAGCAGGCAAGACATTTACAATACAGTGTAGGAGGTAAAAAATCTAATAAAACCCAATAAAATATAATCGCTATGGGAAGCAGATTGAAACGTAAGCAGCATTTAAACCAATAAACCCATTAAAAGTGACACTGCCCTACTGGTTTGAGTTTATAAGTCTTGATCTGAGGATCTGATTCTCTTCCCTGATGGCAGAGAATTACTGTGATAACGATGGGCACTTTTATTGACACACGAGGACATAGAAGCCAATAATATGCACTTGAAAAAGTTTTACAAAGTGTGATGTGATTTACAGATAAATGTAGATGATAGCAAATGTGAAACTGATGAGCAGAAATAAGTAGAGCCACATTATAAGGTAATAATGATGTAAATAATAAATCAATATGTCTTGTTATTTTTAGTTTAGTAATTAGGTACAGGAACAGAAAAAGTCCACCTTTTGGTGTTTACTCTGAAACATCAAAGAGCCGTACTTTGGCTTATCCTGTCAGGTGCAATGGCTTTGCATTTCATGGCAAGTGAGATACTATTTAGCACAATTAGCTGAATTGTGATACAAGCCACTACAGGTACAATGGGCATTGTGATTTTATTTACATTGTCCCCCTGAACCAATATTTAGCATTTGTAGAAAAATAGATTACCCTCTATATTGAAATCATCAGTGATTGATTAGATGGAACATAAGCAAATAAAGCATTTTGTTGTTGTGCAACAGGTACTGTTTACCGTAATCCTGAGCTGTTATGCTCACTGAATCACAACACTTCAAGTACAATTACATGTCATCATTGACTTTTGGACACATTTAAATGTTTTTTGGTACAGAGTGATTGTAGTGATAATTGTACACATTTTGTAATAGTGAAAAAGCTCCAAAGCATCCTGGCAGCTCCTTACGCAAGAACAAAAAAAATCATTTTGCTATCAAAATGTTTTGCAACAACACATTGTCAGCAGGGTAAAACTAACCTTTCTCATGGCGGTCTAATCCCAGCTCACATTCCCTCTTACTGGGTGAACAATCCAACGCTTGGTGAATTCACCTAAAGACAAACATCCATGCATCGTTAATGCTGATGAAGCTATGGATAATGGCTAAGGACTGCTTTGGTAAGAAACTCTTTTTTTTTTCTCTAATGAAGGACAAAAAAATACATAATTTCATTGCGCGCCGACAAAATCAGCTATAATGTACTCAGTGATGTGGAAAATTTCTATGCCGCAGATTTCTGCTGTCTATCAGTTTTGCTGAGTTTTTAACCATCTTATACAGTCAATCACAAACTTGATCAGATGAGAAGCAGACCACGGCTGTTAAGTGTCCCTTTAATGTTGATTCTTTTAAAATCAAAACAGACAACGTCCACAGGAAGTTATCAAAAGTATTATGTTCCAGTGAAGTACGAAGGGGTTGTTTTCGATACAGTTCCACATTCACTCAGTACAGAGGATTGATGACTCGTTGATAATCTCTTCTCAAGAAATTCTACTCTAATCTGGGAGAATAGTGACAAATGATGACTACCACCATCATCAGCCAAGACTTCAGCACCGTGTATTCAATGTATTTCATTACCCTCCGGTAGTGTTGTGCTTTTTGCATTTATTCGTTCTAGAACTGGCACATGAAGTAATTTACATGTTACATGAGAATAAATGCATATATGCTATTTCTGGTTTTTAGTTTGTTGATTTTTGTTTGTATTGTGAAGCACTGTGAAAGGTTGATGATCGTTTCATGATGAGTCATTATGTATAAATCCAATATTTCATGTGGTCCATTGTCTTAATAGGATTTATGTGACATCTTAATAAGAAGTTATAGTAGCAAATAAAGAGGTATGATGATTTAATTTGACTCCAGGGTTGTTGTCAGTTATTGTGATGAATGACCTTGATGATTCTCTAAGTATTTCTCTTTTTCTACATTTAAACAATATTAATATGTTAAGTGTATACTTGAGAACCTTCTGTTGAACACCAAAAACGTGCATTTCTTTCTAGGTATTGCCACACATTAGAGGTTTATGTAGTTACAATGCATTTTGGTGTATGATATATCAAGGTGGCACCTACCGAATGCTGCAGTTGTGTTACTAGTCAAAGGTTCATCTGTTCAACATCAAGTGGATTTTATATGCTTTTGCTGTTGTCTAATAAATGCAAAAAGGTTTAAAATATTGAAAGTCAGATTGTCAAAGAATTGATAGTGAAGCCTCCATTACAATTCTCGATGTACCGGGATGACGTTACTAATCCACATTACATCACTAACTCAAAAATGTAACTGTGTGCAGTACTTACTCTAAGTCTGTGTTTGGTAAAAGCTGAGAAACACATTTCCAAAATTTGGACAAAGGGGACCGAAACACTCGTTCCCACTGCACAGAATGTGACAGGACGGGTATTCATGCATCCCCACTGCAAAAGTTTTGGTTGGTACCGAAAGAACAGTACCCGAGGGTTCCGATTTTTTGTCACCCTTCCGTTGGGCTACCCAGCACTACAGAACAGGTCCGATAAGGAGGAGAAAACGCAGTCGTCTGCTGATTAGTCAGTGATTTACGTCACTTGACAAGCCGGCAATATTCAACTATCTCATCGGTCGTATGAATTAGTGATGGCCAAATGAAGCTTCGATGAAGCTTCATGAACCACTTTCTTTATTTTCTGCTTCGTCATTGACGTGTGACTGACAAATAAGCGCTGCAGGGAGTGGCTCTGCGCAAATGTTAACAACTTCCCTCTTCCCCTCGTCATTTTGTCTCGATTTTGTCGGCTCCTGTTGCATAACCACTTGAGAATGGAGCTACGCACGTTCACCGGTGTTGCCAGATTGGGCAGGTCTCCCCCAATTGGGGAGCCGAATTCCCTTCCGTTTTTACTTTGTTTATTTAGTGCATTTGTGTGCTTATGACATGTTCTTCATTATACATGTAATAATTTTACCGTTTCAACATGATTTCTACACAGGCTGAGATCTGGGCTGGTTTTTATATGGGGTGTATGGCTTTCACGCTGTTTGGGCTGGAAACAGTGAGTCATAACTGGCAACCCTGGCGCTGACCGGCGTGGCATCCATATTTACTTCTGTAAATGGCGTGAAATCACGCCGTCTTCTGCCCATGCTCTCGCTCTTGGATCCAGTAACGGTCACGCCGCAGTCTGATAAAGCTGGCGTTTAAAACGTAGTGAGAACGATGGCGCCAAAAAAAATAGGATTGCAGCAAAAAAATCTGAATTGTGCAACCGTAGTAACACTCGGGACAAAATCTCACTTTTCTCACTTTTGTTTTTCCTTTCACTTCAGGCACCATCTGAATGCCAACTCTGTGGGTGATGGAGTTGAGCAGGCAAATCTGCTTGAAGATGAGGAGAAGCCGGAGGGCCCAGCTCTCCTCCTCTCCTCCTTCCACTTGGGGCCTGGAGATTCATTTTTACCTTCACGATGTTAACCAGCTGCAGTACTTCAAAGGGTGCTACACGGCTGAGGAGCTTTGTGTGGATGCCGCCAAAAAATGCTGTGAGATATGGATTCGTATTTGGCAAAAATCAAGATTTGCTGTCTTTGTTTATTGATATGTAATCTCTATGTGTTTCAACAATTTTGGAATCGCACCTGGCAAATATGACCTGAGGCACATTTTGTTTTATCGACATGTGTCATCATTACATGGACATCACATAGAGGTCTAAAATCATTAAAAGTATTATCAGTTTTCAAGTCATGACTCACTCTATCTTAAAAAAAAAACCTGCCTATTATCAACTAATCCACTATTATTTGTTATTACTGTTTAAAATGTCCCATTGTTTGAGGGAGTGAGAAACTTTCTTTCCACACAAGTTTTTCCTATGGTAGATCACAAACAAAGTACACGATGAGCACGTAGATTTTTATATTTATTGTTTTTTGAGTCCTCCCTTTGGATGAATTGTAAATAACAAGCGTATCAGTGTAAAGATTCCATTTATCAGCCTGTTGATCCCTTTTCTTCTTTCCTCTTCCCGTCCTCAGCAATCTCCCCCTTGTGCCACAACCTATTTGCTCTGTACAATGAAACAACTTGCACCTGGTACCCACCCAACTATGAGTTCAAGATCACAGATGACACAAGCATCAAGTTGCATTACCGCATGAGGTAAGAGCGATGCCAACAGTGGCATGTTACTCATGAAATCAATAAAAACAGCTTTGTGGTGCTCTGAACTTCTGATATGATAAAATAGATATAATGCCGAACTTGACCTGTTTAAGGCACCTATAGTAAAAACTGTAAGCAATCTTACTTTACATCAGTCTGAAAGACTTTTTACATAAGCCAATGCCGTTGTGTAGCATTTCATGCAAAGACATAAATGTATGAGGACATTTTCAGTTACACTTCCTCATTCGTTGTGCTTTGCTTCAGCAGTAAATGCTAGAGAGAATATCTGGCACAGTCTCTTTGTTCTGTAATTTCCTTTGTATACTGTATTGCAGAAAAACTAAAAGACAAAGTAACCTAAGAATTAGAAATTCACTAAAGTGCCATTTACAGCTATTGTAAGCATTTCTGCAGTGACATAGCAGTTTCATGCAATTGCAGATACATAACTTACCAGCTTGCCATTTCTATGATTGATAGAAACAAATTAAACAATACCGTAACGTCTGTCTGTCTCATTGTCTCACCATTAGATTTGATTCCATTTTTTTTTTTTACTTTATATTTCTAGGTAACATTTTTGGGTACTTTTTCTTCCCGTGGTCACTTTTCATTATTGATGGTCTTAATATTGTGAGGATGAGTTTTGGCTGCTATCCACTGACCATGCATGCCACTGAAATGCATCGGTCAGCTGAACAAAAATGCTTGACATAACAGGAACACAGGGAAATGGGTCAAAAGCTAAAAGAAAAAAAAAAGAAAAAGAAAAACAGGTGAGACCCAGAGCCGAAATTCTTACCAGCCGTGTGATTTTTGCTTGGGAAAAAGTCAAAATGAGCCTCACAACACGTGAAATTGGAGAAAACACACATCACTCACCAACATTGTAACGTTTGCATTCAATAACTCTGCATGAGACATGAACATACTTCCTGTAAGTGTTCAGACTCAGGTGCACACTAAAGGTTGGCTAAGAAAAGTGTTTGAACTATTGGTTTAATTTTCTATTTCCAGCTGCTTCAATAGCAGACCACTTGTGCAGCAGCCTGCGAGACATATTTCAAAATTCAGCTTATTTTTAATCTTTAAAATTCCGTCTGGCGCACAGCATGTTCATGTAATACTCATATCTTAGGTCTAACGTGTTCTCATTTTCAGTTTTCTCAGTTTGTGAAACTCAATCGGGATATTTAGGATCAGAATAATTTCATGTAAATAATAGTTAAATGTCAGAAATCCACATAGACTGCATAAGCTAATTTACTCTGTCTTCTTTTTTTCCTGTCAGGTTCTATTTCAGAAACTGGCATGGCACTACTGAAGGAGAATCACCGGTTTGGAGACATTGCATCAGTAAACTCAGAGGTCAGAGCCCACAGAAAATACCCGAAGGGACCCCACTGCTGGACGCTGCTTCCCTAAGCTATCTGTTTTCCCAGGTATGTGCTTAAGGTTTCTTTGATTATCTATGATAAGCCTTTAGTTCCAAGGGGTGACTATATCTCTATCATTGAGACCGTATTTGTATAGATCACTGAAAAAAGTGTCAATGCAAAATTATTTTGGGATGTTTTTTTATATTACAATCGTAACACCTTTTACTGAGAAACGGCACAAGTCACAGTTGACTTGTAAACCAGGAAGTAATATAGCGGCATGGGGGTCATCATAACGGTTAAAATACATAGAATCCTCCTTTTATCTTCAGTGGCACCTGAAGCTAATCATTAGTTGTTGCTTGCTTTACATCATGGTATTGACATTTCCCAACTGCGAGCCCCATTCTTATTTTTTCCCCCCCTGTCTTTTTTCTGTGTTTGGTTTGATTTTCCAATCAGGTTTTCTAATATATCTTTGTTTTTCAGGGCCAGCATGACTTTCAGACAGGCATGGTTCCACTGAGGACATCCCAGTCAGAGGTTGAACAACATGAGATAGAAAATGAATGTTTGGGCATGGCTGTGCTTGCTATCACTCACCATACCCTGACCTTGGAGATGCCCCCAGCCACCTCCTCACGTGAAAACAGGTAACTACACGCTCAAAATAACCTAATGACATATAGAAATATACATTAACAACCTGACCTGTTCTTATGATTTAAGAATGAGGAATACGTTTGTCAATGATGTGCATGATCTCCCAAGTTACAAACGTTTACACAGCAAGGTGTGTCATTTCCATCAAGCAGATATGTTCATATACTACGTGAAATACATTGTTGATGAGTTCAGTTCAGGATCAGAATTACTAACAGACTCGGTAATACTGACACTGTCTCATTAATGGTATTTTGTTGATGGTTAACTTGTAAATCAACCACAACTTGAGTATAGCGAGAGGCAATATTTCTAGTGGATTCAACGACAGTTATCAGTAAACTGTTGTTTGAAGCACTTAGCCACCGTCATAATCATCCCAACATTTGAAGCATAGAGTAACCCACTTATAACAATAACGTAGGACTTGAACATATTATAGAATGAAATGATCTTAATCTGTCTGTCTTAATCCCAACAGCTACAAGCGGTTCATCCCGGAGATGCTGAACCGCAACATTAAGCAGCGCAACTTTCTGACACGCATCCGCATCAATAATGTGTTCAAGAAGTTTCTCAGTGAATTCAACACCGGCACTGTCAAGGACAGCAACATCACACCGTACGACCTAAAGATCAAGTACTTGGCCACACTGGAGGGCCTGACTTGCAACCTAGGCAGTGAGATTTTTGAGCCCATCTCCTTCAGTGTTATGCAGGACGGAGATGTTTGCAACGGAAGCTCCTCCGGTGAGTGTTGCAGAACATTATGTGTCACAAAATTAATCTGTTGGCGTTGATGGAATAATAATTGAAAAGAAATCAGTCAAAAGTAATATTAAGTGAGGAGAATAACCAATTTGGAGACATGAACTGAGATATCCACTAGTTGTTTGTGCTCTTGCAGTATTTTAATTGTAGTATTGTGGTTTTGGGAAGGTGGTTAGTTTGGTATTTGACATGTACAGTGCCTTTGGTTCCCACCCACAGTTCTTTGCACTTAACTGATATCAAAATGTAACCCTTTGGTCTTTGCATTTGGTTAAAATCAAAAGTGAAAGCCAAATTAACCCACTTGTCACAGAGTAAAGACCAAGACCATGGGTGTCCACAACTATGTAGATTTTTTTTAAAACTTCAAGCACCAATATGTAATCTGAGTGATTCCTCATCGTTAATAATATTACAGTAGCCATAGTTATAGTGCTATTTCCTTTATATTAACAGTGTAGTTAATAACAACGTATGCCAAGTTTCACACAATATCAAAGCTGTGTGTACATTATCTCATCTCTGTGTAACTGCTGCATTATAATGATTGCATGCTATTCCAGGTTACTACAATCAGAGTCAGAGCCAGAGCCAAAGTCAGAACATGGAAACGAGCCATGACATGCAGGTCCTTGTTACTGGTACCATTGGCATTTCCTGGAGGAGTAAACCCTCTGTGGTAAGTAAAACGGTCTGTGAGCAAAATTCAGCAATCTTCTATCTATAATGACAAACATTAGTTTTATATGATATATTGATAAAACCCCGAGACAGTAAATGTATATAGACATGTTATTTTTAGTGCTGTCAATCGCTTAAAAAAAATTAACTAATTAATTGCACAACTTTCTGTAAGTAATTGCGATTAATCGCATTGTTTTTCTACTGAAGACTGAAGCTTGCAATGGAAATTTATTGAGAGCGCTGCGCCCATACATATGCACATACTGCTCCGGTAAGGGAGTAAAACAAACTAACAAACAAACAAAGAAAAAAAAGAGGAAGTAAACAACTGCTTTAATTACGTTAAACCTTTTTAACGAGTTAAACATTTCAAATCAATTAATTAAATGAATGCATTATTTTTGACAACACTAGTTATTTTATGATTTAAAAAATGTCTAGATTCGTTAAGATTGTCATTATGATTTTATGAAAGTGGCAATTAAAAAATAAACTAGAATAGAAACACTTTATTAATCCCAGAGGTAAATTATCTATCTAGCATCGCTCAACACAGAATGAAATGTAAATAAATATATATATAAAATATAATAAATGGAATAGAATAGAAATATCAAATGAGTCAGAATAAGAATTAAGTAAATGTTTACTATTAATATGTAGAAGGATTCACTGATTAATATATGAATATAAGAATGGATTGACAGTAAAAACACAACAAAAACACAATAGAGAAGAGTTATAGAGTCTGAAAGCCACAGGAATGAAGGATCTCCTGCGCTTAGTACTGCATTTTGTGTCGGCCACCCTCAGTATCCTGCTCGAGCATGAAACAGCAGAGGATAGCTGTCGCCACCACAAACACCTTCAGCATAGTGCGGCAGCTGTTGAAGAACCTCAGCTGCCTCAAAACATTGAGTTGGCTTTGGCCCTTTGTATTCAAGGGCTTCAGTGTTTCTCACCCAGTCCAGTTTATTGGACGCCCAGGTACTTATACTCCTTCACAATGTCCACACTTGCCCCCTGGTTGGAATCGGGGGACACGGGCACCCTGTTTCTCCTTCAAGTCCACCACCAGCTCCTTGGTTTTGCCTCACTGAGCTGTAGATAGTTACGCTCAGACCAAATGACAAAGTTATGGTCAGTTTCTCTCTACTCGGCCTCATCCAACTACAGCAGAGTATATATTGTGCAAAACTTAAAATCATAACTGCTGTTTCTTTTCTGCCCATTTTTTCAGGAGCATTAGAACACACTATATTCATTATAGCAATACACATGACTTAACATTGGTCATTGAAGCATTATCAAGTGATATTAACAATTCTTTCGCATGATCTGGATGCAAACCTCATCTACCAAACAGTTGCCTGTGATCTCCAAAGAGAAGAGCAAGTCAAAGAAGAACAAACTGGATGGAAAGCAGAAAAATGACTGGAAGAAAGAACAAAACAAAGGCTGGGTGGTGTTCTGTGACTTCCATGAGATCACACACACTGTCATCAAAGAGGCGACGGTCACGATCTACAAACAAGACAACAAGAAGATGGTGAGATGGACATAGAGGCACATCAAACAGAAGTGTGGGTCTGTGGAACAGGGAATTGCATGTTCCAATATCCTTCAGTCTGTTTTTTGATGACCCTATATATTATATTATTTCAGTGGTTTATTTTGAAAATGTATCTTGTACAGCTTTTGTGTTCATTCATGCCTCAGGTATGCTGTTTTACTCATAACTTCCATTCTTTTCACTGTTTTCCACACTTTTCAGGAGATGCAAATGGCTTCTAGGCCTGAGGCTCTGTCTTTTGCAGCCCTTGTGGATGGGTACTTCCGACTCACAGTGGATGCCCATCACTACCTGTGCAAGGAGGTCGCTCCAGCTTCAGTGGTCCACAACATTGAAAATGGGTGCCACGGACCTATTTGGTATGTTACTGTCTTAATTAGGTTAACTGTATATATCTCTGTAACTCTGGGTGGTTGCACTTCTATTTACGTTAAAACACATCTCTTAAGGACCTTAATCTGTATTTGCTTCATATACCCTGATACCCTTCCACATCCCCCTTTGCATAGATTATATATTGATTAGTTGCAGTAACATTTGTTTGTTTGGGTCTTTTTTTTTACCTTTTTTTTAACCCTTTGATTTGGAAATAGGAATACAAAAATATTTGAAATATATTTAGATGAATAAATGTGGGATTTTGTTGTGAAGCATCTGTATCACACAGATATTACAAACTGAAAAGGGCTACAAAATAAAGTTTAATGGTGTGATGCTAGAATTGATACAAGTGTTAATTTGAATAAAAATGGTTTTCCTTTCTTCAGTACGGAGTATGCTATACACAAGCTACGACAGGAGGGCAATGAGGAGGGAACTTACATCTTGCGCTGGAGCTGTACTGACTTTCAGTATATTATCATCACTGTGGTCTGCAACGAGGTACAGTAGTGATTCTTTTTTGACATACTCTGGAAATCCTCAAGAAGTGAAGCCTATAACTCTCACTGTTACAATATACTGTGTCGTCTAGAATAGGCCTATTCTACTTTATCTACATTTGTGTTTTACATATTAAAATGTTACTGTAGGAATATTACCTTCGATAATTGTATTGATAAAAAGCATTTTCACAGTAAAAACAGAATGGTGAAAATGGTTGCACTCAAATTCTAGTCATTTCAGTGACAGAGGACACGCCCTAATGACAATTTTCTCATTGGTAAGACTGAAAGACACACCTCAGGAATCAATTCTGCAACCACACCTCATCCGCTTGACAAGTTTCTACAGGCCTTTCCAATACAAAACAATTTTTGGGGAAACAAAAACCCCACTTGCAGCATGTTCTTCTACTGTCAAAACAGATCAGTGCTGTGAACAAGGAATATGGTATAAATGAAGTTTTTATTACGAGTTGTACTGGTTTACCTTTGTTTACTCATCAGTTGATATAATATTACATCACAAGGTGGTGAGAACAGGACAAGCCAATGCTGTTTTGTGAGTCAGCTTGAGAGGAAACACACTTGTGATGTGAACTCAACGTGCACATTTGCTTTCACACTCACCAAGATGGCCCACTGGATTTTAGCTATCCTATGTATAAGCTGCATGGTGCTGCATGTGTGTCTTGTGGCTACAATTTATTCCAATCCATTTTAGGAGAATAGTTATTATGTTATCATATTTGTTTAAATTGTAGAATAATTGTTGTATAAAGGTTGGTGATGAAACCGTTTGATTGACCTGACTGTCTAACAGAACTTTAATGAACTTAAATAAGTTCCCTATTTGGGGATCTCATTAAACTCTGTTTCATTCTTCCTCAAGATGGATTTGGGGGAGTCTCGTCAGGTGCATCAGTATAAGAACTTCCAGATTGAGGTGACCCCCAATGGCTTCCGCCTGTACGGCACAGAAACATTGCGGACGACTCTGAAGGAGCTGCTGAAACACCTGGAGGGTCAGAATCTTCGCACGGACAACCTCCAGTTTCAGCTGCTTCGCTGGTGCCCTCCTCAGCCAAGAGGTGAATTTAAGATTACCACAAAAAGTAATAGATTTGACTCTAGTTGAAGTCATTCACAATAACACAGAAGCAGTAATTACACAGTATCACATGTACGTTAGTTGTCGTAAAGCTAAGCACTTTAAAAGAAATAATAATTCTATCTACAAAATCAATTCTCTGTACATAAATGATGCATTGACAGGGATAACAATGGTTCATCTGATGTGTATAGCATACAACGCTTTTAGTGCGTGTACGCTTGAAAATAATCGTTGTATATTAGATTTGCCAAGATCCAGTTACTGGGGCAACGGCCCATAACATTTGCTCTGTTGATTGACAATTAGGGGAGATTTAAGTGCAACAGCCTGTTGATGATTCCAGCCCATATAATACAAGAAGGAAAAGGCCGTGTCCTCATACACAGTTTAGTCCTGAGTTGTTCTGAGTGCGTCGGGGCCAAGGGCTGCTATAGAAAACAAAGCTTGCATGAACAACCTACACGTGTGTTTTTTCTGTGTACTTGCGTCTGTGAAATGGTGTCAGAGAGGAAGAGAGTTGTAAATGTGGGTTTCCGGGGCCATGCTAGCACTCTTCTGTTTACTTCACTCAGGGAAAGGTAGAGAATTGTATTCATGTGAGCGTGGAAGTGTCTCGCTGTGTATATTCTTGCTACGGCTTCTGTGGGATTGATCGTTATCATCATTTTGCATGTTTCTGGTTAGTGTTGGGTGTGGATATGCTTTTGAGAAATATGAGGACTGGAGCGCTGTAATGCTGTTGAAATATTCATTTTAACTGCACGTTTACTCAAACAGTTGCAGACTTGTTTGCAAAGTTTAAAGAAACATCTTGAGTAAAAAAATGTATAATTTTTAAACGTTTCAGAGTATAAGTTTCATTAGGCTAAATTAATCACTGTACATGTCAGTGTGGGGTGCTGCAGTATTACGTGGATTGAATCTGGTGTGGCCTTGTATTCGGTGGTAGGTGTGGGTTGCATGTTTTGCTTTGGGTTTGCATGGAAACCCAGATTGCATATTTTAGAGCGGCGCTGTGAACGCTCTTTGATGGGATGCTTTTGGGTTGCATATGTCTTTATTTCACTGAAACCACAGCTTTGCTCCTTTTGTAACATCAGACACAGACATTTGGTGTAGTAACAGGCACAAAGAAATAGTTGCGCTTCATCCTCCCACACACCACACTGCCACAAAAAAAACAACCCCCCAAAAAAATTTCAGTATGGTACACAGATCTGCACGTACCTGTCTATATTGTTGTCTCAATGACGTCATCAGCTATACACCATGTAAACACTGTTTTATTCACTGTGCTTGTGCAAGTTTCGTGCAAGTGTGCACTTCTGCTTTTTCTTTGGTGCTTTAACGATTATTTTAACAGGTTTAGTTTTTTTGACCATCATTTTATTCCATCGTCTGAGTGATTTGCAGACTCAAATCAGTCAACACTTTCAACAATAACTGTCACATGACAATGACACATGGGACACCAACTTAACACGGAACAATTTCAAAATGTTTTCCCCACATACGAGTGTAAAACTTTTTTGTAGTAACTTTGTGTTAAAAAGATTCGTCTGTGTTTGTTTTTACAGAGGTTTCTAACCTCCTGGTGGTCACGAAGGAGAGAGCTCCAGCACCCCAGACACCAATACAGGAGAGTCAGCTCAGCTTCCATCGCATTCTCAAAGAGGAAATTGAACAGGTACAGTGATTCCATGCCTTGCCTCATATGTTACAGGCTCGTACAGCGCTTCTCTTTTTTAATTTCTAGTTACCGTAGATATTCCAATTCACATTGCTATATTGATGTGTTACTACAATCATGGAAAAGGAAACACTTTTGAAAGAGAAAATGGACAGAAGCTCATCCTTGTCGTCTCTGCGCAAATAGTAAATGTTACTGTTTAATGTGCTACTTTCTCATGATCAGGAGGAGCACCTCGGCCTGGGCACAAAAACTAACATCTACTCAGGCACTCTGAGGGTGAAGAGTGAGGAAGAGGAGGACGTAGGTTACTCCTCCTTCCAGGAGGTCAAAGTGGTCCTGAAGGTCCTGGGTTCCGGACACAGGGATATCTCCTTGGTGAGACATAACCGTATAACTCATCCCTGTACACCACTTTCTTTAATGAGCTTGTCATCAGACTGCAACTGACTTCTTTAATATCTAACCATGCTGAAAGCGTCTGCTTAATGGCTGAAAGGTGTTGCAAAATCGAATTGGACAGTGTCTCTGTAGTCTGCAGTTTGTAATGAATCATCTTTGTCTCTGTGTTGACAGGCCTTCTTTGAAACGGCTAGTATGATGCGACAAGTCTCCCATAAACACATTGTGCTGCTCTATGGCGTGTGTGTCCGCCATCAGGAGAGTAAGTACACATTAACAGCTGCAAGGATACAAGTGTTTATGAAGATATGGCGCCGTTGCTGATTTTTTTTTTTTCACTTCACCTGTCTCTGTGCATTACAAGATATCATGGTGGAGGAGTTTGTCCAACTTGGACCACTGGATTTGTTCATGAGGAGACAGCAGAATCCACTCAGCACGCCCTGGAAGTTCCAGGTGGCCAAGCAGCTGGCCTCAGCTCTTAGCTACTTGGTAAATACTTGCAACATCCATTATTACCCATAACATGAATATACGTGTGTTTAACTTTGATTCCCAAATGTTTTTCTCTTCTTTTTTTTTTTTGTTGTTTGTTTTTGGCGGGGTGTATTTTCTTTTTGACATTTTTTTAGGAGGACAAAAAGCTCGTCCACGGCTTTGTGTGTGCTAAGAACATACTACTGGCCAGAGACGGACTTGATACCGACGAGGGGGGGCCCTTCATCAAGCTCAGCGACCCAGGAATACCAATCACTGTGCTCACCAGAGAGGGTAAGCACAAGGCAGGACTAATAGTGCAACTCAAATTGTTACAACATAGGTCTGGGTGTTTTACATTCACTTTCACTTTCTTTATTGGGCTGCAGTATTCACTTCACTGAATAAAGGACTATTAAGCCGAAGTTTTGGAGTTAAACAATATAAATATTCAAAAATAATGGCGCCTCAGTGAAAAAAATAGAAAATAAAACAGCATTTCCAATCATCGATAAACAACCCAGCTGTCACATTTCCGTTTTGCTGTTTAATTTGGTTGGTAAAAGGGTAATTATCTGGCCTCAGAAAGACAACGCAATAACATTTCTCCGATTGCACATCCTATGAACGGCTGCCTCATGTTTCCATGAGAGCTACAAGTTGGGCGGTATCACTGTGCAGATGGATCAGCAACCACAGAACAGACTGGAAATGTTTCCGTACAAATGTCCATCACTGCATGTCCCTCGAGCCGCTGCTCGCTCGCTTCTTGTTCCCAGAACTCTTTCACATTTCTTATTCTGTCTCCATTTTGCTTCCAGTTATATATTGATGTTCTTTTACATAGATTTGATTGAACGTAGTGCATAGAGTGCTCAGAAACCCACTGGGAGCACTCTTCCCTGTTTCCCAGCAATCCCCAATCACTTTACTCAAGCCCAAATCTATTCTTCTCTTTTGCTTGTTTTTCTCACTCTCTTTTGTCCCGACACTCAATTATCTAATTTCTTGTCCTCCTTTCGTTCTCCGTTCGAGTCCCTCACAGTGTCCGTCTCTTTTTTACTTACCCCACATCTGATGTTATGGATCAGTGGAACAAAAATGGCAGTAATGGAGGTCGGCCTGTCGGTTAGCCTATCCTTCAGTCAGCGATGTATTCCTGTCAACTGTTGTAGAGTCTCTTCAGCTGCTTGGCCCATCAGTTTGTGTATTTAGCAGAAAATAATTATGGTCTGCCTGACCAATGTTACCTTCTGGGGCACGCTCCCAGATAGTTGGTGACGACAAACACCTCCAAAAGAGGTTTAGAAGCTTTTCTAGGAATTGACTATATAATCTTTTATAGTCAGATGTAGGTTTACATTTCTCGAAGGTCAGCTATACATGTTATTTATGTTTATTTTAAAGCCTAAGTCAGTCTTTCACCCACAGTTATGATTAAAGAAACATTACCATCATCACATCTAAAGTTAACAGTGGTGGTGGTTGAGGTGATCGCTTGTAAATCTATTCACTAGAAAATTATTTTCTGAAAAGTCTGCGTGCAATATTCTACTCCTCTCCCATGAGGTTCAATTCATTTATTGGAAATGTGCTCCACTCACTTGTGTTGTTTTATCTGCGTCTACAGAGTGTGTGCACCGTATCCCCTGGATTGCCCCCGAGTGTGTGAAGAGTGTGTCGTCCTTGAGTGTTGCGGCTGACAAGTGGGGATTTGGTACCACCCTGTGGGAGATCTGTTATGATGGAGAGGTCCCTCTGAAAGAGAAGAAGCTGACGGAGGTGTGGTGCACAGACATTGAAACTGTTTGTGAATGAAACCCGCCAATTTTTCAACGTTTTGAATTCTTGGATCACCTGTGTCCATGAAACACTCAAGCTGTTCTTATCAGTTTTAGTTCTTCTCACCGGTCGTGCATTTGTATTGATGTCTTTTTCTGAGCAGAAGGAACGGTTTTATGAAACCGAATGTCAACTGGCCACCCCAGACTGCAGAGAGCTGGCGGAACTCATGACCCGTTGCATGAACTACGATCCCAAGAACAGACCTTTTTTCAGGGCCATCGTCAGAGACATTGACGACCTAGAGGAGAAAAGTATGTATGCTTCTCATTTGTGCACTTTAAATTATGCTGTGGGTGTTGTCGTAGCAAGTTTACACATCACCTCTAAAACCTCAAGGAGCATCTGGCAGCAGTTTTATTGCATATCTGGTATCTTTTGGAATTTAAACGTAATGTAACTTATAAAGTAGATTTTTGTAACACTTCCAGAGTCCAAACATGCAGACGTTGACATTGTAAAACCTTGCTGACTGTTGATTTCCAACAATAATTTTGATGCATGATTTGTTTCTCATGCAGTGTGAAGGCAGGAGCTTCATAAAGAGAGTTGTTTACTCCTCTCAGTTTTTCATGAGGAAGTTCACTGGGTGCACTATCACCGCTCTGCCCCTCCGCGAGGCCCCATAGCAACCTAGCATACCATGTTCTCCACCTGCTGGACCACATGTGATATTGCAGACAGTCGTTCTTTAATCTTTATTGTCACTTTGATCTTATTATTGGGAAAGATCCAAATATCTATAACGTTATTTCACCTCCATATCAGTTTTTGAGGAGTTGCACCAAAAACAAAAAAAAACAAAAGCTAAGAGAATGAATCTTTTGCACATTGAATTGTCCTTCCCTGAGAACAAAGATTTAATGGATGCCAGATAAACGAAGCAGTTGGTCATTTACTGAAAATATAAGGGAAAACTTTGACACTGTCAGCTGCAATTGACTGATTTATGCTTCTTGTGTTTTGAATGAAACACAATATATGCAACATGCTCAGCAGATCTGTTTCTGTCTCTGTCTTTCAGACCCGTCTATCAAACCTAAACGTCCAATAGAAGTGGACCCAACCATTTTTGAGAAAAGATTCCTGAGGAAGATCAGAGAACTAGGAGAGGTAACACGCGACTGAGTTTGTGCTGTTCTGTTTATCTTTCTATTTCTCTTTTCAGGTGTTGGATGTTAACCTGTTTATATTAATGAATAAACTCGCTTTCAAAACAACTTGACTTCCTATGAGGCAGATGGCAGATATTATCCTATAGTTTGTATTTTCATGTCACTAAGCCCATAGAATGGAAAAAGACCACCTTTTCATGCATTTTGTTAATTCCTTGCCATATTCTTGTTGCAGGGCCACTTTGGTAAAGTTGAGCTGTGTCGCTACGATCCTCGGGGAGACAGAACGGGCGAGCTGGTAGCAGTGAAGTCGCTGAAGCCAGAGAACCGCGATGAACAGAGCAACAACCTCTCCAGAGAGATCGACATCTTGAAGGCACTGTACCACGAAAACATCGTCAAGTACAAGGGCATTTGCCAAGAAGAGGGTAAGATCAAATGCAAACAGAGAAATCGGCATAAACGGTATTGCTGGCATGGTGGACGAACGCAGGCTTTATGATGTCTGACAATATTTGTCATGAATTGAACGTTTGATGCTTGGTTTAAAAAAAAAAAAAGGGCATGTGTCCCCTTCATGTACCGACAGAAGAAACCACTTAATGTACTATACTACTGTACTACTGGCTGTATTGTGCAGCAACCACACCAACGTAACTGCGACGCACTGGGAGTAAGAAGGCCGTGACGCGTGACAATGTTTGAAATGCACGTCCCGATTCACGGCCTTCAGCAAAGCTTGACCTTCAAATGTGGTTTTCTCAAACTATTGATCAGAATAATGTGCAGAAACACTGAGAGCAGTGAGAACAGTCTGAGATGATGTCCAGTGATCCCATCATATTTCTGTGAAGCTTCATTGGAGAAACGTTGTGTTAAATTTGAGGATCAGAGACTCACATGTATAAACACAGTTTGCATTTGTACATTTATTTGAGTAATTTAACCTCCTTTACATGATTTGATTTGATTCAGGCCTGAATCATAACTGGTATGAGAGAGGCATAATATTAACAGTTGCTGTCAATGCAATTCAACTCGGCATCACCTAAAAAAAAAATCCTTCTTTCCTTTCAAAACAAGTTTAAGCCATAACAATATGTGAAGTGACTGACGATCATTGTCTCTTTATTATGGCCCTTGTTAGTGTGTGGGCTGTTGGGAGGAAATAAACTTAGCTGATATCCCTTTTGTTATCAGTGTCTCACTGAGAAGTGATACAACAAGGAAGAAAGGACCCAACAGACGAGCTGCCGTCCCTCATAGAACTTTGATTGATCGATGTATTTTGTACAAGTATAGGTGATAAAGTTACTGAGTGCATGAAGAAGCCAAAACATGCCTCATGGAAACCCGACTCCCAACTGTCCAACTGACTACAGGTGTTTGTATAAACGTGTTTCCAGGTGGTCAGGCCATCAAGCTGATAATGGAGTATCTTCCACTGGGCAGTTTGAAAGAGTATCTTCCCAGACACAAAAGCAAGACCAGCCTCAGCGACCTGCTCAGCTACTCTATCCAGATATGCAAGGTAAGACTTCTTCTGACCGAACTTCCGTGTCATAGTTGAGTCACTTTGAAGGTTACTGATTTTTAAAAAAAAATTTGTGGTAAATTTAGGGGATGGACTATTTGGGATCTCAAAATTACATCCACCGAGATCTGGCTGCCCGCAACGTACTGGTGGAAAATGAGACAACAGTCAAGATCGGAGATTTCGGCCTTACCAAGAGCATCAAAGACAATGAGGGGTATTACACTGTCAAAGACGACCATGACAGTCCGGTGTTCTGGTGAGTCAGAAGGCCCTTCACACTGCAATTTGTTACACAACATCGTTGAAGTCTTCAATTCTAAAAGGGACACTTTGTAAAGGAAGACGTGGACAGACAGTTTTCATACAGCAGACTAGTAATATATTGGCTCTCGTCGGTTGGCATTGACCTGCACTCCGCGGTGAATTTAGAAAAGAAAGAAAAGAGCAGAGCGAAGTCGTGAACCTGTTGGCAACAGAGTGACTTCAAACCAGCAGAAATCACTCTTTATTTGTTTTTGTTTTTTTTCAGGTATGCTCCAGAGTGTCTGACTCAATGCAAGTTTTACCTCGCCTCAGACGTTTGGTCGTTTGGGGTGACGATGTATGAGCTCATTGCCTACTGCGACTCCTCCAAGAGCCCCATGATGGTCAGTGTGCACTCCCCGTCACTCAAGCGTTTACTTTTAGTCGATTCATGAAGCTTACCAGAGAAATATGTATCAACACACACCATTCCTGCAGAAATGAAGACCTGAATTTGCAGCATTATGCACATTGTCACCTGGATGGAGCAGATGGTGGTGCTCTTTAGCCAGAGCAGCAGATGACCGATTCCGCCAGCAGCTTTCCCAAGTGTTGCCTGTGCCAGCGCTTCGTTCATCAGAATGACCTTTAGTTCACATCAGGCTGGCTTGTCACTTTTATTGAAGAGGAATTACAAAAATAGCTTTTTACATGAAACATCGGATGAATGTGAATCAGAAAACGGCCCAAATGTGGTTTCAGCTCTTCGCTGGGCTTTTCAGTCGCATGTCAGTAGTTCACACCCGAAGTAAAATGGGTGTCGAACAGCAGCGTGAGTCATTTGTGACCGTTCCTCGTCTTCACCCGCACAGCGCTTCTCCGATATGATTGGTCGGACCCAGGGTCAGATGACGATCATCCGACTGGTGAAGGCGTTGCAGGAAGGAAAGAGGCTGCCGCGTCTCGACGGCTGCCCCGAGCCGGTGAGAAATCTGTTCACCAGCATCACACAACACACCAGCAAGTCGTGGCTTTTGAGAATTTTATTGTGTTGTAGAAGTGAGAGAATAAAAAGGAAACACACACATGTTTGTGGAGGTTTCTACATTATTCTTTGTGTTAAACCAGCTGCAGTCTCCTATGAGAGCTTGTATGATGTCTGTTCACATTATTAAGCCTGCTTAAAGTTGATTTCCGTTTTACTTGATGGCGAATCCCCAGAAGGTGGATCATCCTGATTGTTTTTGTGAAGAATACATTTTTAAAAAAAAGTCAGTAATACCTGCACCTCTACAGTGTATTTATCTTTAAAGATGTGTATATGTATATTACATTGCAGATTATATTGCCAGTGCTTTAATAACATTTCTATAACGTTTTAAAAGTCATTTTTGCCGTCAGTTACATGCAATGTTTTTGAGATAGGTTTTTGGACACGGCAACCTTTGGCCGGATGGTGCCTTAAATTGAATGAATGCAGCTTCATTTCCAGTTTAAACTTGGAATGAGTGCACATGTACTGTATTTGTCCACGTTATTGACGGTCTCCGTCCACATACTCAGCCCTGCTGCTCGTCTCACAAAGACAGGTTCCTCTTATACTAATATTATACCAAGCACATACGATCCTTCCCACCTGCAGGCTAACACAGTTTGTATGTGACAGGTCTACGAGCTGATGCGGAAGTGCTGGGAGCAGACGCCCGACAGGAGGATTACCTTCAAGCGGCTGATCGAGGAGCTGACCACCATGCAGCAGCAGCTCCAGCAGCAGAACGACTTCTAATCCTGCAGAGGGTCGAAGATGAAGCCCACTCTTCATGCAGACGTGGAGAAGAAGACAGATTACCCCCCCCCCCCCCCCTAGCAGAACATACACATCTGCTCTGCTTGTGCAGCTCCTCTGGACGGACAGATGAGCAAAGCCACTCTGTGTCACACACATAGTGTCTCCCTTCCTAAACCACAGCAAAAAAAAAAAAAAGACTCCGTCTCACCATTATCTCAGCAAGACACATTTTTTTTAAAACACTTCACGTTATTCAAAATTGTATCTGTTGTGCTAAAAAGTCATTTGTTTTTACTACCAGTCATATTAGAAACCTGTCTGCACTTTGAAAAACGTCAAGTCAAGAGGACTTGTTGTTTTATTGTCTTCAGACCGGCGGTCCCCAACCTTTTTGCACCACGAACCGGTTTCAAGCAGCGTCAGTCGAGCAGGACGGTGTTTGAAATGGCCTTAACCAGGACTTAATGACGTATGAAAAAAACACTGGGATGGATTTAAGTGCAGGAAAGAAGCACTGCACTTTTATTTTTCCCCAAAATAAAACTTAACGCAGGCAAACAAGAAATTCCAACGCACATTCTCAAGATGAAACTTTTTATTCTGCGGACCGGATCATCTAGTGGTTGGGGACCCCTGCCTGCCCTAGACCATATTCCATTTCTACGGCCGGTGCAGCCCTCACTGACGGACACCGAACAGATAGGAGTTTATCACAGTCGCATTGTGGCCTTTCTGTGACGACGTCCAGTGAGTCTTTGCTAAATCGTGTTAGAACGTGCTTTGGCTGGAGGCGAGATGAGAAGCAGACGCCGCCACTGAAGACGAGCTGATGCATTTTGATTAATAGACTCTTGTCTATTGAAGCGTTGCATGATTTATTTGTATTTTGTATTTTTTTTTTTTTATCCATCAATGAGGAGCACCTGGGCTTTGTGTTTCCGGTGCTGCTGAGATGTGACGTTAAATTAGAGTGAATAATCAGTCGGCCGGATCTTTTCATTATGCTGTGGTTACCGAGGGTGACCAGTTTCATTGTTCTAAAACTAACAGAAAAAACTTCAAACTCTTTTTTTTTTTTGTCTGTTTTTTTTTGTCTGAAGTTTTTTATGTTTCTTCTTTTACGGAAGAGTTTTAGGGCCACTGAAGAAAAAAAAAAAATTTCGGAGGCTAAGAAAAAAAAAACCTTCGTGGCCTCAGAAAAAGTCGAAAATCAAAGTCGAGATTTTTTTTTTTCACGGTGGAAATAAAAGTCCGTCCGTCCACATGCCAGCGCGTGTCACTGCTTCCTCAAAATGCATATCAGGCGGTTTAATGAAGTGATGAAAAGTCGCTTCAGGACAGAATCTAGCTCATAAACACGGAGCAGTTATCATCAGTATCAGGGCTAGAAGAGACAGAGCAGCCTGCTGCCTGGTTCTGTCGCGGAAGTTCGTCGAGTACGAAGGACAAAGACACGGATCCCGGGCTGCTTGTTTAAATGTTCTTATTAATCAAGGAAATCCTGTGTAAAATCACACGTCCATAAGCAGTAAGCAACCCGATATAGTCAGAATTAAGTGATTTAATGTGAATTCACATCTACGGGCAAATGATGAGGGATGGACAGACGTCTCTCCGTGAAAAAAAAAAAAAATCTCGACTTTGATTTTCGACTTTTTCTGAGGCCACGGAGGTTTTTTTTTTTTTTTAGCCTCCGAATTTTTCTTCAGTGGCCCTAAAACTCTTCCGTACTTCTTTATTTCTTCTGAAGGCATTTTTTTTTGGTTTGTTTTTTTTAATGTTCCAGAAAACTGTGACAGCCATTTCTCAAATATATATTCAGAGAATGTTATGGACCAATTAACTCAAAACATGGCTGCATGTTGGATTGTTTTTCTGTGAAGGAGCTGTACATGCTGCGGCCATCATGCTCTCTTAGTGATGTTTTCCTTGAGATATAATAATGCAGAGATGTATCGTTGTGCCTGCATCTTGTAATCAGTGGGAACTTGGAGCTGCGAGGTTCTGTGAGCGACACACGAGGGCAGAGTAACTCCCGTTTCTTTCTCTCTTTTGTCATCCATCCATCAGCGCCTCATATATACTGTGTCTTTTACATATACTCATTAGTGCAAGAGCCGAAGGCTTCAGATTGTTCATGGAAGCATTTTAGATGGAACATAGCGGGATGTGAGAAAGACTGTTATTTTTTTTCCCCTGCTATTTCTTTGTTAATCCATACAAATTATTGTTTTCAGTGACATGGAACATAGGTCTGTCTTTTTTATTTCACCTTTCCTTTGTAATCCTCTAATATTCCAGAACATTTATAAAAGTGCATTTATCTACGTCTATGTCATAAGAGAGCAGGTAGTTTTTTCTTCCAGTTTTAAACCCGCCTGTAAAGAGTTCAGATAGGAAGTCTCACCCAGTCACTCGTTTCCACGAGACTCACAAGTGGCCAGTTTTACTCCATGAAACTGTGAACGTTTGGTAGAAAGACAAGGAAAACGACGGAACAAAAGGACAAGAATGCGCTTCAGTCCACATTTTTATTTAGGAATGTAAAAGACAATTCCTTCGGCTCTAAATAAGAGAAAAGAAATATATATTTTTCAAAAAAAAAAAAAAAAAAATAAGACAAGAGTATGACTCGTGGAAAGTGATTATCCTTAGATACACAATGAAAAAATAAATAAAATCAATGTTCGCTGTGTACTGTCTGTCAATCTAAATGCAGTATTTTTCCAGAACTACTGAAACATTTTGTTCTATATATTAAAGTTGTAAAGAGGCATGCTAAAATTGCTCTAGAAATACTTTATTCACAGTAAAACAATATCAATGTTAGTGTAATATAAAATTTTGCAAAATCTACAGTATATTTTAATCAAAAACAAACAAAAAAAAATAAATCCAAAAAAATCCACATACCCGAAAAGCCAAAGCTTGTTTACAAAGCAAGAAGCACAGCAAAATCTAAATGTATCTACAGCCAGTAAAACGTGTCCTTAAAATCAGAAATACTTTAGTATTGCAAAGCTTTGTGATCAACACGCACACAGACAATGCGCAGTCATTCGCTATTGCAAAGTCCAGCCTCATCGCTGACCTTGTGTAATATGCAGGATACATACTGGTGCAATGGCAACACTCTGAAGCTGACAGGAAGCTTTGTTTACACAAGAGAGAGAGAGAGAGAGAGAGAGAGAGAGAGAGAAAAACAAAAAAAGTTTGTCTGAATCCACTCGGCTGTGTGCTAATCCCAGTCAAACAAAACAAACCCACAACTCTTATTACACAAGATAGTCTGTTCTTATGTAAACGCCTAAAAAGAAAGAAAAACCAACCGCATTTCCACACCAATATCATCGTAAAATGAAGTAAATACAAAAGATATAAATAAAGTCGCATTTGCACACTTTGTTCTGAACTCTTGAGGTGCAAACCACAGGTGGTTCTCACCCCCAGCTCAGCGCGTGTGCATGCAGACTTTTGTTTGTGCTGTTCATTTCGTGTACAATCATCAATAGGATGTCACGTGTGGTTGGTGGCACAGAGAGGCACTAAAAATAACAAATATTTGTTTATCCGTCCGTCCAGCCACCAGAGAACTCACATCAACATTCCCCAACTACACAAGTATCGCTTCACAGACGTAAAAATTACCTCATAAGCTCTCTCGCACGCACACGCACACACACACGCAGAGGCAGTTTTAAAGATCATATTGCAACAGGTAATAAAATAACAAAAAAAAAGGAGCTTAGGAGATTATTAATGACACCAAGAGAATTTACAGTCTAAAAAAAAAGAAAAAAGAATATTATTTAATATATCACTCTTAGAATGTCTTATTACAAAGGGTTAAAGGTGCATTGAAAGCTGCAAATGTAGATTCTGAAGCATATTGTGACACATAAAAAAGATCTTTGTTTTGCTTTTCAGAATTAATGGATGCGATTAAAAAAAAAATATTAGGTAACTGTGTGAGGAGTATCAAGCAAAGATGGTGTCAGGCCATTTAGAAGATTTGAGAAAAAAACATAGCCCGTTCTTTTACGTTCATAATGTTGATTGAAAAAAAAAAAAAAATATCCAAGTTTTATTCATATAAATCAAGAAAAGTTATGGGAAAAAAAATGAGATTTTTATCTATATTTACTGTAATTGAAGATTGAACATGATTTACCTATACATTTAGAAACACTAAGTATTTTTGTTTTTGGCACAAATATTTCGCACACACACACATGCGCGTGCGCCTCCATCTCAAATGTTGCAATAACCATCAGCCAATGATAAGTCACAGACCTCCACATTTACAAAGTCAGGAGTGAAAAATGATCTGACCCTGATTTTACTTTAGAACTGCAGGATGCCACTTTCTCTGCACACACAGACCCAAACTCCCGCCAATGTATCCTAATGATAATAAGAATTATTATTACTCTTAATTTAAAGCTTTCAATGACCAAATGAAATATCAAACACTGTGTTACCCTGAGGTTCATCTTGGCATTTCCTCTGGCATACTGTAAAGAGACGAAACAGATCTCAGAACAGCTTTGACGTCTCGGCTGAGACCCCGAAGGACAGAACAGAACAGAGATCCGGCGGAAACGGCAGTGATGTGTGACGTTCCATGCGACAGTGGGTGGAAACCGAAGGAGACAAATGCACTAAAGCAGATGTCTGAGAGGAGGAGTCAAAGGTCAGAGAGAGAGTCTGAATGATAAGCAGGTCCTGCTGCTATTGGAGGCGAACACCTTTTAACCATCATCGTCTCACTGGATGGTGAAGAAGAAGAAGAGGCAGCGACGGGGGATGAAAACACGAGCTTAATAAAGTAGAACTAAACGACTGTATCACAGTGGAACAGCGTGTGGGTGAGCGAGTGGGACGATCTGTGAGCATCCGTCCAGACGCCGTAGAGGAGACATCCCCCAGTGTGTGTGACAAGTCTACCGGTACGAGCAGCAAGCGGCAGACGTAACCAACACATCAGTGAGCAGACTGACAAGGAGAAAGACAAAAAAAAAAAAAAAAAAACCAACAACAACTCCCTGTCGACTGAGCAGCTGTAGTTGTTTTTCCAGTGTCTCTCTCTCTTTGCGTCTCTCCTCACCAACACTACCTGCCAGGGGCTCCAGTCGAAGTAAACACCAGCTCTACTCTCTTTATTCGGAAATACCAGGGAAGTTCAGCAGCGACGCAAATACCGAGTGATGAAACCTTGAATAAAAGCTTCAAGCAACCAGTGTTTTTTTTTTTCTTTTTCTTTTTCTTTTAGAGCACAGACAGATTGCTTTGTGAAGCGTCCTTGGAAAGATGGAGATAATAATGTGTGACGGAACATAATGAAGTGCAGGGTGCTATGTGTGAAGACACCAGACGGGGGCGATGTTCCTAATGGGAATGGAGGGTAAACTGAAAGTTTTAAAAGCTAATTTTGATAGCAATAATAAATAAGATAAGAGGGAGGTAAAACAAAGATGTATTTTTATTTATACAAACTCTATTTTTTTTTGTTAAAAAAAATCTTTAAATTAGTTGAATTAAAGCAAATATATAAAAATATATATAATAATATAACCAAATTATAGACTAAAGCATGATGCTGAACTATAGGTTTAACAGGTGTGACAGTTTCAAGAAAACCTCTAACCAGCACACCTGTTAACCTAGTAACCCCTTATAAACCCCTTTATTGCTTATAGACACCAACGGCTAACAACAATATCGTCTTTTAATGAGAAATATTGGCATTTGACACAGGATTACTCCTTTGTGTGAGACAAACAATGCATTCACGTTTCAAGGCAATGTAAGGCCTGATTTACACGTAGAACAATGCAATGAAACTGTGATCATTGCTGGGGGAGATTGGGAAGCTTCTGAGAACCTTGAGTAGTGAAAAGGACATTTTAGACCATTTTTAATGAAACCGGATCACAAAATAATGTTCCGACTGGGCTTCTGTTAAAGAGGAAAGGTTACACACCCTTCAATGTTATGGACAATCACGAGGACTTATAATGAACAGAAGAAAATATTCAAACTTCTGACATAAACACGCCACATTTACAAACTTTTAGATGTTATAGCTGAAAAAAATATAGTGGCGGACTACAGAAACCGGGTCGATGTTTAACCGGCCAAATGTGCATCTGAAACGCTATACCTTTAACAGGGTCCACTTTCAAAATGTTGGGACGACCAGCTCACGTCTCACGGTATTTCCTATGACAACGTTCCCGCCGGCTATTTCAATTTGTTTTCAATTTATGTTGAGTTAAAGAAAATAAAGAAGCTTCCCATCTTGATCAAGTAAACACAGAATTAATTCTGTTCTCGGTCTGTTTTTCTACACGGGCTTTGATCGGCGCTCTCAATCCTGCACCGCTGTGTCCTCAAAGGTTCCTCCTTTCCACCCACAGTCACAGCACAAAGGTACACACACACTAACAGCATAATTCCCAGAAGAAGATGTCACAACTGATGGATTGGCAGTGAAACAATTCAGGCCAAACTAAGCCCACAGTGAGAGAGAAGTCACAGGCTGACGGGGGGAAATGGACATGCAAACAGTTTATTTTAAAACCTGCTGGTCCAACCTTTCACCTGCAGGAACAGAGGCCCTGTCTCCGGTCACAAAATAACTCCCTGGCTCACAGACATGGACAGACATTCCCGCCATGCCTTCCAGAGAGGTGGAGGTGAGAGCAATCACCTGACAGCAAGAAGGACAATCTGTAACCAGTCACACCGGGGAGCAAACCAGACTGTGGGGCGGAGAGCACGGGCCCATTAGCACCACCAAATACAAAAACTGAGAATAGCTTTGAAAAAAGACACTCACAGTCTGACGGGATGTCACTGGAAGAAAGCAGATTGAGCTAAAACACTGTTATCATGGGGTCAATGGAGCCCGTCCTCCTCACCCTTCCTCAAAACTCACAAGGGAGAAAACAAAAACATGTCGGACGTCTCTCATCCTTTCATACTGTATGTCTCCATCAACTGTCGTTGATCTTATGTGGGATTTATTGAACATTAAGTGGAGTGATAGGACTTAATTTAAGAATTCAATCTGAATTAATATAGAAAATGTGAGCTCAGAGTGAAAATGTAACATGGGGGGGATATTGAAGAAAATAGAATTAAACAATGTATACTGATAACCTGAAGTCTTAACAGGGAGAGCTGGAATCTGCACATATCCAGATTATTAAAATTACTGAATTGAGTCAAACATCTTCTATCAAGGAGAGGAACTAGAAAATACTCTACTTTGTAATCGTGGTTTCACTCTTTTGTTTTTCCATGACATGAGGAATACGTGGCGACAGGGGGGCACATCGCAGAGAAACTAAATGATCAAACAGCGGAAGTGGACAAAAATGTCTGATGGAAAACATGACGAAGCATGAGTCAATTTATTGCTTTAAATGTTTTTGCCATTTCATTCGTGCTGATTGAGTGTCACTCGACAACTCTGCTGATGCTCGGCTGTCCTGCCATGGTGTCTGTGCGTCCCAAACAAGATGTACGTCCCGTTAACGGCCGGCTGTTACCTCGCTGAGGAGAAACTGCACCACAAGCTGTCGCTTAAACTGATGCGTGCACATTAATGGATCTCACCTGCAGTTGGTTTTCACAGTGTGTGTGTGTGTGTGTGTGTGTGTGTGTGCGTGTGGTTGTCATGGCAAAGCAAGTAATATTCTGCTTGCAAATATACATTATAATCCGATGACAAGCAGATTGTACAAAAGAGAGAAAGCTTTCACCTTTACGACTATATAATAACACATTTACACTATAAAATTAACAACTTGTACATTCAACTTTCTACAGTAACGGGAGCGTTAGTTCTTGTGCGAGACTAAAGGCTTGTGTACATAAACCTAATGTCGAAAGTAAAGATGTACTGAACCTACTAAAGATGTGCTGAAATATCCATATTGGCAGTCCATGAAAATGTTGCACTTTGATAAAGTATTACAAGAAGCAAACTAATACTGAGTTTAGTTTTTGCAAACAAATCCAAAGAGGTATTATGTCCATCCATGAAGCAACTCTATAGAAAAATCAACAACATATCAATTATTTTTCTTTTCCCTTAAAACTTCAAAATAATCTGCAGGAATTTTCTAGTCAAGC
This sequence comes from Lipophrys pholis, assembly GCF_963383615.2. Taxonomy (NCBI): domain Eukaryota; kingdom Metazoa; phylum Chordata; class Actinopteri; order Blenniiformes; family Blenniidae; genus Lipophrys; species Lipophrys pholis. The sequence continues at coordinate 20,161,066 of NC_137640.1, read as the reverse complement.
AGCGTCTGCAAAAAAAAACAACAACCAGTGCTAAAAAAACCACATACAGTGGTAGAGTACCAAATTGTAGCCCGGGGTAACTGCTGATATCATGGATTACATATTCCAAGATACATGTTTTTTAAGTTACCTTACAAAAAAATTGTAATTAAAAAAACAAAAACCTTACTGCTTGATAATAACGGTGTAGGGATGCAACAAGTGATGCAACAAGTGATGCAACAAGTGCCCCGGGCAAGAAGTCAGTCAACTCTTACAAACTTTGATAGACGGTTTAACTTTAAAAGCTGCTTCAAATAAATATATAGCGATAAGACCAATGGGAGAAATGAACCGAGACTGAAACCTTTGTGGGAGATGCCAGCTGGAAATGAAAGTCCTGAAAAGCACTACTAAGAGAAGAGAAGAGAAGAGAAGAGAAAAGAAGAGAAGAGAAGAGAAGAGAAGAGAAGAGAAGAGAAGAGAACTGTGCTCTAATTTTTTGGCTTAAATATTATAAACCAAATAAAATAACTATGCTAAGGTCCATACATTTTGACCTTATACCAACAAATGACTTGAATTGTCTTGGAATATCATTATATTACAAATATATAGCAGTATAGATTAAAAAAACTAACATTTAATAAATCTTTTTCATTCAGGTTGTACAGAACACCCCCAAAAAACAGCTCAAAAGTCCATTATATATGATATTGTCTGATACGCATGGCTTTATAATATACTCTGTACTACACTGCAGTATTTACACTCGCCTTTTATTTTCTGCCCAGTCTTCATAAGAAAGGTCCATTCATTGAGGGAAGCCATTGGAAGCCACCACAAATGAGGGCTTTTGATTGTTTCAGGCCCTTTTTATTTCCTGATGTGCTCCCAAACTTTGGGATTGAAATGGCTGACACTTCCTACAGATACAGCATAGCGACAGTCACAGAAACACAGAAACACACGCACTCTAATTCCCAGTGGAGAGATTTAGAAGAGGAACCTGGCCAATAAAAGGAAGAGGGGAAAGACAATGAAGTGGGAACACAGCGGAAGGCAGTCTGACTGGTGGATCAACGCATCAAGAGTGCAACATCACACAAGTTTAGTCTTCTGAAAAAAGAGACGGAGAGGGAGATTCCAGACTCTGAGACCAGATCTAAGACATTAACAGCTGGCACACAGGTCGCCTGCTTCCTAATAAAAAAAAAAAAAAGCAGCTTTTACCTATAGACACAGTTAGGTTAAGTTTCCATTATTAGAAAAAATGTACAGGATAATATTAGTTAAGTACAATTAACTCACTGACTGAGAAACAACGGTTTAAGTTAAAGAGTTAAGGCTTAAACAGGACGACAGGAACACTGTGTGTTTTGTGTGTGTGTGTGTGTGTGTGTGTGTGTGTGTGTGTGTGTGTGTGTGTGTGTGTGTGTGTGTGTGTGTGTGTGTGTGTGTGTGTGTGTGCGTGCGTGCGTGTGCGTGTGCGTGCGTGCGTGCGTGCGTGTGTGTGCGCGTGTGTAATGATCAAAATGCACTATGGCTTGCTTTGATTTGAGTCACTTGCAACCCTAGAATCTAAATTTAACACCTACTGCGAGGGATGCAAAATGGCAGCCACAGGAAGGCCACTAGAGGGAGCTGTTACATCCAGCAGACAGTCAGCTGTTTGCACCTCCCCCTCCCGAAGCGTCAGGCTTGATGGTTTGGTTCATACTAGAGCCTCTTCCTCTTGAAGTAGTCGGCGTACTGCCCCCCCAGGCCCTGGGAATGCTGCCCGATGTAGGCGCTGTCTGATGATGCCACCTCCTGCACAGCCAGCTGGGGATACTCCCTCTTATGGCCCCTCGTCTGGTTCTGATGAGACATGAGTCAGAGCAGATTAGGAGGCGGGGGACATGCCAAAGGATATCTATCTATCTATCTATCTATCTCTCTCTCTCTCTCTCTCTCTCTCTCTCTCTCTCTCTCTCTCTCTCTCTCTCTCTCTCTCTCTCTCTCTCTCTCTCTCTCTCTCTCTCTCTCTCTCTCTATCTATCTATCTATCTATCTAAACCTTAAACTGAGGCATTTATAAACGTAAAAAACATGAATGAGTCAGTCAGTGAAACTGGGTACACAGGTCTGACACCAGGCTGGTGTATCTCAAAAGATATATGCTCTGTGTGTGTGTGTGTGTGTGTGTGTGTGTGTGTGTGTGTACAAGTACTGTGATTAACATTACCAGGTGTACGCTGACCTTCGTCTAATGTCAGCTGTGATAAGCTACCGTCCCAGCAACTGTACTCGGCTATGGAAGCTGGGTCGATGGGTGGAGGCTGTTGGGTGAAAAGTGCTTGAATGTGACAGAGGCACAAACACTCTGTGTTCATGTTTATGTGCTTTAGCCTCGCAGCTCAGCTCCAGGAAGAGGTGCAGATGCAGTCTGCACAAACAAATGTAAATCTTTCTGGCTTAACTCGGATGCCTGTGCTCATCTTGCTTACGTCATCGCGCTCTCGCTCTACCAGACCCGACCACTTCCTTTCCTCTGAAGTGGTTTGGATGACTTTGAACCATGGATGAAAACAAAAACTGCACTAAAATATTAGTGCCATATCTCAGAAATAGATGAAATAATCTGCACACACTTGTAGCTCCACAGCCTAGAAACTATGAGCTCTAATTTTTCCCTTCTAGATAAGTTAGTAGATGCACATACAGTGAAGGAAGTTTTAATATGGTAAGAGAAGTGATTATATGTGTAAGCACTTCACTGAGAAGTCGCATTTACAATAATGAGACAAAACATTTCCATTTGGCCTCCACAAAGACGTGAAAGACTTGACTCTTTATAATCTAGTGAGAAATATCCATCAGGTCATCCTGAGAAGTGATGAAACTCTTATCATGTCTCTAATTATGTCTTATCAAAATATGATGAATGACCAAATCAGGTCATGAACGATGGCCTTCAATTAACAGCCTGCTTATTTTCTATAATAATATAGTCATTTATTTCAGACTTCTTCTAACTGTGCCAGTACCTCTATGACTGGAAAAAAAAGAAAAGAAAAAGAAAAGCAATGAGATATCTTCATAAATGTACATTGGGACTTCTATACTCGGTTTGACATTGTGCAGGTTCCGAACTTACATAGTAGTAGGTGTTCCAGTCGGTGGCGGCAGTGTGTGCGTGTGTTACAGGGTTTGGCGTGGCTGCAGCCGGGTGTGGCGCCCCTAGGAAACCGGGCATTAATGGCAGGGTGCTGTAGGCTGGGAGCACAGCAGCAGCTGGCAGGACGGCTGGAGGTGGAGCGACACTGTTACTGACAGCGTGCAGAGAGACGCCGAGAGGCTTACAGACGTCTACCTCCTGCAAGACACACACGTGGGAAATGTTGAGCAATCATTCATTTTTAAACTGAAATAATGTGCTTTGTTTTTTTGTGGTTAGGAGTTTTTTTTATTTATATATACATCAACTGTAGTTTTAACAGCAAAGTGTGATCGTATATTTATTCAGACGAACATTTTCTCCCCCTGGTGGCTGGAATGAGATGTTCACGAGTCTGCTATTAGATCACTCCAGCCTGTACAGTGTGTTGCTGTATGGGCTTGTTCTCCTCAAGGGCTACCAGCCAAAACAAAAAGACCACCTGGTCTGATCAACACTTTTTTATTTTCTTGAAACATCACCCTACCTCAGAGTAAAGTTGTCATTTACATTTAAAGGTTGATATAACAGTAGAACAGTCTCCTAAAACGCAGATATATATGCAATGATAAACCTGGGCCTGACTGCTCCTGCTGTGTGGAGCTGCTTGGTATCAGCTGCTATGTGCAGAGTGATGGGTCCCTCCAACAGGCTATCACTGTTTTGAACGCAGGTCATGCTCTCCAAATAAAGACGCAGACTCTGTGAACCTAAATACCAGTATGCAGCTCAGAGGGCTACAGAACGGAGAGCTGATGCTTCTGATTTAAGTTGGGGTTCTGACTTTATACCGAGCACATAACATTTAGCAACCTCTGCATTTCTTCTTGTTTCTTGCAAATAATTGTACATTTAGAACAATCATTAAACATGGTATTGTGCTGCTGGTAGGTATACCCAGTGCCGTTAATAAGTCATATCATAAGGAAATACACTAATGTCCATACTACTTTAGATAGTAGCAAAGTAACAATAGATAGTATGTATACAATCTTTCACAGAAACTCTGGAAAATGTATCTAATTTGAAGATATTTAATCCATGAAGAATAATTGGATATGTGTTATTTTACTCACTATAACACTATTCAACTTGTTAAATCATATATAAATGGAACATAAAAGTGTGACTTTAAAGCAGTAAAATATCCTGACATAAAACTGTATTTTATTTTTAATGCCCTATTTATTAGCTTTTTGCAAATGTCCCACGATTGTCTCAACAGCCAATAACTATAAAAAGGTGCACAGTAGAAGTGTGTAAAAGTGTACAAAGTTTAGGGGTCATAGAGAACATGTGTCAAACATACACGAGAGACATGGCTCCTTTATGTAAACTTCAAAAAGACAGTCTAAATGGTCTTTCCAAGGTCTCAAATTAATCATTTCTACTCAGTTGTCAATAATTCAAAGATAGTAGTGAAACGTTTACTACATGCCCGGCTCGTTGTTGCATTGAATGTGTGTGTGTGGGCACATTAAGCCTCCCGACGAGGAAATAATAAAATGTATGGTAAAATAATTTTATATAAGGTCCAAAGCAAAAGCTTCTAACGAACCACTCTGATCATGCTTATTTTCTATAGATCTGGGCTGAAACCAACAAATCTTTTAAAACAAGATTCTTTAGGAAGTGTAAAATCTACCAAAACCTGCTACTGAGCGACTATACTCAGTGTTGGATTATACAGTAAATGCAATTTTAGATGTAATAGCGGTAGTTTCATTCTTGTTATGTCAAAGTTCTACTTCACGTGGATTAAAAAAAAATGAAATTATTAGACATGTTTTTTTTCTTTCCACTGTTGATGTAGGTATAATGACTGGAACCACTTGATCCTACCTATCTAGAAGTTAACACTTGGGTTGTATACCTTGTTGGCGTAGGCCTGGTTGGCTGTGGCAGGTTGGGAGTAGTACTGAGTGACGGCCTGCATGTACGAACTGTAATCCCCGTAGGAGGATACTGCTGGAGTCTGCAAAATAATACACAAACAAAAAGACACAGAAATGAGAACCATTTTTGCACACAGTAGTGCTGACAGAGCCCTGCACAGTTACAAACAAGTGTGTCTCACCGATGTGTGCTCCTTGCTGTAGTCTGTGGCAGTGTTGTCCTGTGGAGCAGCAGCACTGTAGGTGTGAGCTTGTGCTGCTTGGTAGTGCTGGTACCACTGCTGCATGGCCTCCTGTGACACACACACACACACACACACACACACACACACACACACACACACACACACACACACACACACACACACACACACACACACACACACACACACACACACACACACACACACACACACACACACACACACGTGCGCGCCAACAACCAGTAGATAAAAAAGACACATAATATTTACTCAGTAATTTTCTTGTCTTGGTTGATTTTTTTTTTGCCTCTTTTTTTTAATGTCGCTCCTTTCCATTTCTCATTCATGAACAATTGTTTCGGGAAACAGCTCTCCTCTGTTCCCTCTCCTTTGTCTTTGCAGACAAATTAAACAGACAGTTTCATTGGTTATCTAATCATGAGTCATTTGTTTGGATGAGTAGATTGTAATTAACATTTAAAATTGAGTTTGCTGCTTGCTGCAAATATCAGATATGTCACTTGCTCAGGAGGAGGAAATATTGTGTGAGAGAGAGAGAGAGAGAGAGAGAGAGAGAGAGAGAGAGAGAGAGAGAGAGAGAGAGAGAGAGAGAAGAAAGAACGAAGGAAAGAAAGAAAGAAAGAAGGAAAGAAAGAAAGAGCTGTGTAGACAGACAATGGAGGCTTCGTGGGTCGTTCTGAGTGTGGAGTGTTAAGAGAGAGAAGGGGAGTAGGGACAGATGGAGACACATGGTGCTTTCTGCCAAATCCACTCTTATTTTTTCTGTCCAAATATCTATACCCATTCTCATTTCTTCCACCTCCCTGCCTCGCCTAGTTACAGCTCACTCTGTCACTGCTGCTCTCACCCTTCCCCTGATATAGTATCATCCATCCAGCCACTATCCCTCTTTTAGACTCGGTACTGGTTAATTGTGAACATGCAGAGTCACATCCATCCAACCATAACCATTGGAACTTTCCTGCCATGCATGTGGATACATAGTGCAGTACCTGAGTGTAGGCCTGGTTATACTGGCTGTAGTCGCTGGAGGTATCAGTGCTGTATGGGGAAGTTGTTGTGGCTGCACTGTGGGAGAAGGAGCTGGAGCCCTGTGAGGCCGGAGGAGCCATGGGACTGTTGTACACCCCAGAGCCTGGCTGTCCTGCCTGGGCTTTGCTCCCCACTGAACCTGAACAACATGTCAATGCACCGCGGAGAGAAATAACAGAAGGTTATACTGACTGGAGCAGACCTTTCTTTGAAGAATCTGATATACTGTACTTCTTCAATATAATGTAATTTATTGTCTTATTCACATTTACCTTTCTGAATCTGAAGCATATATTCTGCATGTATCCAAACTTGCATGTGTTTTTCCAACATACACAAATGAAAAAATCTCTAATATCGAGCAAAAATAGTTTCTGACACATTCATTTGTTGTTTATGTGGGTTCACCTTGCAGAACTACTCCAGGCATTACACTGGCAAGGTTAAGGTAAGGATTAGAGGGAAGTCGGACTTCTTTAGGAGGATCACCCAGCAAGGAGCCTTGGCCACTGCACACCTGAAGAGAGAAAGAGAGATGGATTTTAATCCCTTTATCCATGCTGCCATCATTAGGATCAGATTACTAAATACCACGTCCACCTAAGTAGTAAGGATTCCGTCCATTCATCCAGAGGAAGTTGGCCAATAAGACTTATACTTCTTCTATGGCTGAACAAGTCTCTCTTTTCTGGCTTTACTCGCCATCATTTATTACTCTGAGTTTGTGGACTTTATTTTGAGTTGCACTAGTTCCCTTTGTTAGATGTTTTCAAGCCCATCTATTCACTGATGTTTTTTGATTGGGTTGTTGTAAACCGACAATCATCTTTTGTTGAATAAATGTTCTATTGCATGTAGTTGGCCTCAGGTCACCTTTGCCCTTTCCTCTCAGCCATAATGAAATACATCCTGTATGGACCCACAGAGAAGCATCTCCTGATGTCCTCTCTCGGCTTTTTGTCACACACGCACTTAAAAAAAAAAACAAAAAAACTATTTTGGATGTGGCTTGGCAAGATTAATGTCGAATTACATGTTTTCAGCGAGCTCACAACACAACTTCTCAAACCTTCCCTCTGAGTGAACGTTTGTGCAATCACAAGATAACCTGGTATTAGGGCAATCGAAAATAATCTACTCTTTACATTCATGCCCAGTGTCCTGTAAATTGGGTCAAATAACTTTACTGTTTCATTTTTCCATGTCTTTGACGGATTACAGCAAATCTAATGTTTAACATCAAGTGAAAACAGTGTGATAACAGCGACAGTGATTCAAAAGCAACATTTCAGAACACTCATCAAACACATTTCCTCAGCATCAGGTTTCAGTTGACTTTCTTGCACAACTGAAAAGCGAAATATGCTGTGAGGATTCTTCTGTCTATTAATTATACTTTTCTCTCGATTAAAAAGACTTCAGAGAGGACAGCCCTGGGACTGGTATGAGATCCCTCAAGAACCTCAGCACTGTGATTATCTCTGCAGGCTGACTTAGAATGGGTGGTGACGTTTGCATGGGGGGGTGCTGTATTTAATCCAGGCCTAGAAAAGGAGACGGAGACGAGTTTATAAGACGACAGAAATGCAGGTGATTGGATAAATAGACAGCAACAAACACCACAGAGAGGAAAACCTCGTATTGTAGTAGATAAGAGAAATGAGGCCAAAGTGCACCAGAGTCAGTTTATTGTCATGCTCCCTTGTTAGTGCGATTTCACAAGAGATATTTCTGAAAGAAGCTATAATAAGATAATTATGCCTGTCCACAAGAGACAGATGAATTATCATGGTAAGAAACGGTAATAGATGTCAACAAAGAAAAAAAAAATACATGTGACTGAAAGATGAATTTATTTCAAATATGAACTAAACGTTATAAAGCTTTTTCTTTTCTGCAAATTTTCTAAAAAAGGAAAAAAAGTTTTCACTTAATGTCTACAAAGTTATAAGGTTTCTACAACATTTCTGAGCAGGCTGCAATGAATTTGTTTGCCGATAACCCCCAACACTGTGTGATCCACTATCTAATACAAATTTAGAGGGATAATCAACTGGTTATGAAGCAGAAGGTTTGTTGGTGTAACAACTGCTCCATAGGACGTGTGCAGAGGTGTGTCAAGCACCGAGTGACCTGAATCCAAGAAATAGTTCTCTCTTAATTGCAAGGGGCTCACCATTGTCCCAGGAGGAGCTGGCTGCTGCTGCCTGTCGCAGGTGGAGGAGGACAAGGAAGCGGAGGAGGAAGCGGAGGAGACAGAAGGAGTTGTCGACAAACAATGGGTGGTGTTTTGATCTCGACCCTGGAGGTAAGGCATCATGCCTGGTGCCGATACCACTACCGTGGCATTGTGGGTAGATGCTGGTGCTGTCTCCTGTCCCAACTCTGTGAGGAGGTTAACAAGACACAACTCATTATAGCATATAGAACTCCCCCCACAGACACACAACTAGAAACAAAACTCTAAACAAAGCTCTGGGCAGCGCTGCCTGACTGTGAGCACAACGCAGGGTGAACCGTGGAGATGTCACCAGTCCACACAGACCAACTATCATAACGCCGACAGCAACAAGTTAATATTAAACAAGCAGGTCTTTGGATTGCAAAGAGAAGCTGGATGACCTGTTGAAATCATGCATGAATGCATCAGAAACCATCACAACTGCACAGACATTAATCCAGGATATTCTGGCTGTGACAAAACTACAACATAGTGTAGCCTGAGTGCCGTCTCCTCAAATAGAAGCGTGGTATTTTCAAGGTTCTAAACGTCTGCATCTGTTTTACAGCAGCCACCACAGACTCTCAACACCTGCTGGAAAACCCACAAAATAAATGAGAAGAAGAGAAACAACAAATCTGTGACGTTGAAAAGGTACAGGGAAGATATAAAAAGGTGCACAGAGTAACAGGAAATGAAAGCAAGGTGAGTAGAGATGCCAGAGAAACATGTAAGACGGCTTTTACTGATGGCCATCGGAGTGTTGGTCTCTTCCAGACAGAGATGAATCACTCAGACGGCTGGAAACTGAGAGCTCAGCCCGGCCGTCTCTGAAGAGCCGGTCGTAATATTTGAGAATGGATTTCCTGCTCGTGCATCACCATTTATCACGTTTATCTTCAGCTCTGCACTTAGCTTCACGCTCCCAGTATTTCACTCACTCCCGGGTTTAATATCACAAATATGTGCACACGTGCAAAAAAAAAAAAAAAAAAAAAAAGCAAAGCTTAAAAGAATTGCACAATGGTTAAAACATGCAAACACACTCCACACACTGTCACACAAAGTTATAAATCCAATACTGCCGTGACAAATGGCCTCAGAAGCACAATAAAATAATCAGCTCTAACAACCCTTAAGCTAATGTTCCCAGCAGACAGACACACACACGCGCACACACACACACACACACACACACACACACACACACACACACACACACACACACACACACACACACACACACACACACACACACACACACACACACACACACACACACACACACACACACACACACACACGCAAACACAGTGATTTAGAACAACAACAACACACAGCAGTTGCACACGCACAATCAAAGAGGTGTGCACAAGCACAGCCGCATTGTATTTGTACACACACTGCCCCTGATATATCATTTCCATTTAAAAGAACCGTGTTTCTCAGTTGGACATTTAAATTGTAAATGCGCCACCGTTTCCTCAAGTAGTGTCTTGTGATGTACAATCCAGAGGCATCCCGTGATCTTTACAGAGGCAGCTCAGGGACCTGACATCATCATGAAGGATTAAAAATCCCAATGAGAAAAATAGGCACCAGTGGTCACTGCGCACTCTGAACTGTCCTTAAATGCCTCTTGTGCAGATGCAAGTGCCACACTATTCCACATTACAAAGCTACTTAGAAAAACACTCACTGTTTCTAACATGTAGTGAAACTGTTTCATTCCTATAAAGACAGTTTTTTGCTTCTTTTAGGTCTGTTTGCAAGATACCTAGTTTGCATGTGCATGTAAAGTGATGATGTCAAGTAGAATAGTACCAATAGTACACTTTTTTTTTTTATCACAAAGTGATACAAATTATACTGTATGTATTGTTTGAAATCATGAAAAACACAGATAAGTGTAGTTATGGCAGCAACAATGAACTACAAGCTTTCAAATATATTTTAAATGACTGATGACAGAGAGACAAACAACAAGTTGTTAAATTGTTGACAAAAGAGTTGTTGAGAGAGGCCGTGATCTAAAGTGTTTGGAATCTGTGACTCCTGCTTGAACATGTTCACCTGTGGGGGAATCTCCCAGGAGACCTTTCCCCAGCGGCACGAGGCCCGGAGGCCGCAGAGACAGGGCTTTCTGCATCAGCAGCCTGGATGGGTCCCCGAGCAGACCTGACACCTGGCAGAGAGGGAAGAATGACGGGGATCACCAACAAGAAGCGAAGACAAACATCAACATGAAGAAGAACTGATGAAACTGAGAGATCTGAAAGAATTGAAGTGGAAAACCAAGCATATGAGAGAAGACGGTGAGTAGAAGAACATGACCATACGATAACCCGCAGTAGCTTGCATTAGTACTTTTTATTACATTCTACTTTCTTTTTTGGTATGAACATGTATAATATGAGTAGAAGTACTTAAGAATGAAAAAGAAAAGTAAATATAGGCGAGCCGTTTTTAGGTAGATGTGGATCTTTTAAAAAAAAAGGAAAGGAAATCACCTACTCCAAACATGACTACCTGTGACTTTTAACATCCACTTCAGCAATTAAAGACAACACCGAAGACATTTTAAGAGAAAATATGCAAATGAACGCGTAGAAGGAAGTTTCAACACCTCAGGGTCTGTCTTTTATCTCAAAAGAAAGCAATTAAATTGCATGGTTTCAGGCGCGTTTAGTTTCATTATGTATTAAGTGCGAGAGATTTAAATACAAGGGCACATGGGCGCGTGCACGAGGTTATGTTTAACACTCCTCACTACCCTATGCCAATCACCATGCACACACGAACAGGTGTCTTACACTGCTGATGCGTTTGTCTTTGATGTGTAGAAGCTGCTGCTGCGCGAGCTGCATGTGCAATAGGTTCTGCAGGACGAGTCCATTACCAAGCATAGCACTCTGCAGGAAAAGAGGTAAATGGGTGTTATTGCAAGGCACGCAGCGCACGCACACACACACAGTGTTGAAAACATGGCACACGGATGTCGATAGGACTTTAACCTGGTGCGCTTTTCCCAGAGTGAGCAGAGCTGTAGTGAGAGGAGGTCTAAGGAACGGCAGGCTGGTATGGCGCCCGTACTTTCCTAAACAACAACAACAACAGAGCCGAACAACGAATCAAAACATCAATCAGAGCCTCCATTTGTGATTTTCTTTCTTTCTTTCTTTTTTTTTTACATTGTGTTTCAACTAATGCAGTAATCAATCATTGTCTCAACAGGCATACAGCGACAAAATTATGAGTCAGACAACTAATCTATCAGTCATTTACAGAACATTTTAAGCAATTATATAGCCATCTGCTTCATAAAAGGTGGCAGTGAAGCAATATTGGGATAATATATTGGCACAAAGCAAACTACATCACTCAAAACTTTCTGTTTTCAAGCGTAAATTTAATTTAGTTTGAAAAGACTGAAAAGAAGCTTAAAAAAAAAAAGAAAGAACAAAATCCTTCAACACAATAAAGCCAAGTTGAAAACACTCACATTTTCAAACCTCTAAAAATGACAACAACCCGTTTTACATTTTGTTGCACTGACTGAGAGACGTCTGCACATTGAGTTGTGTTGAGGACATGTGGCAAATGGCTGAAGGGAAACGATATGCTGATATGTGGCATACCGCCACTTCAATTCACACGTCGAGAAATCTAACTTTATTGGAGTTCGTCGCCGTTCGTTTCTGAGAGACTCCACATCAACGTCAGTCTCCGCGATTTCATTGCTCAAGACAAAAGTGGAACATCTGCAATGTCTGAGTGTTGTTTCCTTTGATTCATTTGACAACCTGTGAGCAGCGATGATGTTTGGTTCGACACGCCGCCTGTCAAAGACACTCGGTTGGACTGAAGGTGGCGAGGATGACGATGCGTTCGTTGTGAGTGAGCAGGGTGGACGGGAATGAAAACAAACTCATACAGATGACAAGTTAAAAACCACTGACCCAAATCACAATATCAATAACACAGATTATCAAAATCTATATCCTTATAATGTTACTGGATGGTTTCGAAACTACATCCTACATACTGTCTGTTGGAGCCAATTGAGATTAGACATTTTCTTTGAAATTGGAACAAATTCAAGTAATGATAAGGAATATTAAGTTGAAGGTTTTGCTTTTGTTGTTGAATTGATCATGATTATTGTCTGGATCTCTCCTCCTCCCAGTCAGACCTCCTCTTTATAATGAGAAGGTGCAGCTGTGAGTGTTGACGGAGGAAAGAGTGAGACACTTTTTCTACCACACACACACACACACACACACACACACACACACACACACACACACACACACACACACACACACACACACACACACACACACACACACACACACACACACACACACACACACCCATGCACGCAATCAAACTAGGATTTGAGCAAATTAAAGCAAATCATTTGTGTTTTGTAGAAGTCAAACACGGGGAATATTTTTTGTTTGTTTAAATAGATTGTAGATTTTTATTAATCTCCACGATGCTTTTTTATACTGCCAGTGAAAAATCTCCTCCTCAAATGGCAACTCAAGTTTATGATTTTGAAACAAAAGAGTAGCCAGATCGCTGTATAGTTTTGAACCAAGAAAAAAATATGAGGTTGACTCAAGCTTTTTTTTGTATTCTTCCTGATTGTGTAACTATTATAATATTGTTCATACAAATACGTATATTTGAAGTCGTTGCTCAAAACTTCTACTATCAACATTTGGTTTGTTTGAACTATTTCAGTAGTTCAAGTGGTTTTTAATCAGCATCAACACATTTACTGATTAAAGTAATACTAACAAAGGGCAGTTTCAACATGAAAACAAAACTCACATTTGTGATAGTTTGCTTTCATTCTTCTTGGGTTTTTTTTTAGATTAAATCAGCAGAATCTGTGTCTGTTACCCAATACCTGCACACACACACAACAATATTCTTGTTGGGGGGGGTGTCTGTGTGCACGTCTGTAACCAAAAGGTCTCGTCATAATAAATGAAAGCGTCATTGCTAATGGTAGCTTCCTCCTCCAGAATAGGTGGAGAAAGTTTAACATTTAATTAAGGTCCTAATTTTAGACTTTAATTGTGCGCTCTTCTTTAAGAGAGCTCCGCTACCAACCCTCCCATCTTCTCTCCTTCCTGTTCTCATTTGTTCCGGTAATGTCACACCATTTCATTTTAATACCTGATTAGTCATTCATTAAATAATGAAGCTGTCCATGAGGTGATTGCAGGATATAGAAGGACCAGGAAGAGACTTCCACTGTGGCTCTCTGATTACCAGCAAAGTCCCATAGAAACATTATTCAGGGATAAGTTCAGGACACACAGAGAGGCCCATATATATTAAAAGATTATTGAGAATGGAATGGTCAACATGTGAGCAAATTCCAAAAATGCAGAGCAAAAAAATTATAATAAAAATCATTTCAAAGCCACATTGAACTTGAAACATGGCAAATCCGCAAATAGAATATCAAAAAAACAAAAATATTTATTTAAAAAAAGCATTAAATATCAAAAGAAATGACAAAATAATAATGAAATATAATACATCTTTCTCTTACTTTGTAAATCTGCACATGTCACTTAAGTTTTCCAGCAGAATTTGAATATTTTCGGTCACTGACCACATTTATTTGACAATGAGTGAAAAACTAAGAGGCTTTAGATAATGTTGATAAACGAGGCTATAATTCCATTGTTGAACAAAGGTACATTCATCATAGTGCCAATTAAATTATAAAATAAAATGTTGGATAAAAAATAAAAACGTGTCATCACAAGAAATTTAGAACAATTGTTATTTCAATGTAAAAACAGTCATTTTGTGAGTGTGTACAGTCTAATTTTCTTCTCTCCAGTGGGCCCAACACATCTCCAGTGGTGACTTGCTTTTTGGTGTTACGCAACTGTGCCAGCAGACGGTTGTTACACTTCATCTACACACTAACAGAAGAGTCAAGACAGTAATTCACAAGAGGGTTTGGGACCCCCGAGGCTTTGCCAGCTCTGAGATTGTCAAAATCAGATTTGTACATGTGAAAAGAAAAAAAAAAAGAATAACACACTTTGTAGAGTCAGACTCTGAGCAAACCTGGGAAAAAAAAGGTATTTTGGACTTATTTTAGAGGAAACACCTTTTGTGTCTATTAGTGTTTGGCTTTGGGGACCACGAGATCAAGATGTTAAAGAGTGCATTACATACCTGATGACAGCCATGAAGAAAAAAAAAAAATCATGTCAATTCTTGAGTTGTTTGAAAACCTTGAAAAATGTATGAAAGTTGTGACTGAATTTGTGGCTCATACCTCCTCTCTTCCCAGAGTGGTATGGTCTCATGAGGATCTGCAGGGCGGCAGGGTTGGTCATACTAGTCAACAGCTGAGCCAGGTTTGGTTCTGGAAGCAAACCTTTTCTGTTACTCAGAATCTGGAGAAGAAAGCAAAGCATGCAAATTAGTGGATTTAATAGGGGACAGTATGTGTGTGTGTGTGTGTGTGTGTGTGTGTGTGTGTGTGTGTGTGTGTGTGTGTGTGTGTGTGTGTGTGTGTGTGGTACAGTGAGTGTTTTGATCTTGTCGTTATGAGCTCCTAATGAATGCTGTAATAATTACACTAGATTACATTATCAGGATGCGCCTGCCATGTCAGTAGAGAGAAGTCTATCTGGGGGAACTAAAAGAAAGCAAGAGACATTTTGAGAAGCTATCAGCATAGGAGCGGTGGGCTGGCTGAGAGAGTCCATGGGTAGAAAAAC
This sequence comes from Lipophrys pholis, assembly GCF_963383615.2. Classification (NCBI taxonomy): domain Eukaryota; kingdom Metazoa; phylum Chordata; class Actinopteri; order Blenniiformes; family Blenniidae; genus Lipophrys; species Lipophrys pholis. The sequence continues at coordinate 20,145,752 of NC_137640.1, read as the reverse complement.
AAAACAGGACAGACAAAGAGTTTGGAAAGGAAACAGAAAAAAAAAACACCTTTTTAATCACCTTTTCGGTCCAACTCATGAATTATGTATCTGCTAGAGTTACAAATTGGCAACATACTCAATAGTATTGACCAATTCTTCCCAATCTGCTGCATTCAGGTAATCTGACTGAGGTGTGGATAAAACGAACCGCTGTAACATAAAATACTCTTTAGGTGTTTGTTAGTTATCTAATGTTGGGGAACACAGATTGAATGAAATCTATAAAGCAGCAAGACAGCTGATAAATAAAACACTTTAAATAACTTCAGCCTTGCCTTGTACTGCAGTAACTCCTCTCTGGGAATTAGTACTATGGGTATATGTCTAACATAGGTCGTTGTTATTAATACAGAAGTTTGGGATCAGTCACAGCTAAGATAGCGTCACAGCTTGTTGATCTGCACCCTCCAGTTATGAAATGTGTATTTCAATAAAATGGGATTATTTCCTTTTTGACACTGCGCCAGTGGGAGTTCTTGGTTTTCTCTCATATTTTGTCAGATATGGAGCTTATGTCACGAAGCGACTTCATCTAAAATCACGAGTGTTTTTCACTTAAACAATAATATTTACTGCTTTGACAGTTTTAATTCACTCACACACACAGTTGGGAGCACCCTGGTTGGGTTCAGTGCCACTTTAAGGGACAGGTAATAGGAGGAGATCAAACCATCAACCTTGTGACTGCAAGGGGGCTCACTCTACCAACTCAGCCGTAGACGACTGTGTTGTAAATTGCCATCATAAAACTGTAATGAGAATGAAAGGAAATGCTTTTACTTCACTGTTGTCGCTTTGCTTTGTATTCATTCCATTTGTCAAAGCAGCAGATTTCATTCATTCGTGCCTCACATCTCGTGAAAATGCATCAGCGATTTTGTGTGATTCCCTCATTGGCAGTAAAGCTTACATTCAATCTGACATGAGCTGAATTTCCTGGAATTAAAGAGATCTCTGCTGACTCTTTTAATGAAAAGACATACCGTAAAGCTCATTTCAAAATAAGAATTTAATCATTCATTACAGAGAGGAAATTCAATTCAATAGACTCAAATGAGATTCAATTGAATTAGCCTGCGCTGAATCAAACAGAGCTGGCCTTTGCTCAGGTAGATCCTCCTTCAGCCTTGACGGGCAGTATTAAACGTCTGGCTCAAAGACATGGCTATTTAAAACAACATTTGCAGGGTGGTGATATTTCCTCCTCGTCTGCCCCGGAGCTACAACTTCAGCCCAAGTCAGCCTTGTTTCCTCCCTGTCACATCCTGGAGATAGAGCTCTACTGACGGAGATGGAGTGGGTTTGACTGCAGGCTGTCAGCAGGAGAGACACAGGAGAGTCCAGTGCACCGATACAGTACGTGCACTTGTGTGTTACGGCAAAGAAAAATGTTCTGTGTGCCTGCTCGTGTGTGCGCATGCATGTGTGCCGGTGTTGAACAAGGCCAGTCGTAGCTGACAGCATCTTTCAAGGGAAGAGAGGAGGAGGAGGAGGAGGAGGAGGAGGAGGAGGAGGAGGAAGGACTGCACTTGTTTCTTTTCTTTCTGCTGAAGAAAATGTCAGGATGCATCAGCCTGTTTGGCTGCTGGCACAAAAAATCCAGCCACACACCCCCACGCTAACACGCACTCGCACACGCCAGGGAGGTAAGGAAGCCGCGAAGACGGGAAGGCGAGAAGCGTCGTGTAAGAAGAAGGATGGAGGCAAGAGAAAAGAGGAGGAGGGAGGAGTAAGCCATCTGGTCCTCAGCGCTCACACTCAAACTCACTGACTGGAGAATAGAGAGAATCGCCTCAGAGGAGAAACGTAACCAGGAAGAGGTCTTGATCTTTATCTCAAGGTCTGATGTTGCTCTTGCCGGCTGCTCGTTTTCTCTACAGTGATCCTGAAGTCGCCTCAGGATGCAGACGTAACAACCTCACGAGTCCTCGCTGGCTCAGGTGCTCTCGCTTAGTTTACCTTCCATCCCTGGTTTTCTCTCATTCTTCCTCACATCTTTCTCATCTTCCTCTGCCAATTCACAAGGAGACGCATTTCCCTCAATATCCTTTTTCTTCTCTCGACTGCAATTCAGGCTTTGCCAGGGTTAATGCTTTGCATTTTTAAACCAGAACCTTCAAGGTTACAACCTATTTACATGACAATTCATGTTATTCACGGGTGCAATGCCATCAGAGCGGGAGAAAACTACTGATAACATGCTTTTCTTCCAACGTGTATCAGTGAAGATTCTAAATTAAGTACTTCTGATAATTTTATTTTGAAGTATTTGGCTTAGCAGCGCCACAGCTTCAAGCTATAATCTACAAACTCTGACTCAACTATAGTCCTTTGAGCTTAATAGCGTAATTTAAAATATTTAAAGCTGTAATGGCTTTCAGGGGCATTGTGGGAAGCTCATTATCAACCAGAAACCTATTCACAGTGATCAGATCAGAGCAACATTGCTGAAGCCAGACACTCCTAAAATGAATACAAACCCTGTAAAAAAAAGTAACTATTCACTTTACATTATTAGTGTGAACATTGTTTATGCAAAAGTTTGAATAATATTGCATTGGCTTGCACTGTTAAAAAAGACAAGTCAATCAGGCCTCATCTGTTGAATGAAACCAAAACCTATAGTCAGGTCAATATACACATATGAATTGTTCAGATTTTATCAAACATGTGAGGTGATGGCAAGTCACAGAGACATGTGTACTGTAGCTGAGTGACATCTGAAAATAAGCCTTAATGCTTCATTTTTCTTTTAATCAAATTTTTTAACATCTTACCACTTTAATGAGGTTGACTTGAGACTTGCAACTATATGACTTTACGGTAATGGTTTTAACAGTTGCTCGATATGTTAACAGGAGAAAGCAAAGTAATGGCACAGCAACTGTGCATCAATGTCATGTAGAAATAAATTGTAGCTTGAACTTTATTTGATTTCCTTTTTGGTTGATGAGGAGCTTGTAACTCACTTTTCCGGACTCTGACAGCAGCAATAAAACAGCACTGCTGGAGGCCACCGTTTTTGTTGTGTGATTGCTGTAAAAGTGGGAATTGGGACATTTCACACAGATAACTATCTCATTTTCCAGCTGCATGGCTGTAACATAAGTGATGATAAACAATGAGATAGGCATCGTAGATCTCAGATGTTTGGAATTTGTTGCCGTTATGAGAAAAAACAGAAACGTCTACTTTACACACACACGGTCAAATTCATGGCACTTTTTTGCAAATAGTTTATCATATTGAAGATAAATAATATTTTTGAGGGGAAACACACACACGCTCACATACACTTTACTCACTTAAACTTTCACAATTATTTTACTGTAATGACAGAACTGTATTATATAAACGGGCTAGTGTGTGGCGCTGCTTGTGCACTGGCACTGTTTGTTTTCCACAAGTAATACAGTTTGGACCTCTCATTTGTATTTAGTAATAGTGAGCGTACAGGTCAGCTGTTGTGAATCCATATAAATACATCATGTAAATGTGTGAGAAAAGAGTTTGGTTTATTTCAGGCAGCAGGAGACGAGGACGGGGACGGGGGGGGGGTCAATCTTGAGAACTATAATTGTCATGTCAGTGCCTCTCTGCTACAACCGCACTGTGTAGGAGGGGTATCACAGCTACAAAGGCGACTTCAGCTGGAGGGCGTTCATATTAGACCTCAGTGAATCTCAATGCTGGATGCGCAATAATTACCTGACACCGACTTGGCAGCGAGACATAGCTGGGAGCATGTCTGCTAGTTTGCACAGGAAGTCCCATATTTTGGTGATGCTGCACAGGGGAAACGTTTTTTTTTGACACTTTTGTTAAATTCACTGGATTTTTGTAGTCCCTCAGTCGTGTTTGACTCTGCAGGTCTGAAGAAGACTGGCAGCATCGGGCCAAACGTGCAAACAAACCTGAAATCTGCAGCGACATCGAGGGAGAACCCGAGTACCAACACGATCAAAGTAACTAATACAAGTTGTTTGAGTTTGGTGCTTTGGGGATGGTGGTTCTTTCATTCATTCTACTATTCGGCATTTCTATGCTGCTCGTAACCCTGGTGAAGTATTGAAAACCTGATCAGTCACTTATTGTAATTTTCACAACATTTGTTTGATCAATCTGACAAGTTTAAAATGCGGTTATATAAGGTTCTGGTTGTTTCCATCTTGTAACTGAACTGCGAATAGAACAACAACAGGCATCTTCTTACGCATTAGGAGTCAGCCACAGTGAAATGTGCAGTACAAAGGAGGTGTTTTTTAATTGGGAAACCCCCCCCCCCCACACTTTTTCAGGGGTGATAAGGCTGGAAATAAGAGAGGCGCTAAATGATGTAAAGTGGGATTATACATACAAAAAGACTACAGAGCCTCTTTTGACGCGTTATTCAGTGTTGGTGTATTTTAGCCTCAAGAGCTTCAGCAGGAAGTTTGTAATATTACTGTACTTCCAGATCGAGTTTTGTGTAACTTTAATATTATAATATCCAGTGGTTACGTAACATTTGTTGTGATAGAGGATTGGGATTTCATAACAAGTCAATACTAGTTTAGTGTTATTGTCATAAAAAAAGCTCACAGAACAGATGCATCCATTAAACTGGTGTTGTGGTTTATCTCAATGATCTGTATTAAAGAAAGTAAATAATAACTTAATTAGAATAAAATTTGGGGTGCAGATAAAAGCTGTATAAAAAGATTAAACAATAAATAATGACAATGTAGAAATTGTTTGCTTCATCTGACGATGTTCCAAATGACATTTTAGGTCCTAAAAAACATATTCATTTCTGAAATAGAGTTAAAAAGAATTTACACATTAAATGATTTTAACTGTTGATTTCTGCAATAATCTGCATTCAGGCGTTCATGTTACTTTTGGTGGCTCACAAAATGCAGTTATTAAACTAACATTGTCTTAAGCTTGCAACTGTGTGTGGAGTTTTGTGTTAATAGTTTGTTTTGGGGTTTTTCAGGGGAAGTGAAAGCTGTGAGCGTCCGCACTGTTCTGGTGCTCCTGTGCGTTTTGTCCAATAGACTCACCATACCCTGGGCGGCGATGAGTGCAGCCAAGGTGCTTCTCCCTGAGGTGCCGGGGGTACAGAGTGACAGACGGACCTCCTGTCCTCCCACCAGAGTTCGGTCCATCTCCATCAGCACAGCCTCAGCCTCTTCTGAGCTCTCGTATTCCACCACACCAAACCCTCGCACTGGACTGCCCTCATCCTGAGCAAGCTGCAAAAAAATGAGAGGAAAAATATTTAATTACCGGCAGAGACACACAATTTGGTCATTACTTCATTCTTGCCTTCCTCCAAAAAGACTGATGTGCCATTTGATTTTTCAGTCTTGGACGAGAGTGAGCTCAGGCCCCAAGAAGTTTAATCTGACTGCAACAAAATCTCAAGGTTCATTTTAAATACTGTAAGTGTATTTATATGCTGTGTAGATAAGTGTATTTATATACTGTAAGATTTTAATAGTTATGAGTATAGTTCAAGTTCTGTTTTTTCACTTACGCTTCAGTTCCAAACTCTGCTGTCTAAAAGCCTTTTCCTCTTGTATGTTTCTTTTCTCTACATGTCACATTTACGTTTTTAAGTTATCCTGCATTAAAAAATAATCTATAGCTGTCTATATAATGAAGTACCTCACTCCTAACCAGCAAACTCTGATAATCATGTTCTTAACTTCGAAAACAAAAAAAAAACCAAAACCATCTTTTATTCTGAATTTACTATCAACCCAAATGTCTTACTTTTGTGTGACATGTTAAGATTCTAGTGCGATGTAATGTATGTGTTCAATATCAATAAGTGTGAGTTTGCAGCTCTTCTTTATGTGAATTTTGAACAAATGTATTTCTAGTCTCATGTTTGATCTGCACGTGAAGTAGCTTTATTCCTGTGTACTGCTCTGCTGGGCTGGGTAAATTGTCGGGGTGATCTCTGCAGAAGTGATTCCATTTCTTCTCGAAACGCAGAGGACAAACTACTTTTGATTAGGTCACAACTTTCATCCTCCTTCATCATAAGCGAGACTCCACAGCGTTTCCACGAGGCTGGAATTGAAGTAAGTCATAAGGATGCACTGGTGTGTGGAGCTTTAAACTGAAGTACATGAATGACGAAAAAGTCTAGAAACACAAATCCTCTCTGGTTGTTACTGGAGTAAACAGTGATTCATCTCTTGTCCTTCGAGCTAATCCAGTTATGACTTTGGTTATTGTTAAGCAAGAATGATCCAAAATGACTTGAACTTCTTCCATTAAAATGACATAGCACATTTTGATATATCTATGCATCCAATATAAACAATAACTACACTTTCATTATTCTTTAAACAATAAAACCCTTTAAAAATTGAATTAATGTTATTTATTAGGTAATTTTAATACAAAGTAATCATTAACAATGTGCTCATTAAGTGTGGTACTAACAGTACATATATATAAGTCTTTTTTCCTTTATCTTAATTTTCCGGTAGCTGTTCCACTTTGACAGGTATTGCATGCAAAGAGGATTGTGATTATAATAGAATATCCCAGTAAAATTAAGGTGAAAAGGAAAAACAGTCCTAAATACGATTCATCATCAAGCTGGTTCCGTTAACGTGTTGAAAGATTATATGAACGGCACCATCAAAGTTGTCATTTGAGATTAAGTGGGTCAAAAGAAAACGATAAACCACTGAAAGATAGCGAGTCCATCAGTGCTGAAAAACTGAAAAAAAAAACAACACATTACCTTTTAGAGATACCTGGTGCCTGAGGTTACATCTTGCACTGTTGGTAATTCCTGTCAAAACTATGACCCACCGTCCCTTCATTTAGACTTCAACAATTATCTGCAGAAGACCTGACCACCAGAGGCATTATCATTAATAACTGTTTTATTGGAGTAAATGAGCTTTCAGAGCTTTACTGTGCAAGAAGATACATACTTACCTAATCATCCAATATCAACTTCCTGCTAATTAACAGATTTTTTTCCCTCTCACTGCAAGCTTCACAATGCCTCTTTAATTCTGTTCTGTCTATAAATCATCATGCCAAGTAAATCAGGTGAAATTAGTTTTAACTTCTGTATTTTGCACCATGTGGGAATAGTCACATTTACACAGAAATTATATTTGTATTGTAATTTGTATGTTTTCCAATGGGAGAAAAAAAAACTGTACTCCTTTCCAAAGCACACAATCGATGCAGCTCAGGTTACCATGGCGATGTATCATCGAGTCACTATTAGAGACAGCAAAACCAGCAACATGTTGGCTTATTGACGATCCTTCTGCTCGATGAACAAATATAAACACGGGGTGTAACTTTGAATAACATGCTGTGCTTGGGTGTGTGTTTACACTCTCACACTGGAAATGAAAATGAAAGTCACAAAATCATTTGAATGTATTTGTGAGAACAACTGAATCTGAGTCTGAATCTGACCATAACCCTATTCTAGTCTTCAGACTAACTTAATCGATCCCAGGCAGGTAACTTAGTTACCCAGCATAGCCAAAAATAAGACATAAAGAAGAAACTATAATCGGTACCATTCCATTAACATGTGCAAGAAAAGAAGCTTAACTGAAGTGGACAAAATTTTTTTTTCAAAGTACTAGATCTTACTGGGTACAAGCAAGTAGAATTTACACTGGAAGATAAAGAGAGAAACACACACACACACACACACACACACACACACACACACACACACACACACACACACACACACACACACACACACACACACACACACACACACACACACACACACACACACACACACACACACAACAGGTTTTCAGTGTAACAGCAACTAAAATTGAGACCACTTCAAACCACATGGTTATCTTCTCTTTAACGGCCACATCCAGTTAACATCGTAGTATTTTCCTACAAAGCTATTGGAAGAATACTATCGTGTCTTTCTCATCAGTGGTCAATAGATGGATCTCTCAAGGCCAGAGTGGACTGCGAGCTATGAACACCACTTTCAAAAATGATTGACTTCAATCCTGAGAAGCTTCGTTAATTTCCAGTGTCTGAGGAGCAGTTAAATAATGCAGGGCGACTAATAGCTCCAAGCTAATGGATGATGTTGGAAAATGACAATAGGTAAGAGCTAATGGGCTGTGCTTAAAACACACTGGTTGACCTATTGTTGCTGGTGACTGAATTAAAATAGAAAGCTTAAAAAGCACATACAACTCTTCTCAAGGTCGTGTCAGTCAGCTTGAGAACATATGAAGGCATGCTTCCAATATGTCCATTTCACTCCAGCTCAGAACTGCAGCCCTGCACAATCTGACGAAGACAACAAGTCATAAAATGGTTCAATCTTCATTTTAAGACGCGCACACGCTAATGTGCAGGTTCAATGTGCAGCTCACACAACTGTTACATAAAGCCTTCATTGTACGTGATGACTAATGATGCAATGATAATAACATTTCCGGGAAGTCACCTGTCAACTGCTTTTATTTAAAAGAAAAGAGCAGACAAGTTTTATAGAGACGTACTTGTGCTACATCTGTTAAGTAAATGTTTTGTCAGTCTTTAAGAATTTATGTGTTAGCTTGATACCAAGATCATGTCTATATTTATTACCAATAGTTTACTTATATAGTACATGTTGGTCTCTATTTTACTCGCCGTATGTTTCAATACTACTGAAAGGCAGCCATGATAGCATCGGCAGATTACTAAAAAGTAGGTAAAACGCAAACGATTCAACCAAACCCAACATATTTCAACAACTTGCTGTTTGCTGAACAACGACACAAAAATGAAAGTTGGGTGAAATTATGACTTGAATATTTTCAAGGAATTTCTGGGCTATTGTGGTTATTATGCCTAAACATTTAGATTTATTGAGAATAATTTGAATAGGGACAATATTTCATTAATTTTCTGGGCAAAGACACCTCAGTGATGCCTCAGGCGAGAAGACTTGAGAACTTTGGAGCAAATGCAATGAAGCCCTTCACCAGTTTGCATGGACTCGACACACCTATACAACAGGAGACTGAATTGAATATTGCTTGATATAAAGAGCCATGATTTGTATTCGGGTATATTGGCATTATTAGGACAGTAGAGTCATTTATTGGTATAAACAGCATTAAGATATGGATCTATCCTGTCACTTAGGCTGTTGCAGTTGCTGTACTGGTGAGAAGAACATTATTTACCTCCACAAGTTACCCGAGTCATTGGGACTTCTCACAATGCTTAAATAATCTCAAACTGATTTGTTGAAGGACTTGCATGACGGGTATCAGGTGAATACTGGACCAAAAGGTGTGATGACTGTTATAAGTCTCTTTATAAATCTGTGCTATGAAGAAGCGAGTTAGTTCTGAAAGCAAAACAGGGAGAAGACTCGAAAGGCAGATAAAAGATTGTGTTCAGGCCAAACTATTCCTCATCAAAGACAAAAATACTACATGAATATGAGGCCCAGCAAGACTATTTTCTAGCTTTATTCACTAAACTATATTTGTTCCTTGTAGTCATTTTGCACACAAGGTCAAATATCCACAAAAATTAAAAATAGATTGCGTGTAAAGGAAACTTTAGCCATAAAAGCATGGAATTATTTACAGCAGGAACGTTAATGTAGTCTCAACTCTGAGATTCTTCAATCCACACATATTCTCAGTGAGACTGTCAGCCTGACTCAAACTTTTCTGACCCATTCTCACGATAAATGTCTCCTCCATTACATTCCTCTCAGTGAATACAAGTGTAAGCAAAGATTTTCCTCACTGGGGGGCATAAAACAGAGACAAACACCAAAAACAGTATCAGAAAGCTATGAATGAACATAACACCCTGGATAAGAGACTCTGTGGCATTTATGGTTGAAAAGAAATCAATACAGTGAGTAGGCTGAGGTACTGAAGGAGAAAACCAAGAACAAGAATTACACGTCATCGATTATATAAGTACATCAGCTGCTTTTACAGCTTTTACTCTTGCTTTGGATTGCTGGATTTGAGAAAACTAGTCAGTTATCTTGAACTCTGCTAAGCTTCATACAAATTGAGATTTTTGTCTACATATAAGTTTATCACGAGGCCAAACGGTGGAGCGGTGGTGAGCGCTCTCATGGGTTCAAATATTGGCTGAGCCTTTTTTTTTTGTGTGGAGTTTGCATGTTCTCCCCTGTCTGTGCTTGGGTTTCTTCCAGGTACTCCGGTTTCAACAGTTTGGGTGGAGTGACAGAGTAAAGCTTATTGTGGCATTGTTTCTACAGCTCTTTATTTACTTGGTGAGTGGCTGCTTGTGGAGGTTCCACTGTGAGATGAGGTGAGATAGTCATCCCAGACTTTTAACACTGTCAGTGGAGTCTATCAGGCTGTCGTTGGTCGCGGGACTGACAACTGGTCTTTAAGCCACAAAGAAAGTTTAGTCAGTGTTTGGAAGGTGTTATTAATCTGAAAAAAATCGAAATAACAGTTGATTAAAAAAACATATGGCCCAATAATTACTGGAAACATTTCTGTTATGCTGTTTATCTAAAGTTTGATGTTTTTATGCATCGAACTGTTTTTATTTCTATTATTTTGTGTAAAAACAAAGTAGGTATTTTTTTTATAACTTTCTTTCCCTGCTTAATGCAGCATGTATTCATCACAAACCAAATAGTTCATCACGGGCATGAAAGGTGTCAGTAAAAATCAACAACAACAACGACAAATACAGCCACAGCAACAACACAAAAAGTCATGTTTTCTTTTGAATATTTTTTGAAATTCAGGATAAAATAAACTTAATGTGTTAAACGTTAACAGCTTTCATAACAAAGCCCAGAAATTGAAAGAACAAAATGTGCTTCAACTGTAACAATTAATCTGCATTTTCATGTTCTATCAAGCGAGAATTGATTTCTCTCTTTTTTAGCAGGCACATCCACAACGAATCACTGGGAAACAAATGTACTTCTACTCTCTCAGCCTGATGCCTGTTAGCATCATCGCTCTATCAAGTGGCCCTCTACTTCCTCTTCTCATTTGTCTGCCATTCCCTACGGTCTCAACGGAGGAAGGATGGATGGAGGGAGCAAGAGAGGGAAATGCATGCATGTGTGGAGGAGTAGGTCGATAGGCTATTATCATCAGCATATATTCCACACACTGTATGGAAATGACCTGAAGCACTCTAATAATTTAGAAAAGATGATGGATGGATGGATGGATGGATGGATGGATGGATGGATGGAGTGAGTGAAAGGAATTACTGAGGAATGAATGAAAACAATATGAAAGCGGAACAAAGACAAAGACAGGGAGGGCGGCTCATGGAGAACACGAGCTGAAAAGTACAAACACATAAAACTTGCTCAGCATCTTGCGTGTTTGATCACACAAAAAACACACCCGAGGTGAAACTGGGGTGAAAATGAGTGAAATGGGAAACATATTTGGAATCATATTCAATCATGACTTAGGTCTGCACAGGAATTATGTGAATTTTAAATGGACCGTGTTTTGGGCTTTGTAGTTGCCAGCTGTCCTTTAGGGTCTCTCTCTCTCGTCTGTTCACTTGGTCTGTAGACATTTTATTTAAAAATATAAAAGAAATCCACTGCATCGGTATCTATTTTCCCCAAGGCAGATCCCTGTAACTGCAGCAAAGACTCAACATATTTTAATACAGAAAAAAATTAAACACGCAGAAAAAACAGTAATCATCCAAATTATACTTTTCAAAAAAAAAACACAAAAATGTTAAATCAATCTTATTCGATTTTTCTCTGAGATTGTTTTGTGTGTTTGGTATGTTGATCGTGAGCTACAAATGCCATTTGAAATGTAAGTCTGCCGTCAAATTTGAGTAGAAGTAGAAGTAGAATTACACTAAAAAATGTAGTGCTTTATTTGTCATCCATTAAATGATATACTGTACAGTATATTGTGAATCAACCAGTCCTCCTGCAGGTTAATTAACAGAAATGTTTTTCCATGACATTGGCTGACAGGCAGTTCTGTTGGAATAACAACTTAACTAAGTCACCACTTAACCAAGTCAATAGAAAACTTGACAGCTTCTAAAGTGAGAGTATTTCACACTGAGACAAACAATATTAACGCTTCAACTTTCACTGACAAACATGATTGCTCTATATTATACTCTTCAAATGACTAATTACTAAAAATCTATCTCATCAGCTCGGGACTGGGCTGGTTTATGTGTTTGTTAACTGTTGCACAGAAACTGTTTGATGAGATAATCTGTTAACATGCCAACAGTGTGGCAACTCATTTTATTGGCCTTTAACTTTTTATTCGCTAAGGTTTGGCTTTTGGCTTTTCACTTTCCACAGGGCTGAATATCTGAGGCTAAATGTCCGTCCATCCGTCCATGCGTCCATCTGTCCATCCATCTAGCTAAAAACTAAGTAGATTGATGCTTCTTTACTTTCAACTGATCCTCAGGTGAGGCGTAGGAAAAGCTACAATACAAAATCCACAAGCTAACTCAGTGAGCAGCGGGCTGTTTTAGTGCATTGACTTGTGAGGGAGTTAAGTTTTTTGGATGATAAAGATTGTCAAGGAGCTTTGCAGGAACCGATCAGGGATGTTGATTATTTGCAATGAATAAATGGAGACAAGTCTCAAATCTCCCAAACGTCGTACCATCAAAACAATAAGAAGGAAAGTGAACGAAAAAATAATATTATGGGAACCCGCTCCAATAAAACACAAGGCTGCTCACTCACTTTTGTTGTGGGATTTGTATTTGTGCTGTGGATTGCTCATTTGTGTTGGAGCTTCTGCAATGTGGTGACTCCTCTGGATCACATTAGTGCTTTACTATGGCAAGACCATTAAGTGCTCAATGGGACGCTTAATGTTAATCTGCAACTAGTGAAAGCAGCACTTCTACATGCAAATGATTCGTGTCCACAAAGTAGATCAGGCCTGTCTGGTCCTGAACTCTGAAGATGGGCTCTGCTCCTTTCTGGGCGCCTGTTACCTTGGACCGAGCCAGTATGGAAAGATTCACATACACCGATACCTGAGGTGACCTTTACTTTGGTGAGTTTCTGATATAATGCCAACATTTAGTTGAAAGAAACTCTTTTTCTTGCACTAAAATTATTCATTATTCTTGATTTTGACAACCGGATCAATTATTGCCACCGAATGAGTCAAGTCCAAGTGTCGCAGCACTTAAGAAGCTTGATTTTCCGCATAATAAACAGAAGTCCACGGATCTATTTTAAGTCTGTGCTGTTCAGCAGTTGAGGCTCAGGCTTATGACTGTATTCCTGTCTACTCCGACACCGGAACCATCTTAGCAAGTGAAATCACTGTGTAATCTGAATGAGCGTTCACGACGATAAAAGTCTAGGTAAAAACGGACATATGATAGTTTTTATAAAGATGGAAATAAATATTTCTGTTTGTGACATATGTAATTCAAGGCAGGAGACATACCTCTAAATTAAAAAACAAACAAACAACAAACAAACAACAAAAGCTCAGAGTTTGGGAGTGTCACCAACATGAACATCAACATAATGTGTCGTACTGTATGTGTGTGTGTGTAGGTGCGTGCGTGCGTGCGTGCAAAGCTAGCAATCAGCGTGTCTGACAGCATCTGACCCCAAGTCGTCGGCTCGAGCCAAGAGATGCTGACTGTGTCACTGCCAGGACCAAGAGTCAGGGGAGCGTCACCCATTACTTTGTGTGCGTGCGTGTGTGTGTGTGTGTGTGTGTGTGTGTGTGTGTGTGTGTGTGTGTGTGTGTGTGTGTGTGTGTGTGTGTGTGTGTGTGTGTGTGTGTGTGTGTGTGTGTGTGTGTGTGCCTGTGCGCGCGCGCGCGCGCCTGAGCTCCAATGGCCACATCAGTTGTCTGAACTGAGTGAAGAGGTCATGACAGAACTGTCATGGTTTTCTGTGGGTCTGTGAAAAAAAGGTGCGTCTTCCTGTCATACTGACAACTTAAAGTGTAAAGATGTGTAAGAACAGAGCTGACTGACAAGAGGAGAAGGGTACATGAAAGTGAAGGAGAGGCAGGGTTGGTAAAAGTACAATTCTTAAAAATATATAAAAAGCAGCAAGAAATATTCATATAAAAATTTTTTTTGAAGATTGGGGGAGTGCATATTTAAATAAAGTAAGTCAGCGATTTACTTCACAAGACACGTTTGCAGATATTGTTACCTTAGAAAATGCCATTAAATCTACCAAACACTTTAGAGCTTCAGTAAAAGTTTTAAACGCAGCTCCACCAAAAGGGGGTCAAAATTATGTAAAGAATCATATTTGAAAATACTTTAAGTAGTTGTGCAACATTGCTAATGAGTAAATCACATCACATATCCAGAACTGGCTTTTCTACTGCTGTTTCAAATAAAACAATACAACTGCACTTGGTTCCTGAACATATAAAAGTTTATGTTGACAATCTCCACATCTCTTTGATTCACTGCCAGGATGGTTGAAAAGAAACTCGTCTGTCTTTATTGAAGAAAAATCATAACAAAGTTAATATGCAGAACTTGTTGTGAGGATCATTTCATTAGTATTGTGGAACCAGCTTTGCAAGCTTTCAGTTCCTTCAGTTATGAGAGCAAATCTGAAATACCCAAAAAACAAACACGAGGCTCTTGTATTTTTGATGATGGAGCTGATATCATTGTTTAGTCGTTGCTGCTTCGATGTCTTTGGTAAACAGTTGTGCAGAGCAATCTATTCCATCGAGGTTTAAAACCTTCCCTCCGACACATGCACTGTATAAAGCTCACATCTGGTGAGGTAGTCAGAAACACTATTGTATTACAGGCACGCAAAAATAACCAAATCGCTGCCACCTACAACAAAAGGATTTGGACAAAAAGTAACCTGATTCAGAGAAAAAGTGTCATATGCATTTAATTTAGTCTGCCTCACCTACTGCTTCCTACTACACCAAGCACTGCCACAGTCTTCTTGGTTTTGATTTTAAGGTTATATGACCATGGTTAAAAAATACCACCAGCAGTGAGTAGGGGAGCGTGGATTTGCTGTCAAAAGACCTAAATCCTCCTTTCTCTCTTATCAACTCTAATGTTTAGGTGATAGATAGATAGATAGATAGATAGATAGATAGATAGATAGATAGATAGATAGATATATATATATATAGATATATATATATATATATATACACAGCACAGGCTGGAGCCAATCCCAGGTGATTATTGACAAACACAGGACCCACCCTGGACAGACCCTCACATTTACACCTATAAGTCCAGTTTGCGTCACTATTTAACCTCTAATGGAAGTTTCTAGACTGCGGGAGAAAACTGAAGTACCCATAGAAACACAGGAAGGCCGAGACTCAAACCGCTCTGAAGTCTATAGCCAAGTGCGTAGTTGAAACTCTGAATATGAACACGAATTGATAATTGTCCCATTTTGTCAGAGATGATTATGTGAGTGAAATGTCTGTACTTGTAACCCTAAGCAGTTTGAACTGTTTTTAACTCGATGACACGCAAACAACAAGCGGCATTTCGGTGAACACACTTAAACTTAGACGTGAATTTGAATAAAATGATCATATCTCCTTCTCTTCGGTGCACGGTGTGCTTACACCACGCTATCGTGAGAGTGTATTCGCTAAAGAATGAAAAAAACGAAACAAATCATGTGTTATGCTCGCTTGTGGGAAGTAAACAAAATACACACTACCCGCTGACATCATTGCCTGATCGATATAGTCCTCCTGCCATGGAAAATGGATATGAGAATGTAATCATGTTACAGTTGGATCATGTTACAGACGAGCCCATTGCCTCACTTCAGAAAAGCACATAAAATTCCTGCTGCAGGTATTCCAACGCAAACCAACAAAAACACATAAGTGACGAATACAACTGCGCCTCCTGACATTTTCTGATTTCGATTCTGTGAAAATTCACCTTCACACGAACTGAAGCAAAATGTTTGAGCCACTTCCTAATTGTGAACATTGTTCTCCTCAGTGACCTTCACTGTCTCCATCTGAACTGCTGTTTTGTGTCACCGTACCTCCTGTTTCTCCCCCCGAAGCCATCAACATGTCCAAACTGCTCTATAACATAATCAGCACCTTTATGGCTGCCTATATGAGACTTCTGGGTTTGATTGACATCCTACGCCTCTTCACTATTTCACCCCATCTCCTCCATCTCCCTCCGTCTCCCTGTTCCCCTCTATTAGGCCTGACACTGTCAGACCCCTCCTCCCTCACCCCTTCCTCTCTCTAATAGGTCTGGCATTCTCAGCTCCGTCCTCCCGTCCTCCCATACCTCCTTACACCTCCATCCTGCTGTCCTTCCCTCTAATATGGTTGACATTCTTTACCCTCACCTCCCTCCATCTCTTCTGGCTGACTCAAACTAAAGTGCTGTCTGGAGGGTCCTTTTGTGGGTAGCAGAATTACAGTGCTCAGGGCCAAAGCCACAGGTTAATTGCACTCTGAAGGGAGGAAAAGTGCCAAGAGGAGTAAGTTTTACCTGCGTGCATGGAGGAAGAACAGAGAAAGTTGGTTTATGTAGGGCAAAAGACAAGTGATGACAACAAATATATTCGGCAATGAAGTAAAATAAACCAATTTTCTCGGCAGCTAACGCTGCTCACTGACAATAGGAAACCTTCCCAATGGTGTGAAATAGTACTTTTCAAACTTCCCAACTGGGAGCCCCCCAAAATGGTCTCTTAGAAGGACTGCAGGTCCCCTCTACCGTCTATTATTGGCCAGAATCTTACAGAGAAGTGTTTGACCTCACTGAAAACTGGTGGACCCTCACCAAAAGAAAAACAATAGGGAGTTTTGCAGGTCTCTGGTAGATTATAGAAAATGTCTCTTGTGATTTTATTTGCCATGCACAAATCCCTAAAGTACTCTCCTAGAGTCACTAAGGAGGGACTCAACTCCAAGTGGTTGCAATAAAGGAGGTGATTAGACGATGGATGGGTGAATAAGTTGTTGGGCACAATGGGTCAAGGCAGATGATATGCAAAGGTTTGTTTGGTATAGAAACAAGACAATCCCACATTACTGACAGTATACTGCCATGCACAATGGTCTCTAATCTCAATAGATATTTGTGTAGGATAATATAAGAATATATAATATAATTCGATACTTGCATATGCACTCAGATATTGTTTTAAACAAAATCCCACAGTGAGTACGACACTGTACTTTAGTGGTTAGCAGTCAAGGATATTGACAATTCAGCTCTGGACCTTAAGGTCTTTCTGAGTTTCCAGGCTTCCCAGTACATTGGTGTTTCTTCACCAGCTCAATGTTAATTGAGCAACTGCAAACTGACTTTTGTTGTGAAGAGACTGTTTGGTTGTTGGTTCCTTGGGGTTTGCTTTCTGATGGGCCTGTCTAGGTTGTTCCCTGACTGTAGTACAGTACATATAAGCTGGGATGGACTCCAAGATCCTGTGACTCTAAGATGGACAAAGAAGCACTGAGGATGGATGGTTACCTGCATGAAACCAGATCAATACAAGTCAACAAACACTACTTATAACTGGTGAAGAAACAAAAAAATAAAAAATACAAATATTGATTTGCAGGCAACTGCTTTTGAAAATAATGCCCAAAGACACTCGTGGACATGGAAGACCCATTTGATATTAGACACTGTCCAAAATATATTGCACATGAATTTTATAGCTTTGATTGACTTTTGCTTTCTTTAGTTTGATTGACATCCTGTGCCACATACTGTATAATTTCCTTTTAGCATGAAATGCTAATCATTTTGCTTCCTGATTGCCAAAATTGTGCAGTATGAAAATCAGGGAGCAGAGTTAGTATGCAGCAAGGATTTGGACCACCCTGTGATAGCAAATCAAAATTCAAAAATTAATGTGTGTCTCACACTGGCAGGTTTGTAATATTAAATAGTGGCAGCTCTTTTATGTAATAATATTCCTGTTTATGTTGTTTTTGCATCATGTTTAGTGATGTGTAATGCTTGATAAGCTCTGTGCCTAAAGAACTTTAGTGCATACATGCTGAGATGCAGCAACACATTCACACAAGCAGAAAGTGTACTGTATATGAAAAATGCTGAACTATAGGTCAAAGCCTGCTGGCTCTGCAACAGTGAAGCAACATGAGTTAAACACCCACAAAGCATCATGGGACCCGGATGATGTGGGAGTATTGATTTCTACGTGGGAGTGGGGCAGAGGGGTGGAGTTAAAACTGGAAATACAGTGGATGACAGATACCCATTGAGTGATGTTCAAATGGGCTTGTGGGGGAGGAGGAGATGTAATGGGGCAAGGTGAATTGAGTAAGTAAAAAATAACATGGACCGATGACTAGGAGGGAGAAAAGGAGGTGGCGGTGTGAGGGGGGGGGTCGTCCAAGGGTGGGGTTAGTGTCACAGCAGCCACACCTCACCATGGCAACGGTTGCTCAGTTATACTGTGAGGTCAGCCAATAGAAAAGGCTGCATTTTAAATTAATTCCTCTTACCTGTGGTGTTAGATTGTCGAAGATGTGTGTGTGTGTGTGTGTGTGTGTGTGTGTGTGTGTGTGTGTGTGTGTGTGTGTGTGTGTGTGTGTGTGTGTGTGTGTGTGTGTGTGTGTGTGTGTGTGTGTGTGTGTGTGTTGTGGGGGGCAGTGACAGTTTCACGTCAACATGAAATCTATGAGTTGAGTTTGTACAACGGTTTTAGCGTTGGTACAAAATCAATGAACACAATTTGCTTTACAACTTCTGCTGGATGAACAGTGCTGGTTAACATTCACTATTTACCTCATAAGTGCCAACATTTAAAACTTATAAGCTCTTGAGTGCACGATGTTGCAGGCATGACTTTTCTTGTGCACTCTTGATTACCCAGGGCGTGTGAAATCGCCTCAATTTGAATGCATCGCAAACAATAATGATTTGATAAATCGCTGTGCAATGCAAATATGAAGCAAAGCTGACTCTCACCTGGCAGAAAGTGGGTTTATAAGTCTCCGAAAAGAGATGGCTCATTTCCTCAGAGTCGCACAGGTCCAGTGGCAGTCGGTCCACACACAGACACTTAGAGTGCAGGTTCTCCTCCTGACTCAGCTGGTTGACGTCCATCCACTGCACCATCAGGGAGCGTTCCCCCTGCCACAATTACAAAGACGATAATGAATATGGTTGTTTGGATCGTCAGCTGGCTTCATACTCCCATAGTGTTTGATAAACGCTGTCTTAATTCTGCATTGCATAAGTGAAAAACACAATGTACATCAATGTGGTGTCATTTGCAATCGCAAGTTGTGGATCTATTTTGCCTCGTTATTAATGCAATCAAAAATAAAATTAGAGACACGAAAATCGGAGGAGAAAAGGTCTTTTGCATTTCCTCAGAAAAACATTTTAGCATTCACACAGCAAATTCCACTTTTTAATTTCACCAATCAACTGAAATCATAGTCAGCTGGCAGTATTCACTCTGATTATCTGTTCTCCAATGTAGTGCCAATTTTAACTGTGATGGATAATTACACGATTCAGCCAACTTTTGTGGAAATAAATGACTCACAGAGAGTCTGACCAAAGATAGCAATAGTCTTCTTTTCTTCATGTTTTGGGGGGCATTGAATAAATGTGGTGCTTTAGAGGAGAAGCATTTCTTTTTAGACTTGCATTTTCACTCTGTGGTTGCATTGGTTTCACCCACAGTCCAAAAACATGTAAGTGATGCTAGATGGTGGCAAGAAGTGGGTGTTTGAGTGTCTGTTTCTCTTTGTTTGCCATGTGATGGCCTGACAATCGACCTGTCGTTACACTGGTTTTCTCCAACAATACAGAGGTATTGGTGTTAGGTTGTAGGTTCAAGTGTCTGTAAGAGAGATGGTCTGTCTCTGTGGTCGCTCTGTGATAAACTGATGGCCTCTCCACAGTGTGAGCACCTTGTCCTCAGTCTAATATTTCATTGGCCTATTGTCAACCAAAGATAGATAGGTTGATAATAAAACACAAGGTACTTGCTATTATTTTCATATTAATATATATGAGTGTTTTAATGTTGTTTTGTGTTCTTCAATAATCGAATCCATTTGAACCAAATCCAGCTACGTAACAGAATTACTGTGGTTTGAGTTCTGCGTGGAAATATTTTGGGAATCTATAAAAGGGAAATTTGTAGACTAATTAAATAGACAAAACAAAAATATCTAAAATCTTTAAAGGAATAAAGCAGAATCTGAATCAGGGGTTTTGTTTCTGACTCCAATGACGCTCGTAATGCAGCACCAGAGCTTCTTGATCTGTGGTCTTAACGTACCAGCGGTCGGCCCAGCAACTCCGAGCGGGCTCGAGAGGCAGAGTCCTTCTTCATGTATTCAACAAACCCATATCCTTTGGAGTGGCCTGTCAGATCGCTGTACACCAGGAAGGAGCGCTCAATGTTGCCGTACGAACGCACCAGCTCCTCGAACTGCTGGGCGGTGAAGGTGTGGGGCAGGTTCGTGAGACAGAGCAGGGAGTCAGTGGGCTGCAGGGTGACGTTGATCAAGCGTCCGCGGACAGTGCTGTGATGGAGGGAGCGGATGGCATCCTGAGCCTGGTCCCCGTTCAGCAAAGTCACAAAGGCTGGAGGAGGGGACATTATGGAGACAGCGACGAAGAAGAAAAGACAGACACAGACGGGCACAAACACGGAGAAAGAGATGCACAGACATAAATGGACACACACACACACACACACACACACACGCACACACACACACACACACACACACACACACACACACACACACACACACATGGAAAGCAGACACTCAAAAACAGGTAGAAAGCGGTTCATGGAGGATGCAGGGTGGAGACACACAGTCAAAGGCTCAAAACAACTCACATGAAAAGCAGAGGAAATAAATGACGGGCCAAATGTGTCAAAAAGAATAAAAAAGGGGGAGGAAATTGTACAAGAACAGCCACATTCACAGACACACAGTCATAGAGACAGACAGACAGACATATACACAGAGAGAAAGACAACACATTAGCTAGAAAGCCAATAGGGAGCCACTATGTAAGGGGAATCCACTGTGACACACACACATACACACTGTATCGCATCAAAAAACAACCACCTGACTAAAAAAACTGACGCAATAAGACTTATTAATACATCAGGTATAGGTAGCAATTCACTGATAAATGAAAAACAATTTAAGTTCACTCAAAAAAATATATTTTTAAGTCTTTTTAAGAAGAATAGTACATTCTGCCTGCATCCAATAACCGGATGCTGTCAGATCATTCAGCTGAGAGCTGTTTAGAAGGCTGGGATATTTTAGGTTAAGTTACATTCCCGCCGTAAAGTACTTTTGAAAAACAATGTCACAAACAATGTAAACAGTTAATGTTCTGCCCGAAGGAAAGATCCACATTGGTTAAACATATGTGAGCAAGCTTTGAACTAAATGAACTCTAGATCGTATACACATGGACATTGAGTTGAATGTGTGTCAAAACAAAGATGCATTATAGAAGGTGTGTGTGTGTGTGTGTGTGTGTGTGTGTGTGTGTGTGTGTGTGTGTGTGTGTGTGTGTGTGTGTGTGCGTGTGTGTGTGCGTGTGCGTGTGCGTGTGCGTGTGTGCGTGTGTTCAATAAAGACTACCAAAACACAAGTCAGAGATATAAAAACTCAATGAATTTATACCAATAGATGCATTCAAAAGGCAAAATCCAGTGGTTAGAATAAATCTAACTAAACCAGAAGAGGAAGATGTGGGATTTCTGCAGAGGTGAGGTTGGATAACACTAAAGCTTACACAATACTGTGAAGGTGGATACACTCAATGTATTTTTTCTCATAGGTCAACTGTAACTTCAAAACTGACGTGTCGGTGAAAATGTGGTATTTTGGCACTGCAGGCCGAGAAAATGTTCTGAAGAGTAAGAATTTCCACCACCTGCTTAACCCCTCAACGCCCAAAGTAAATATAAAAGCAACACAAAAAGTATTTAGTGTTCTGCCAGCAATTCTGAAAAGAGTAACATAACAAACCACTGAGAGATAGAGATGTCTCAATCGATATACGTGAATAGTTTGAGCCATACACTTCTACACACAACTTTCATAGGATCAAATTATTGACTGAGAATTTAAAACAGTAAAACAACCTGTTGAGTAATTCCCCATTTTTCAGTAACCTGCAATGACGGTTGGACCATACCATATATCTCTCAGAGTTGACTGAGTTCAGTCCACAGCAGCTACAAAAACCTACGGCCACTTCTGATATCTGAAGTTAACAGGGTCCCCTTAAATTGCATACATCTCGTCATGCAACTGTTGCTGAAGGACAAAACAGATAAAAATGCAATTTAATGTTGAGAAGCAATTTCTGAGATTTCCTATCACCATGGTGACGTAGCTAAAATGCTTTCTCAGGGGCAACTTCTTTCATCCCACGATTGGACACATTTCCAGCGGACTGCCTCACTGTTGTGCCCACGCCAGACAACATTAAATGTACTACTTATTTACAATTCCCCACCACACATTTTACCGTGTCTCGTACAGAATAAAACAAAAGTATCCAACTTGCCATGCCCTGCTGATATTTTGTAAAGATGCTTTTTCCACTCTGAGCTTTTGACCTCGAGAAAAATATCACTGTGCCTCAGGAAATCACTGCTTTGTTCAGGCAGAGCTGCCCCTGTGGCCATGCACCTGCATGAGAAAACAACCTGATGTCTTTTATCAGAGCGCCAACCTCACCTGCTGTGATCATGACCCAAAAAGTCATGCACCTATTGTTCCTGGAGGAGTGCTTTAAGAGCTTTACCGCTGTGCAGCAAGTGCTGCCCTCGGGTACAAACTGGTTGCTGCTGGGATAACGACAATGCTCACAGTGCAACTGTATTTAGACAATGATAGATATTATGTTTGCATTTATGGTCCCTCTGTTATTATGGTATCTTGTTCATTCTAGTACATTTATTTACCCTGTTTAGATAGTGACTCTAGTGTTGATTTACTTGGATTTTAATAGAAAACACAGGGCTATGGTGCAGTAAAACAGCTCTTTTTAAGTTCCATTAATTGTGACAAGATGGAGACGCCACAAACAGCACAGTCAATATTAAAATGAAGTGCTGTTGAGAAAGCCAAAAAATTAAAGCGGCTTCACCCTCAAACATTGTGAAAGCTATTGAACGTGTCAATTTCTTCAAAGTCACATATAATCAGGAGTGCAGGGAAACCCGTTCTCAGCATTTAACTCCTCCCTAACGAGCCGTGGGCAGCCAAATGAGCGTAACGTGTATCTAAGACAGAGACCGAGTCAAAGACAGTGGCATTCACTGGCATTTGGATGTGAAGGCTGCATTTAATTTTTTGAATGTCATTCAACAATGAAACAATACCATCTAGAGATAGTTAGATAGATAGATAGATAGATAGATAGATAGATAGATAGATAGATAGATAGATAGATAGATAGATAGATAGATAGATAGATAGATAGATAGATAGATAGATAGATAGATAGATCGATAGAAATTTAAAAAATAAAGGCCAGTGTGCCTCAATCACTAAACACTGAATATGGAAGGAATCTCCTGCTCTTACTCTTGCTCATCTCTTGCTCTTATTCAGTTGAACACATGTTCACCTCATGTCTTTGACCACAAGCAGTGTATTTACAAGTGATTTTTGGTTCTAAAAGCTTCCGCTTGAAAATACTGTATACCGCTAACCATAATTACCCTTGTCGAAGCTTACTTCGTCTCTGTGGCTTTCGCTTCAAGACAGCAGGTGCGGCCCTCCATTTAGACGGCTAGTCCCTTGAACGTCTGATTTTAAGTATCAAAAATCGCTGCCAGGAAGGCTAAAATGTTTGGAGCATGCCTCTTCGAGATCCAAAGTACATATGAAGGAGAGTTTTGAAACCCAGTGAACTGAAATGCAATTTCTCAAACCGTTTCCCTGCCATGATCACTTCTTCATTATGAGTGTGGATGTATGAAACTTTCCACATACACATCACATCTGAAATTCCTAGAAGGGCTCTGAAGAGGCACAAGCAGGAAACATGAGGGATCTTTAATGAATTTGTGTAATATTTCTGTACGATGCAACGAGCCACTCGAAATAGATCTGCAGACCTCTACAGGTGAAAGCTCCAAGTGTTGTTTTTAAAATGCAATGTCTGTTGTTATTAGATTTGAAACTACAGTCAACGTGTTGCTTGCAAGATGACATTTTACTTCAATTGTTGATCTGTACTTCAATGACTGGAGTTGCTACAGGCCATGGCAATACCAGCTAAAAACACAATATAATGCTGAAGGCCACAAGACCCTCCATTAAAACAATTTTAAAAAACATGTGATAGGATTTTGTCATGTCATAATTATTTTAGGCGCTAATTGGGTAAATTGAACCTGTTGCTACACGCATTTGTACGTGAGGGGTTTTGTTGGTGGGAAGAATGCTTACATAACCGCATTTCCACTATTCACATTTAAAGCGGGCGGTAGATCTGGAGGTGGCTTTATTGTCAGGTAGAGCATGTGTGCAGCCCTGCTCACGACCATGTCTTTCATCTTTCATCAAAGCTTCAATAAGTATTTACATAATGGACCAATCCTCCCCAAAGACGGATCGGACATGAGGCAGGTTTTTTTTGTGTTTTTTTTTTTTTTTTTTTGGGGGGGGGGGGGGTTATAATATACAATTGCTAATAAATTGCTAAATAATCTACAATCATACATGCAGATGTATGAGGTGGAATCATATTTTCTGTATCTGTATTGATCTGCACGTTTCTTTTTTCCGCCCACGTCTGTGACTACTGCATTTTTTTTCCCCACATCCATCGTCTTTTCCCACTGGCTTACTTCAGCACCTCTATTGCCGTGTTCCTCTGTCCATCTTCAAATACACCTCCGCTCTAATCAATTTTCTCAAACCATATCTAATACTCTTACACATACGCTTGCACTCTGTAATGGATCTCCTGCTCTAAGCTTAGAGCCTAATCTGGTTTTAACCCTCTCAGTATGCTACCTACCTATTTCTCTCTCTCTCTCTCTCTCTCTCTCTCTCTCTCTCTCTCTCTCTCTCTCTCTCTCTCTCTCTCTCTCTCCCTCTCCCTCTCTCTTTCTCTTGATTGCCTCTAATGACACAGTGCAACCTGACAAGTAGCAGCTGACGTCAAATCATGCACAATTCTAGTCCAGCAGGGAAAGGAAGACACTTAAGTAACTTTGAAAATCATTTTATAATGCACTGCATGGCATTCAGTGAGTGGGCTACCAAATCAACTTTGACAACAACAAAAAGAAAGAAAGAAAGAAAAAAAAAAAACATCCCAAAAGCACAGCATCTTAATTATGGGTCTGTGCTCCTGAACATGTCGATTATTCCCCATGTTCCTATGAGGACTGTGCAGAGGCGCAGGAAAAGAAAAGAAATCTTCCGTTGAAATCCCCTCTAAGACGGCAATTCTTTTGTCACATCCCCTCATTGAAGGAGCTAATTAAAAACAGGGGGATTGCGAGCGAGGCGGCGGACCCCTGAAACTCAACAGGCTGGCTCTACGTATTGCATGCTGGGAGATCCTGCTGTTTCATCTCAGCCCCGAGGCCAAGACGAAGGTCCCAGGTGGAACAGAAAGTCTCGATAATAAACAATCCAGTTGGCTGACTTAGAAAAGTAATTACTTTGAATTATATCTTCATACGATGACATTTAGCATGACTGTGACAATACCTGGTACATATATGGATTATTTGTAGAGGAAAGATCATTGAAATGTTTCAGTTTCTAACATATATTATAAATTATTCTATGTTCCCATACATAATAATCATGCTCAAATACCATAGTGTTGATAAATGATGATATATTTGTATGAATCAGTAACAAAGAATCAAAAGTTTCCAGCTGTGGATCATAAAACAATTCAAATACATCCTCAGTTTCTTTGTGTCATCTTGTTTTTTGCAACCGGTGAACAAGCTTAATAAAAGTCAGACGGATTTCCCCCCTTTAACTAAAACCATTCAGCTCGAAAATTAAGAATTAAAAAAATCTGATCCAATGGCAACATTTTGGAATCAAAATTCACATTGGTGATAAAGGAAACCAGATGGGTGAAGACGGTATCTAGAAACTACAGCATCACTGCAATATTAACTTGGAGTAATGCCATTTCAGTTGATGTGAAAATACAGTATGTAGAAGAACTGACAAATAAAGCAACTTTGAACCCTGACTTGAAGTTATATTATCTACTGCTTTGAAATATGGATTGATGTGTTGGTGAAAATATACCTGAGGTTGGCTTTAATTTTCACTAAACTCAGACTGACTGTCATTTCAAGTAAACCATCCTCAAAGCACATAAATTGTCAAAAAGGGATTAATTAAGCATCTGCTTGTATTTGTTTACAAGTATTTTAATACAATTGTCATTAATAAGTGCTCTCTGTTCACTAGCTGTTTAAAAGTACAATAATGTTCATCACTAGGGGTCTATTTCCATCTAAAGAAGCAAGATTGTTGTGATGTGGTTTATAAAAGCACTGTATTTAAATTGAGTGAACATTTATTGGAATTGAATAATAATGAAGAGCCCCACCTAAGAAATTTACCACCAGCCACCACTCTGAACATGAAAAGGACACCTGGGATCCTCAATGCCTGGCGTTTATCTCTCGCACACGATCCTCAAGGTTTTGCTCCAGTCATTATTTTCCCTTTCAAACACTAAAAACTTTGCAGAATTCTGACAGCAAAACTGACCGAAAAGCAACAGGAGAACAACCCTGTTTTCACCCTTCGTCAAAATGAGAGATTTGGGAAATGAGGACCTCGATTGTGTTTCTTGTTGACGCCAAGAGCCAGTTTACAACAATACACACTGTTGAACCCTACCCAGCTGACTGTGGGTAAAAGAGAGCACGCACGCTATGATCTCAAACAGTTGAATAAAACACAGTGAAGTGATCAAAAAAATGAAGATTAAAAGTACAAGAATAAAGGAAAAAAATGCTCGACCGACTACCTGTGGTAAAACAGTAGGTATACGTACAAATGACACTCACAAAAAACAACCAACAAACTCTTCTTTCAATCTCTGTGGCTTTTTCCTCTCTGCCTCTCATTTCCACAGCATTTACATGTGTAAACACTTCAGACAAGCGGCATCCTGCTCTCTCTCTCCAGCGCTCCTCTCATCCTCAGAGCCCTTTGTTTTCTAATGCATTGGCCCTCCTACACACTCCTCTCTATAATCACCACCACCTCCTCTCTCTCTCTTTCTCTCCCTCTCTCTCTCTCTCTCTCTCTCTCTCTCTCTCTCTCTGTGAATCCCTTCAACCAGAACTTCATTATCTATTGGCCAAATCAAATGAAATTATTAACATATCTATTATAGAAGACCTATTATTGTTTGGCTACTCTTGTTGAAAAGACTTCAAGTACCACAAGGACATCAGCATTTTTTATCTGTATCTATATATGTATCGGATATCATAAAATAATGCAATCAGTGGCTGTATCGTTTATCCTAACTTTAAATGGTCCAGCTTGTTTTTTAGCCTCAAGTTTATTCGATTTTTTCCACCAAAATATGTCCATACCCTTCTCTGAGCGATAGATTGGATATAACCAAATAACTCAGTTTTTAGGATTCATTGGATTACATATTCTAGGCTAATTAATGTAGAGTATTGAGTAATCTCATTTTAATCAACAGTAAAGGGACAAAAGACAACACTAAATTCAACTCTCATTCTTTTCCTTTACAAATGACAGTTCTTAAGAAATATGTAAAAGTCATTGTAAATCTTGATGGCAGCAACACAGCTCAAAAAGTTGCGATGGGCAGCATGAGTCTGGGAAAGGATGTCATACTGATAACTAAGAACTGAACATTCTGTGAACAATTATGTTGACTGGGTATAAAAAATGCATTTTAAAGAGGAAGAATATTTCAGAAGTTGAAATGAACAGCGGCACATCAATCCTTTAAAAGGAAAACTGTAGTAGCATAGTGGCCGTTATAGTGGTGGTGGTTGGTGGTGGTGGTGGTTGTCGTAGTTTAATACTAGTAGTGGATTTGAGTGTTAAAATACATGTATATACAGTTTATGTTTATCAAAGACAGAAGCGCTACACACATAAACACATGCATGCACCCCCACTTACCCAGGGATGGATTCATTTAGAGAAAAAAAGGGATAGATGATGGATGAGATGCATAAGAGGAAGAGCTGAGTGTATCTAAAACTGGGCCTCTCTTCAACCAGCCGCCCACTCTTCCACCCACAGCTACATTGTTCACTCAGCTGCTCGGTACCTTGGTGAATTTTTTTTACTGTAAAACACCCGTTTACAAACGTTGTGCTATAAAAACACATAAAAATAGCCAGAAAATGTGAAGACATGGTGTGATTTTAATCATCAATTTAAAAAAGCACCAATCCCTCAAGCAGCCTGTAAGTCTGACACTGCTGCTACGAATGTGTTGGGACAGTGAATAACTGTGATCATTATTTTTTGGTGTGGATATAATACACCCCTTGTTGGCCTGTGTATCATTAATTCATCATTTATTGATCCCTCCCAAAGATCACGCCATAACAATTTCAATTTTTTCCATCATGATCTGCCCCGTCTGTCTCTTCTTCAATCATTAGTCACGCAACTTGTCATTTTAGCTCAATTTTAACATCCATCCTCTTTCTATCAATTTGGTGCATCTGTCTAACCACTCCTCAAAATAAATCCTTTGTCACTTCTCTCCTTCCTTTCATCTTTTTTCACTCACTTCCCTGTATTTTATTTGTTTTCTGTGGGTGCTGAGTCCGAAAATATAGCAAATAAGTAAATGAGCTCTCAACAAGACATGACTCTAATTATGGTTGAGTCACTGTGCGCAAAAGGGCACAACATGAGAACTAAAATTGAATTTCAATCAATTCTCTAGCCAGTTTCAAGCATCTTGAATCATGAATTCCAGCTCTTTTTTTTACACTTTGAGTATGGTAGGCTAAAATGTGCAAGAAATGTTTGTGAAATGGATTTAAAAGCAGACAGAGTGAAGCTGAATTGTTCCTAAAGATAAATCCATCATTGAGTATGCTTCTCAAGGCAACACAGAGGGTTTGCGTCCCAATGGCGTCAATATGAGATGTTACTATAAATTGGCCTTTTGGCATTAAATGTATTTTTATACTTAGGTCCCATTTATACTCAACACTAAAAGTACAGACAGATCGTTCTATCTTCTGCATTCATTACGTGTATAATCTGGTATGTTTGCGGATGTGCAGTTAAGAGAGTAAAACCACTGGTGACCTCTGGGGGCAGTGTTGCACAGTATATCTCATATGGGACAAGCAAAAGGAGCAAAGATGTGACAGAACCTTTGCACAGACATATTAATGGATAGAAAGATACAAGCAATATACTTCTGAATTTGGTTGCTTAAAGTGACTCAGTAGTTTTCACGAATGACAATCTCACAACACCTCAGGGAGGCACACCAGTTATACTTCCTCTTTTTGTGTCACCTGAACACTTTGAACGTGCGTGTGTGTGTGTGTGTGCGTGCGTGCGCGTGTGTGTGTGTGTTTCTGTGGTCAGCAGGTTATCATGAGCTCCTCTTATCTTGTATGTGCATGCATGTGCTCCAAACACAACACAGCAAGGTTGAGAGCCCTGATAATACTGTACAATGACTGTAACCATCAGACCTTAACAGTAGTGGGAGCATGTAGCTTGAATCCGCTTGTGTTTGCCTTTGATTTGTAACACGGCCTTCTACGATAAGACTCAAAATATTGAGGTTGACGTATGTAGGTACTCATCACCGTTGTGGGGACCTAAATCTGTTGTCATGGTCATGTTTTGGGGATTAAAAGTCCCCAGATAACCCCCCCACCCCCCAATAATTTTCCGCAATAGTCGACACTTCAAAGCCGAACCAGCGCTTTAAAATTTACTCATTCTGGATCCTGTATTGCGCCGTGTGTATGGTCGGCCAGAAACAATGCGTTTACATGAAAACAATGTTCTCGTGTTTACAGGCCTTAAGTCAAACCTTGGGGCCACTGCAACTTATTTGACAATTTCAAATAAGAACATTAATGACATTATTTTACAGTTTTGCTTCTAGTAGCTCTTGATTTGAAAACATTGGTTTGTCATAACAGCTGCATGTTCGCAAAGTAAAACAAAAAGTGTCAAAACAACAACAACAATACACTCGTCAAAAACATTTAGCAGGGAGAATGAATGAAACAAATAGATGCCAGGTATGAATAGCTAGTGCTCAACTGAAATCTGGGTGGCTATTTCCCAAATTTCTAAAGCCAAATTAATTTGGTTTCCAGTATATTGGATCAGGCAAAGCCAGCTTCTGAGTGCAGGTGTAAATAACACCTCGCTTTCACTTTGTAAAAATGTTGCTTTAGGCAATATCCTGATCTATAGCTCACACTGTACAGTGATGTACCAATTTGTTGTCAACCAACCAACCACCACTGAACTCAAAAAAAGATGTAGCTCATTCCCAACAATACTGGTAAAACCTGTGTTAGTATGGAAAGTAACAAATTTTACAATTATTATTCCCAATTTTGTTAAATATAAAAATATATAAGCCCACTCCCCCACCCCCCAAAAAAGGAGGAAAAGAAATCCTCTGCTGACAGTTCCTATGAAAATGTATTTCAAAGTGTCCATATTAATTAATGCATGACCTTTTTTTTCACTGTACTTTTTTGTCATCTTGTGTGACTAACTGGAATGAGCTGCAGTGACGATGCACCATTTAAAGATTTTCAAGGAAATGCACTCATTGACTATTTTCTAGAATTCAGAGAATTGCTCATTTGTACAAAGTGCACTAACATATTGTCATAGTGTTGTTTGGCTACACAACAAATTTTAAAAAATGTCAAATAAATTCCTGCTTATTTTTTTTATAACAGTTTCAGTAGTTTCAAAGCACTTCAAAATGATCCATCCTAGTTCACTTTTAATACCAATGGCAATGACGTCCCTGAAGACAAGCAGTCTATTAGCAGCACTAACCAAGCAATAGCACTGTTACAGGAGTCAGTTCCAAATACAGACATATTCACTCTTGTATCTGGGTACTCCCTCACATTTGTCTCAAAATTACATACTTTGCACCTCATCACAGTAATGGAAGTGACAGCCTTGTAATGAGAAAAAGCAGAAACCAATGATGTTAGTGAGACCCCGCAATGGAAAGCAAACTACCATCAACATCATCACCATCATCATCTTCTCTCCAGGTATCAAACGTGGATGTTGTTTAGCAATATGAGTTGTGTCGGCGGGGGAAGCTATGTGCTTCATTTAACTGGCTGTGGTACATTTTGCTTGATGAAAGTGTGAAGATTCACAATAACTGATGCAGAGAAAAAGGAAGTACAAAGAAGAGCAGGAAACATGACATTCAGTCAACCTGGCGGCAAGAGGTAACAGGTACAATAACTGTGTGTGTGTGTGTGTGTGTGTGTGTGTGTGTGTGTGTGTGTGTGTGTGTGTGTGTGTGTGTGTGTGTGTGTGTGTGTGTGTGTGTGTGTGTGTGTGTGTGTGTGTGTGTGTGTGTGTGTGTGTGTGTGTGTGTGTGTGCCCTCTGTTTGATCAAAGATAACAACCACACTACATTTGCATGGCCTGTGCTGATTTGCATTTCGCAATTCACAAGGAGACAGATGGACAGATGCTGGCAGAGTGGTAGAAAAGGAACAAGGAAGGGAGGGAGGGAGACAGAGAGCAGAAAGGGAGATGAGGAAAAAGGGAGTGGTGACAAGCTGCTGTCCAGGGAAGCAATTAGATGGACTTGGCTGCTGTCAGTTAAGACAGGAAGATGGAGAACAAAAAGCAAAAAAGAGAAAAAGAGAAATGTACAGTGTTCTAATAGCTCTGTTAGCTGGTGTTGTGCAGTCCGGTGAGAGGAAACACACATGTACAACAAACAGTGCATCCTGGTGGTAGGGATACCCCGATCCACGTTTTTTCACTTCCGATCCGATCCCGATAATTGAATTTGCACATCTGCCGATACCAATACTTTTCTGACACCAGAGCTCTGTTTGCTTTAATATTATTATTATCATTATTGTTGATTTTATATGAGGCTGTAATAAACTCCTCTCTCCAGGAAGTATGAAATGTTTGAACGTATGCATGTATTCTCCCAAAACGCAACTTGAGGTTAATATAAGGTCAGAAAAGGAAGCAGTACAAACTATCTTTGTTCCATTTGGACAATGTGGGGGTCTGAGTTATGTCATCGTCTCATAATAAACTTGTTATATCTTTTAAACCTCAGAATCACTTTATCAATGCCTGGAGAAATTCTTTAGCAACACAGCACATACAGCAATTTTTCCAGCACTAATGCAGCACAAATGATTGAGACTATTTTCATGGAGTTTTGGGTGGAGTAGGACGCAGCTTCACGGAGGTGTGAATCGCCTGCTACAGCGGAGGAGCGAGCTGTTCATTGTTTTGATGCCGTGGTCAGCGCTGTTCTCCTCGACGAGCTGGCGTTTTAAAACGGTGATGTCTGTGCCGCCTTGATGTATTTAGCATAAAATACGTCCAAACAACGGACATGTTGTCATGAAAAGCTGGATAGCACAGTGCTGCTACGTTAGCCTGCTAGCTGGCTGCAAAAAGTGGAATGGATTTCCTGACTCATTACTCCTCGTCTCATTGAGACCCGCCTCCCTTCAGGAAATCCATTCCACATTTTGCAGCAAGCAGGGAAACTTTAGTGGAGTCATTTCATCAGACAGTAAAGCACATACACGGCTTCATGGATCGGAAATCTCTGCAGGTTAGATTGGAAAAAAATTCCAATCCATGAATTACGTTGGGCCCCCAGCTACCTCAGTTTGGTAGAGCATGAGACTCGCAATCTCAAGGTAGTGGGTTCATGTCCCACAGCGGGCGCCACCTTCCTGTGGGCTCACCACCCGCAGGAAGGTTCTTAATCGGTGCAATGTGATCTGGGTGACAGTGCTCAGACTGCCACCCCCACGACCCAGAAACAGATAAGCGGGAGAAAATGGATGGATGGATGGATGGATGGATTTGATGGAATTACATTGGTATCGGAACCCGATACCAATACTGGATCGGATCGGCCCCATCCCTCGTACCCGGGTCCATTTTCTATAGCATAGGATATGGACCCCACTGTATAAATTGTACAAGCATTACATTAAACCAATTTATAAGCTACATTACATAAATGTGTATGTGCTTTCAGCATTCACACAATAGTAACTCAAAACTTTATTATTATTATTATTATTCTGACTAATTTGCCGCCGCGCTACAGCGCCTTCAATCTTTAACTGTTTTGAACTGTTCAAATATCAAAACGTGCAGCTAGTTCATCAGACAACTGCGATGATGGAAGCTTTTTTTTTGTCTTTAATCGTTTCCGAATAAATCTAAAATAAAACATGAAACAATGTCCCACACAAAGCGGATGGGAGAGGCGCCCCATGGAGATCAAAGCAGATGAAAGGAAGAGGAAAAACTTTGTTCTTCAAGGTGACAGACGCTGATCTCCTTTGATCTGTTATGATTGCCTGCAGTGAAGACGCAGAAATCAGCTTTATTCAACCATCAGCATTCAGTTGGATTTTCTACTGGATATTCATACCTCTAGTTAGATACTCTTTCTCTATTTGCAGCTATGAGTTATATGCGCCAGGGAAGCAGTATGCACCCTATACCACCACCAGGCACCAGCCTCACACTGTTTGGGATGGACCTTGTGGGGCCTTTGCCCAGGTCAGCCAATGGAAACTGCTACATCGCTGTCTTCACAGACTGTCTGACTAAGTGGACTGAGGCAGAGGCCATACCCAATCAGGGAGCCTCAGCCATTGCCAAAACACTCGTCAAGCTTGTCTGCCGCTACTCCAAAGTCAAAGTACAGATCACTGATCAGGACCGAGAGTTCTGCAACAGTGTCAACAAGGAGCTATGCAGACGTCTTGGTATAGACCACTGCACCACAATAGCACACCAGTCCAACTCCCACAGCAAACGATACAACCTGACCCTCTGCAATGCCATTGTGGAGTGTGTCAACAAGAAGCAAGGCAACTGGGACGAGTACATCGACCCCGTCCTGCTACACTGCAGGACCATACATCACAAGGAGACTAAGAAGTCTCCCTTCGAGCTGGCCTTTGGGCGGCAACCAACCCTGCTCATCAAGGAGGAATTTTCTGTTGGAGAAGCCAGCAAGCCAGCAGGAGAGGATGAACAGCTGCAAATCAGGATAGATTCAGCAATGCATCTTTTCAACCTGCAGCAAAAAGCAAAGGTTGACTTAACTGATGCAAAGCGCAAGCAGAAGCCACACTTTGCCGAGCATCACCAGCCTCCCAGCTACAAGGTTGGAGGCCTTGTCCTCCTCAACAAGGGTGACAAGCTTGCACCCAGATGGACAGGACCGCATGAAATTGAAGAGGTACTATTTATTTGATTTATTTAAAATTTCATTAATTCCCCATGAATTGAAGAAAACAACACATAAATAGTGATAGACTATTGTTATACAATATTTTATGTTACATTATGCTACAAAATGTTGTTTATTTTCGAATTAATTTGTTCTCTTTCGTTATTCAGGTCCGTCCTGAAGGAACCTTTCGGCTGAGGGGCATCAAGCCGCTGGTCAATGTCATGACGATCAAACATTACTGTCAAGCACACCGGCGCCTCAGTTCCTCCTCCCACACTCCATCACCTGGTGTCAGTTTACCGCCTCCAAAAAGGAGAAGAAGCTCTTCTGACTGTGAAGTGATTGGAATCACCCTACTACCTCCTTTGACCTTCAACCCAGTTGATGAGGAATGGCAGGCTCACCATGCCAAACTGCTTGGCTACACAGTCACAAAGAAACTTGAAACATTAGCAGCTAGTCAGACCATTGACTATGAAGAGAAGCCAAAGAAGACCATTCCAATACTTGGTGACGGCAACTGTTTCTTCCGCAGCATCTCCTACCTTCTGACTGGTTCCCAGACAAGCCACAGAATGCTGCGTGACCTCACTGTCCAGTACATGAGGAAGAACAATAAGACCTTCAGCAACCTGGCAGCAATACCTGACTATGCATATTCTAGCAACATGGCCCAGTCTGGAGAGTATGCAACAGATGTGGAGATAGCAGCAATTGCCAGCCTTCTGTCAACACCAATATGGACATTTGCACCATTTGGTCATAGGTGCCGCTGGCAGTGTTTCTCCCCGCTACCAAATGTGCCATCTCTATTCGCACCAACAGGCAAAGCCATGTACTTGAAGAACATGTACGAGCACTTTGAACCTGTTGTTACTTTATAATAGTGTATCTGTAATGACAATATCAACTTCCGGTTCCGGTGGATTGACGTTTGGCTGCGCTCTTGTGTTTGAAATTCGATCTTGGACTATTTTTAGAATATTTTTCTGCTTTTCTGCTTTGATCCTGAATTTTGGACCTTGGCTCGGGTGTTAACTCCTCAGTTCTGGACACCAGTAAAATGCCACGATCATTGACAACATCTTTACCAATATTTTGGGAAATGAAATCAACAGTGGCCTATTGATATTTGATATTACTGAACACTTACCTATCTTTACTCTATACAACTGTAATCTAAAAAAAATGAAAGATACCATGACATTTTTTTTATGTCATTTTCTGTTATTTCCTCTCTTTCTTATCCACCAACCATCACCAATGTAAGGAGGCAAGAAACATACCTGATTCTGTTGTAAGTTAATTACTGTTAAAAGTTGTACCACTGCTCCTAATAGGAGATGTGACAATTTATATGAAAAAAGGAATTGAATTATATAAAATGTATGGCTGTGGAGATCATGATCTTTCATTCCAATGTTAATGGACCTGCTTAAAAATATAAATAAATATAAATAAATAAATAAACCCACTATAATACTAATACTAAAGTGTGTGTGTGTGTGTGTGTGTGTGTGTGTGTGTGTGTGTGTGTGTGTGTGTGTGTGTGTGTGTGTGTGTGTGTGTGTGTGTGTGTGTGCAATTGTGATATCAAATTACAACAGAGAGCAACTGTTTAAATTATGATAACATGTATGAATGAATTTATACCGGTTTTTTTTGTCTCATTTGACTGTTGGTATTGGGCTCTGCAAAAAAAAACAATACCACATCCCATATCACTAACGTGAAGAGGTCAAATGTTATACAGATTTGTGGCAAACAATATAATCTGGACCATCGTCACCAGAGAAAACCGCAAACCAACAGCAAAAAGTTAGATGGATCACTCTTTGTGGAGTAGTGAAAGAATGAACATAGACAGAGAAAAAGTTGACTACTACGAGTGGCAAATGGCGTTACTGCCACAGGACACAAACTCCATTTTTGCCTCTCTGCCTGTGTATTTTATCCACGCTGTCACACACACACACACACACACACACACACACACACACACACACACACACACACACACACACACACACACACACACACACACACACACACACACACACACACACACACACACACACACCATCCAGCATGTGCTGTCTTCATTACTGGACAGGGCAGCAACAAGCACAAAGAGCTCTATTGAAAGGCAGGGATTCCCAGGATAACCCTGGGTATTGTATT
Organism: Lipophrys pholis; assembly: GCF_963383615.2. NCBI lineage: Eukaryota > Metazoa > Chordata > Actinopteri > Blenniiformes > Blenniidae > Lipophrys > Lipophrys pholis. Next base: position 20,109,035 of record NC_137640.1, on the reverse strand, counting down.
CCCTGATCTCCGGTTCCGCAGTGCTGCCGAATTAGTACACATACCTCTGGACTGGCGACGTCATGTAAAAGCCGCCTGCTCACTGTGGCTATTCTGCTGGCAGGATGGATGGATTTATGCATGAAGATCCTAACAGGCTGGCAAACAGGCTCCTCTGCTTGGGCCTGGGTACGTATGTAAATGTGTACATCTGTATCTATGAGCCTGCCGAGCTGCCTGTCTGCCATTCTGACAATCTGGCTGACATTTCAATTTAGACTTCACGTTGAAAAGTTAGATTTATCATCCTGAAATCTCACCGGCTACTTCTTCTTGAGAGAAGTAATAATGAGAAATAATTCTCATGACTTCCAGCATGTTTGGGATCTAAAATAGGGAGTTAATTAAAGACAACATGCCCAAAGTCTATAAATAAATAATCATAGGCTATGAATTTGGATGACGTTTAATTGGACTATTTGGTCAAAGCAGTGAAGTTCTCTTACATATTAGATGTGGACAGTGAACTAGCCATTAGACTAAACAGACTCATCATTTATTATTAGGCTTTTGGCAACAGGTGAGGTCAAAACATTTTGGATGAGAAGCCATACATTTAAATTAAACTCCACAGAGCTGAAGTCTGAATCTGCCAAATCTGTAGCCAACTCATAATCTGGTCTGATAATGAGATTTCATCAAGCCCTGGCAATCCCACCAGATAGTAAATGTGCACATGAGGACAGATAATAATGGATGCCTAAATATTTGAATGCAGGCAGTGGACCAGCTAACAAGCTGTTAGTAAGTCACTTTCCAATTCACTAATGGTGAGGAAATTATCACTGGAGGTAGAGATGTATGAGGACAACAGAGAGGCTGAAGGCTGAAATATTTGCAAAATTGACCCAGATCAAAGAAATATCAAAAACTTGTTAGGGAATAGTTGCATGAAAAAAGAAGAGGTGTGCTTCAGGTATTTGTGTTGGGGGAGTGGGTGTCCAGGGGAAAAATCATTATTAACCAAGGAGCTGAAGCAACGGCCTGAAGCAAAGCCGCAAATGGAGAGATATACACACACAGCAGGACACGCTTAAACACACACATTAACACAGATACGTGCACCGCAGGACACACTGACATAAACACTCCCATCAGTTTGACCTAATAAGTCCATCGGTGGAGACTGGCTGAGTGAACTGATATGGTCATGAGTACAGACGCATGCCAAAGCTGTTCCGAGCAGCACATTTCAAATAGAGCAGAGGCCAGGGAGAGAGGGGGGAGCAGACACCACTACACTACTGTACAAACAGAGAAAAACACCCCGGATCATCATAAAACAGGCAAAAGATAACTGGTGCTTCATAGTAATTTAAGTTGTTTATGACCAAAGAATGACATGAGAATCTGTGCACTGTAATCATATCTCAACTCTGAGAATGGTCTATTTAATGGAATCATTGTAATTGTAGTTAAGTCTAAGGAAATGCCTATTAGCTTATCGCTAACTACACAGTAAAACTACACCCCTGCCAAAAGAAATTCCAAGATATTCTAATGAATGATAACCAATGAGCAGTCATTACAATCACTATTTGTACCAGTAATTACTTGTTTCACTTCAAAATCAGATTATGAATCCAATATCACAGAGCCTTTGAGTCTGTAATTGAGAACTGTGTTCTCCAATGCATACAAATACACAAAATAAACTTTCACAGTCTCAAGAGAGCTCAACGATATCTTGTGTCCTGTGCATGATTGTCTGTGTTTATCGTATCTGCATATGCGATATGTTGCAGACTGGGAATATTTCTGCCTTTCACACCAATTACAGGAATGTCTGGCCCCACAAAAACACACAGTTTTCTTAGGGGGAATGACGACATGTTTAATTTCCTACTGGCTTGACAGCAGCATCTGAATCACGTCTGTTTCTTAAATATCAGTACTGATGTTTGGATAGGATAAAAAAATCAAAACAGACTTTTGATGTGATTCTGAATACATGCATCTATGTAACGGTGTAGTCATTGAAGAGACATGGTGGCAAAAGTTGACAATCGCAGAGCCATAAATACGTTTTTGACAAATAGTAAACAGGTAAAGATTACTGTGTATATGAGACTGCCATTGGGAAGATCTGGGTGAAAAACAAATGTCATGCTGGAAAACATCCAATTTCCATTTTTTACATGCAGTTCTTCCAAAGTATGTTGGAATCTATCCAATTAAAATTGGGAGAAGGGCAAAGTACACTCTGGACAGTGCCAACATGAATAAAAAGCAAAACCTGCTAATGTGCAATAAGGATCAAGCATTTTTTTCAATTTGACGAGAAAAATATATGATATAGTGTTTTTCAAGATACGCTAATGCAATGGCCAGCAAGAATTGCCAAAGTAACATCCATCCAGTTAATCTCTCCAGGGCTGGGGTGACCAATTAATTTTATAGACGGGCCACAAGAAGAACTAGGACTTTGTTGCAGAGCCCAGCTATAATTTCACTCCAGTTCAGTTTAATATACCCATATCTCTCAAAGCGGTTTGTTAAATGGTTTTGGTCAGCTTGCATTCCAGTCCTGCATCAGTACTCAACTTAATACTGTTTGGTCTAGTACTAATAATATAAAATCTCAAACAAGGTGATCTGTTCTCCACGGAATAGTTACATGACTTTACAAATACAGTATGTATTTGTTGAAAACTAAACACTCATGTTTTTCCAGTAATGAATACCTCAACCCTGGCTTATCCATGCTGCGACGCTGGTTAATTTCTTGCCAGGGTAAAAACAAAAAGTTAAACATCAAACAAGGAGAACATGCAAATTGCACACAGAAAAGCTCCTGGCAAAAAAACAAGAGTACAAGTACACTGCAGTGCTGACCAACAACTTATCTCATAGAGACTTAATCACCTAAAGATTAAAACATTAAAGTAACAATAACACTGTGTGGAAATATAGGAGAGGATCAACAAATGATCATGCACCCTCTTCATATCATTAAAATGTATTTTTATATTTATCATACATATCACTGAGCTCAAAGGCTGATAATAGCAGCAGAAAAATCTAAAACCAATATAAAACCAATTTCATATTTTAGGATAATTTGACGTATAACAGTTGCACTCCGTTGTAATTTGGCATCTCAATGGCAAAAACACATAGCTTGTGTATTGTGATATGAAATTCACAACAGAGTTTAATATATTCTCGATTAACAAAAGAATTTGCAAAACTAATTTCATAGCAAGTGCATTCTGTTTAGAAGTGCCCAGTTTGAATTTAATAAAAGATCATTAACCATGCAGTATAGCAAGTAGGTGAATCATCCTACATCACGTAATATTGATCATTATTGTTACTTTTTTGTCGCAATGAGCACTTTGATCTGTTGATCACTGCCCTTATTTGAAACTGAGCACATTGCTTCAAAAGCAGCTACAATCCTGTAAGATAGATGAGAAAACGACGTACCCTGCCTCATGCAGATTCCTGGATAATTCTCTGCTGAGGGCTCAGCAACACTTTGAGCCACGATTAATTACAGTCCACTTCCATCACACACAAGTAGGAACTCATGATATCACTTGTTAAAATCCTGCCTCGCAAAGTTCAATGTTTATTTGTGATAATTCTTTCTATCTTTGTCTTCATTTCCAAAAAGTTCCTTTGGTTTTAGCACAGTGGTGCTTCCATCAACAATATGTTATATGAGCGAATAACATCACATACTCTTGTGTGTTAATAATTGATTCAAGAATTTAATCATCACAAATAACTGTATTATGAATCTCATCATGAAATAAGAATGTTGGGAAATAAATAACTGGCAAGTGAAGTACCTATGTGAAATTTGGTTTCAAAGCTTTGTCTCATACTCCTGGATGGTGGGGACATTCCTGCTCAGGATGTTGAAACCTAACTTTCAGTGTTTCAAAGTGGAACCCTCCATTTTGTTTTTCTAGGCATTCATCCTATCTGAAGAAATGTCTGTACAGATACTGAGCTAAGTATTTGTGGAACGAAAGCAGCTCAATAGTAAACATTAAGCATCTTGTAACGACACTTAAAAATGAAAATCTGATTTGTGCTGATGCTCAAATTTCCTTACAAATGTAACTCGTCTTTAAATTTGAGTAAAGAGTACAAGTAAAGAGTATCAGTATTTCTGCAGCTACTTCTAGTAGGCAGAGGAGGAGTAAAGAATCACTATATACTGGCGAGCTATTGAAAATAACGCTGGTCAGTTTGTCTAATACAGCAACATTTTTAAATAACCTGTTCCATATTGTTTTTGTATTGTATTATATATAATTCCATTGTTATCTGTGCATCTTATAGAAGGACAAATATGAAGCAAATCCCATAACTTGCTTCACTCAGACTCAGTAACATTTAGATTGTCTCTGTGTTACACCAGTTAGATCCACTTTTCTCAGTACATTTGGAATGAAGATGCATTTTTCAACCAAAGTTATGGGGTCTCCGACTGGCTTGGAGGCCTTGACCTTCAGCTGTTCACAGATTTCATTGACACTACTCGACATCTCGTTAAAAAAGCGTATACCTAACGTATTTCATTTATCTACTGGCTCAAAGAAATGATACAACACAGAGGCGATTCAAAATATACTTGGCTTCCCCATTAGGGATCTTCGGCCCCGACAGTGGCTGTCGACTGCCTCATTAGCAACAGCACTGCTATCACAGCCACACTCAGTAAATCATATGTGATCTGAGTGTAATGCAACTCGGTAAAGAGCAACTTTAAAGGAAGCGTTTCTCAAATAAACTCAACTGATCTAAAATGTCACTTTGATAAAACCAAAAGGAAGAGACACAGTAAGGCCTTAGAGACACGGAAGTAACAAAAAAACAATTAAGTGAAGGAGGGCGCTCAGTAGAAGAATTAACAGAACGTAACAGAGGACACTCAACATTAGTGAGTACTTTTTTCTTTCACTATCAGCTCCAGTGACATTTTTCTGCCTCAAGATTCCTATTGCTGCTGAGTTACTGCCCTCACTGAAGTGGAAATGTTCACAACAGTAGGCAGCCAGTTTCTGTGGAGAAAATTCAGACACAACATAGAAAGTTGGCATATATAACTTTGATAATCATTAACTAGTGTGTTTCTTCATCCAAGCTGAAGGTCAGAACTTCAGCCGCAACATTTCAGAGGCTCACGTTAAAAAAAAAAAGAAAGAAAAGAAAACTCAAAAATGGTTTAAACAAAGCAAAATAAATAAGAAAAACTTATTATTTCTTCTTTCTGTGAGGTTGGAGAAGCATAAAAGGTGGAAGAGGAGGAGACAGAGGGAGAGAGATGTAAAGAAGAGTGTGACTCAGACTGTAAACACTTGGAGGGATGACGTTATCCAGCTACTCCGAAAACTGATCCGGTGGCTGGCATGTCCGTGTCATAAACACACATAAAAGACTCACAGACAGAGTCCATGCTGTCCTCGACAAAACACACAGAAAAGTTCAGAAGTAGAGAGCATTTGTCCTAACATACACTCAACGTGCACGCATGTGCATTACATCAATACAAAGTGTTATATCCCGGGAGCTGAGGTTGGGTGGAAGTATGTGTTTACAGTTGATGAGGCGACAAGCCAGGAGGGGTTACTGGATCAAGGTAAAATATTCAGTCCTTACACACACACACACACACACACACACACACACACACACACACACACACACACACACACACACACACACACACACACACACACGCACGCACGCACACAGAGTGAAAAGTTACATCGGCTTGAAATCAATCTGCCACATCTCTGACTGAAGCGGTCGGGGATCTCCCAACACACATGCAAGAGCACACGTAGGCTCACACGTTCTCCAGTGCAGGAAACAGTGCCCACCCATCCCATTGCATCGGCACTCCACTTCAAGCCAGCTCCTTTGTATTAATAGGATCAGAATAGCCGCCATTATGGGTTTCTGTAGGAACTTGTCCATTTCAACAACAACAAAAAGGCATTAAGAGACAACAACTGATCAATGGACCTCATGCACTGAACATGTAACAACTGAATGGTTGGAGTAGAGGACTGCATTAGGAAGGGACTCTTGCAGGACCTGAGCAAATTTTGCAGGAGCGGGCAGATTCATGTTTGCTGCTGGCAGGCAGCAAATTCAAACCCTGCCTCTCCAGACTTGCTCTAACAAGAAAAATGGAGTCACCAAAAGATGTTGACAACAAGATTAAAGCTGGGTTGTTCTTCACCCAATCAAAGGAAGAAAAATCTCATATATGGAGACTATATCGGTGTTACTAACGGTGAAGGCAAGGAAAAGGAGTTTGCTGTAATGTATGTGAGAAAGCATTCATTTACCTGAGTCAACGAGCTGACTCAGGTACCTCAGGTTTGAGACAACACATCTACTCACTTTTCCAAAGGCTAATCTCCCAGTAAGCACAAACTCATGAACTCATTGCTCGCAACTGCTTTCTAGATATAGTCCAAGACTTTGTTCACATACCAGGAAAAGAACTCTTTCTTATATCCTGACATCTAGAGGAATGAGCACATGCATGTGAGGTTTGGTCACGGACAAGATAAAACCCAATAAAGAAAATGTGGATGTGCCATCTCAACAGATATACAGGCTGAAAACTACCGCAAAACATATTTCCTTTAAGTACTATCTATGAAGACTTTGTTTGGAGGAAGTGGTTTGCAGCTCCTTGAGGATGGTTTGTCAAAGACACATGATCCAAAGAGTTTTTTCAAAAGCAGTCAGCATTTGGCCTTGATACCTCGCTTCTGGGTGGATGTGATTTCTTTGTTACTAATAGCGGGTCCAACAATATTGCTGGTCTCCGGGGACATACCCGGCTGAATCCGTTTTTCATCAGTGAGGTGGCCAGGACGCCTGAGCTGTTTGATTTGCTGACAAGTGCAATAAAGTTGATCAAATATATGTTTGTGTATGAATGTATTCCTTTTATTTCTTTTATCTATTTTATTTTAATTCCTAAAACAACTTAAGGGTGCTACTAACTCCTCTCCCAGCACTTCACTTATGTTGGCTTAGTCCATTAGGGTGACGGAGCAGTGCCACGCTGCGGCTCCGGATCCCCTTCTCTCTGAACCACCAGTGTTTGCACTTCATGTCTGGAACAGCTGATGGGAACTAGTGACAAATTAGCAAAGCATCTTCACCTGATATTCAAAATTGTAACAATCCTCAACCTAAAAATGGAATACTAAACAAATGCTAAGCAAGTAAAAATTAAAAATAAATGCATTTAATGACTAAGCTCAACATAGTGCTAGTGTTTCCATTTTTAGTTTCTTTCCATTAAACTTTAAAGGGGTCATATTATGCAGCTTTTCACTTTTAACACTTTCACATGGGTCTCGTTGGTGCAAACATTATGTATTCAAAGTGTATTGCCCCAAATCCAGCTTTTCCTTGATTTCCACCCATTTGAATATTGGATCATAGGAGCTGCATTCACAATCTGCTGTGTCTGTGCGAGCTGGACTGGCTCCGCCCACACATGCCCATCTTGGGAAGAGTAGGAAGTACTTCCTCTCGTGGTGCCATGTGCCAGAGCAGAGCTGTCTAATTGTGGGAGGGTTAAAGGGAGGGCCTACCTTGATTGGGATTGGCCAAACCCCCAATGACACTATATAGGGTTTAAATCCTGATTCGCTCGTTAGAGCACACACTTTTAAAAACTGTAACCAGAGAGAGAAATGAGAGGCTTTCTTCACTTCTGGGGACGTATAATCCTGTTAGAAAACTATTAGAAAGTGAATTTTGCATAATATGACCCCTTTAAGCAGCTGTTTTGACTCGAGCAACAATTGAATGAGAAGGCAGATGAGGGCAACATCTCATAAATAAAAAGTATGTAAATAAGTGCGTTCTCTATAATTTGATCCTTTTTAACAAATTAAAAAATAAATAAATAAAAACTCTTACATCACCTCACTTTAATACAACAGTTTGTGACATGACCACATACGGTATATCTCTATAGTCGCCAGTCATTGAGCTTTAATGACATGCTGAGATATTCTTATGCAGAGAACGCATTTGTACAGAACTACTTCTGAGAGAGTCGACATAGGATGTTTTTTACTGCAGTTAAATGTTATGACAAATATCACACTGTGTGATTTCAGGCTGTCTGAAACAAAAGTGGAAATTTTTTTTTTTTAAAAAAGCTTCATGAAACAAGGGAAATATAAACTTTGTTGGACGAGCTAAAATGAGATGAGGAAAGTCTCGGGGAGACAACATCTTGGATCCAGTTAAAAGACCTGTACCATCGACAGACCTGGGTTATCTTTCTACTAAAATAACAAAAGTCACTGGCTGTGCTCCCAAATCTCTGGCAATCATGAACAGGCTTTCATAGTAACACTGTTTCCAACGGCACAAGCGCTTTCTCCGTCCACCTTTTTAAGATGTGACATAAGTCGAACCTCTAACTGTTTGCCTATTTATCACTCCGTCACAATTATCCAGTGTAATTACACTGCGAGGGATTTCTGAGCTTTAGCGATGAAAAACTGTCTACAGCAATCAGGCTACAATGTGAAAAGACACTCCAACCTCACAGCATGAAAACCTCTTTATCAAATCTGAGCTGGGAGCTTTTCTGTCATGAATATCGATTTTCTCTGGATTCTCCACACAACAATCCAAAGACACGCGTGTGTATGCACATATGAAACACACACACACACTCAGACTCACACACTAATAGGGTGAGACGGGGATCTCACTACTAACAATATGATGGGAAGACGACCCACTCGGCCAACGCTGTGAGGCGACGACGCGAACCACTGCACCAAGCTAAAACATAAAACTCTGAGTCTGTAATGAGTTTGATGAAGCTGACAAATCCCGCCATGTAGTCTGTTCGCAGAGGCTCAATGCCTTTACTCTCTCACAAGATTGAGCTGTATTTGTTACACTGATGACAATAAAACTGTTCTATCCGAGGGTCCTGCCAAAATGAAATACTAACCTTCAAGACAGTCAATATCTCTGAAAAACTTCTTCAGCTTAATTTAAAGAGAAATCAAACTCACAAAGGCTGGGAGACCTTGTTGCTAAAAGACTGACATTCTTGGGATAAAGATGAATAGTAAATGATACAGGAAGGTCATGGAAAACAAAAAGAAAGACTGTTGAGTCACTGTGGAAGCCAAAAGTAACTAAAAGAGCTACAGCATGAATGATAAGTGAAAGATCGATAACAAAAAGAGGAGAAAAACACATGATGAAAAAAAAACATCCCCGAACTCAGCCCCACAGCAGCGGCCTAATTCGTACAGCAGCCCGGCTGCTGGTCCGATGAGGGTCCCGTGTTTCATCAATCTCTCCTCTACCCTGAAACACCATAAACCTTTTGGACAAGCTGTTGTTTTGATGTCTCAGCTGTTTACTGCTCCCTTCCACTTTCTGAAAGTGTCGTGTTTCAGACGCTTGGTTGACTGCCCGGACTAAATATAGACTCGATGTAAGATTTCCCTGGAAAGGGACACACTCTTGGGGTGTGTGTGTGTGTGTGTGTGTGTGTGTGTGTGTGTGTGTGTGTGTGTGTGTGTGTGTGTGTGTGTGTGTGGGGACCTGAGTCTGTTATATAGTTATATTTTGAGGATATAATACATTGAGGGTCGTGTCAAGCTTAGAGTCGAGGCTTGGTAGTTGTAGTTATGGTGAGAGTTGCACAAGTGTGTGTGATTGGGAGAAGTTTGTAACTAATGTGGTACTTTTACTTCTCTGAAATATGGAATCACAGGGTAATCGAGGTAATTTGTAAGATAAGGCTAGAAAGCCTACAAGGCATTCCCAGCCTCACACTTGTGTTAGAAACTGATGCTTTGGCCGGCATGCAACAATGGAATCAGCCTTGTGAAAATGAAATGACTTGACCAGAAATAAAAATGTTTTCCTTTTGTTGGCATTTTGCTTGAAAAGCCCAAGATGCTTCCCTCACATCCACTGATATAACACATACATGCATTAAGGTCTTTTTGTAGTTTGATTAAGTTGAACATGAAATAATAATGTTGTGTCAGTCACCCAAATTCCAGTCTTTATTGAGCACAATAAATATTTGGATAGCCGCGTCTATAACATATAACTAACTCATCCACTACTTTCGTAGGATCAAAACTGTTATAAAAATGTGTCTAAAATATGTATGATAAATTAAGGTAGGCATGCGCTGATTGAGACATTGTGAAGTGCAAATTAAACAGACTGCTAGATAAAAGTCAAATAACACAAACTGTTAACCTGCAACATACATGATATTTAACCACTGTCAGTATTACCATCAGTACTTTAGTAGGTCGTCCCAATTTGCTCTAATTTCCTTAACGTAAAAATAATGCTATAGCAATAAAAGACACACACGTCCACAGGCTTTTAAGTGTTTCTAAAATATCTTACATGGTTTCAAAACTTCATTTGTTCCACACGATTCACTCCAGTCACAGACAGGATACCTCCACTACACAGCTTTCCATAAAGTTACTAATACAAATACTGTAAGTAGTGACAGACGTGTGTGTGTGTGTGTGTGTGTGTGTGTGTGTGTGTGTGTGTGTGTGTGTGTGTGTGTGTGTGTGTGTGTGTGTGTGTGTGTGTGTGTGTGTGTGTGTGTGTGTGTCAACATCTATCTTTGTGAGAACCAATTAAAACAACGGGACATTTTGATTTGGTGTCTCTCTTTCAAACACAGTTCAAAGGTCAAAGTTGTGGTTGAAGCGTTTCGTTGTGATTCTTAACTCGAACGGATAAATAAATAATCCATTCTGTTTCTTTGAGTCCTCACAAGTAGAGATGTACAGGAGTGCTTTTGTATACATCTAAATGTTTGGTTAGATGTGAGTTTTACCTGTCCCTTTGTTGCGGTCCACAAAGCAGTACTTGAGCTCGTATTCTTTCAAAATTTCATGGACTTCCTGTGAAGGAAAAAAAAGAAGAGAGAAACTTAAGCTACACATCCAGAGCATCTGGGTGTTCAATTGAACTGAATGTACATTAAAAAAAATAAATACAGCAAAAACAAATACTCAAATACACAACACAATATATGAATCGAAGTATCAGATCTCATTATGACCAATAGCAAGTGGACACCATTGTCATATTGTAAAATAACTTAACCTGAAAAATGTCTTTAAATCCCATCAATGTCTAAATGAACCATTTTAATAATATATATATTCATCCCGCACCGTGTGTCTACCTAGAGTTTTGTTTTTGATCAGCTATAAAATACATGATAAAACTGTTAAGTCAGTTCATTCTTAAAACCAATCTGATGAGGTTATTTATCAGTTCATTCAGTCATTTTTCTCAAAACTATCAAGAGTAATACCACATCCAGTCATAATGTCTGATCACAATCGATACAAACCTTTAACTGAAGCAAAGGAATATATGACAATATAGAACATTCTCCCAACCAAATATTAGGAAAAAAAATTGACTTTAAGTTTGAGTGATTTCTGATCAAACTGCAGGACACTTCACTTTTCAACTCAATACATGATGACTAAAATACATTTTATTATTTTATATACAAAAAAAAAAAAAAAAAGGAGTGAATGCTAAAAGGCCAAAAGGACAGTGAAAAAGATGAAAACTCTAGTTATTGAAAACTTTTCTATTTTTGAAATGAAATATAAATGTGTGGAAATAAAAAAAATTAAGAAATTTGAATCACAAAATAAATGATTCTTCAACACAATGATGAACTCTTGTCTTTCTTTCTTTTTATATTTTGGAAGCTTTCCCAAATGCTGTAATTTCTTTCAAATGAACAATAAAGTTGTTTTTTTTAAATATGTTTTGAAAGATGAAAAGCTTCTCGGCTGCGGTGCCTGTTAAGCCGAAAAGCTCCAATCAGCATGAGGGTACACACACTGATGCACAAAGAAGGTAGTAAATGAGCCTCCACTCCTCTCCAGCAATGTGTTCTTGTTGCATCTAAGACAGAATGTGATGAAGCGAAACCCAAAAGAAGAGCAAAGAGATAGAAGGAATACCAGGACAAGTATCCCTGCTGAACTCCGCCGCTCACTGTGAACTCTCTGTGAGCCGTGGTGCCGACCCACGCTGAGTCACAGCGACACACACGAGCCAACGACAAGCGCAAAGTGTTTAGCACCTGGCAAGAAGTTTGTTTTTTTTGTTTTGTTTTGTTTTTCCTGAGATATGAGCCACTTCGTGCATAGTCAAACCTGTCCAGCAATACAAGCGAGGAAACGGGAGCACGGTGAGGGGGAATCATCAAAACAGAAGAAAACACACAGGAAATACAACTAGTGCACAAAATAAATAAATAAATAAAATGTCTCAGAGATTATATAAAACCTGCTTTTGTCAATAGGTCGATCAGGGGTAAAGCGGGGGGGGGGGGGGGGGGGGGGGGGGGGGTTTCCATAGAAATACTCAAACGCATTGTGCATTATGTTAAGTGACACCAAATTTGCTTCTGTCAACTCAATGGGAAATGTTCCACTTTTCTATCCAAGGCAACTTTATTTGTAAAGAACATTTCTTTTAAAAACACTTTACATTACCAACCATTCACCCGGTAAGATGAAGAGCCAAAGCATTAAGAATGCTAAATAGAAACAAAAAAAGACAAAAAGTAATAGAAAACAGAAAAAAATGTAAGGTGGGAATTTCCCAGTTTAACAGTGTTTTGCTATATTTTACCAGAACTTTCTCTACCTAATCAGGAGTATCCCACTTTCTAATTTTGACTAATTTAATTAATTTAATTTACAGTCTGTGTAGTGCTAGGGTAAATCTCTACAAGAGGCCAGGGTGAACATATAGCGCATGTTATAAATACAGTAAATAAAGGGAAAAATATTGTTGAACTAATCCAGGCACAGTACGCAACAAGTGAAAACTAAAAACTTTTTTATAAGCAAAATGTAAAAAATGCAAACAGCTTATGAAGAACGTATTTAATAACAGTTTGTTCTTTTATTCACTTGAAATGCCAGCCACCTGACCTTTGTATTGCAGCGTTTCGCTGTCACATAATGTTCACAAGTGTAGAAACGATTAGATACGCATGTTCGACCAGAAACAGTCACACCACGATAGCTTTATTTAAAAGCTTTAAATAAAAAATTTCATTCCAAAAAAGGCACAAAAACATAGTTTGAGTCGGGCTATGATTAGGTTCTCTAGAATGCACATTGTTCTGTTTTTCGGTTCCTCTCACCACCATGCAGTCCACCCTCATGGAGAGCAGGCATGTTCCATATCAGTGAAGACCATTAAAGGCAACCCACACAGAGGTTCAGCCAGCTCACCCTTCAAATCAGCAGAGTGAGCTGTAATCGTCACAACAGAGAGAAGGAGAAAGGGTGTTGTGCTCCACATTGTTCTGCCTTTTGATTTATTTGTCCTGGTACAAAAAACCCCCAAAAAACTAACAACATAAAGTAAAAGTTTTGTGGAAATTCAGATTTTTGATATCATTCTGTTTAAATCTAAAATACCATTCAATACCAGATCTCACAGTGCAGTTTATTTTGCTTATAAATAACATAAACTTTATAGCTAGAAATTTCTTTGAACAGAGAAAATACTCCAAGAGAATGTGGAAGCTTGCATCACTTGTTCAGAAATGAAGGCGACAGCATTCTCAAGAAAGGCTCAATTCTGTCACAAATAACTTATAGTAATCTTTCTCTTTGGTAAAGCAGTAGTACACATTTGGGCTGTAATCAATCAGACAATGGACAATTAAACAACAAGGCGAATGCAATAAGTCTATGACAGGATTAAATACTGCCAACCATAGTGCCACTTCTATTTCTATTTCTCCCTCGGTTTTTAGTGCTTACATGTGTCTATTCATTTAACGCGGTGGTTCTACTGTTATCAGATTTCATGGTGTTCCTGCTCTGTCTTTCTCTGGACCTTCATGCAAGCAGAGCTCCTTTAGTAACAAGTAAACTGACATTCCGACAAATATGTCGGCCTGCATAGACGCAACAGAACTGGATTTCATTATGAGTGACTATCAAGTTGAAGAAGTGTATTTCCATCCTCTGCTACTGATCAGATACTACAGTACCAGACAGCATACAGACTCATTTACTTGCATTGAGACAAGGTTACATTGTGCCACTCGGTGCCCTTCTCTCTCTAAAACAGGCCTTCTGCTATTCTGTACTTAAATTGAGCTGGATGTTTGTCTCTCACAGTCCTGGCACATCATAAGACATTTAAAGACTATTTCTAGGAGCGCAAACAATCCTGCCTCTCGTCACAGCCATGCAATTCACCAGCTCAGCACGCCACGCTGCTCCTTTCTTTACGACATTCCAGCTTGTTTCACTCTGTTTCCTTTTGCATTCCACGTTGTAATGAGCTCACACTTCGGCGTCATCCAATCACGCTGTTCAATAATGTTCCACTTGGTGGTATTGAGATTGCCACCACGCTATTTCAGTGGCCTTCTAATTAACACTTCTCTGCGTGTTTCAAAGCAGCCACTTGGCTTGGTAAGGAGTCTGAAAGGCAAACCTGCCAACAGGTAGTCATCCCGAGTTATTTTAATGTCGAAATCAAACTACATGTAATCTGTGTAATTAGGACCATTTAATATCCCAAAACACGATGCAGGTGTGACTGTTGCTGGCTGTATATAATGACAGTCTGTTTTTTAAGTAAAGTGCTGTGTAATGCCAATACAAAACAAATTTTTACTGTGAAACACATAAAGACATAACCTGAGTTTTACTTTTCAATCTTCAATTTGAATAAATATATTTCATGGGAGTTTTCCAGTCTGTTGGTGAACCAGTCTGTATATCTGTCTATCTGTCTGTCTGTGTCCATAGAGCACAGCATTTATTTCGAAGTCTGAATATTTCGCAAAGCTGACCTATTACCGTCTCAGTTAAGGAGCACACCTGTTTTCCCTCGGTCCTGTTTCATTGTCAGCTCATCAAGTCAGTATTCAGTCGGTTTTGACAAAGGTCACCTATACAAATACCTCCAAGTAACACTTCCAATGGCGAAAACTGACATGTCTAGCAAGCCCAGTCAGTGCTCCAGTATTAGCTTGGAGCGTTTAGAAACTCTCATTGCATGCGTGCTTTGGTGCACACTTCGATGGAGCATAAAAGCCAACTGCCCCGAGAGGATGGTTTTGATATGGAATGTGATAACAGCTTGGTCTGACAACTTGTGAGACTGCGCACTGCCTAAACACTGCTGCTTTCAACTGTTATTCACCGATCAGTGGCTGCAATGCAAGAGGAAAATCCCGTCCACAATCCCAGTGTTGTCTCCGCCATGCGTTTTAAGTGTTCCTTACTGCGTTCACAAGTTGTCAGCACTCAAGTCCCATTCAAGCTACAACATTGGCTATCATAGGCATACCTTTAGCAAACAGTTTAATGCCTGTATTAGACAGTCTGTAAATGTGTTGGTTTGTTTTTTGACAAAAAGCACTGTAAAGCAGAGAACTGTGTTACAGGACCCACATTTTGTGTAAACTGACACAACCATTCATTTTAAAGAGGGATTTGAGAAGCCACAATGCAGAGCCACATTTTGCTATTAACTGCTTATTGCCTTGCTTAAAGTTAATCTATCCAGCCCAATCTCAGATAGTTTTATAGACTACTTATGGATAATTTGCCTTTTCTGCACACAAGAACACAACCATTTTCTTCAACATTGCAATTATAACTTTTTATAACGTTTACTTTCTTGTTCAATACTAATTTCAACTACGTTGTGAATTTTAACTGTGCCGTTTATTTGGTGAATCCCAGCCACATTTCATGGAGATTGTGAAATGCAATCGCATTAAAGCCTCTTTATGCCCGTATAAAATAACAAGTGTGTACATAAAGAGAAGGGTGTCTTCAACCTCATTTTTTTTTTTTAATGTTTTCTCTGTTCTCAACTAACATAATATCTAACCTCACAGAGCTCAAATAGAGACCAATAAATCCAAAGGCCAGGTAAAAGATAATTGTGGCTTCATCTGACTGGCCAAAATGTACAAATACAGATTATATGTATTTCTTATAAGTTTCACTGAGCTCCAAAATAATAAATCCTTCCAATCTTTTCATAAGCACATCACGGTTTATGTATCATTCCATACTGACTCTGTTGAGCGAAGTCATTTCTATTTTAAAACCTTGAATAGAGATCCTTGTGTTCTCTCAATATGACTTTGTTAAAGCTGTAATGTTTTATAATGAGCAGTTTCAACTTCCTGAAATAGCAAGAGAGGCATAGATAAAACCAATTTTTCTAATGACTCAGATCCATCAACTGTGGGAGTCAGATAAAATTGATAACTATCATGAAACGATACCCTGACCCTGACGTTAGCTATAGTGAGGTAAAAACCAGCAGTCATTATTGTTATTGTAATTAAATGCTGCTTAAGTTATTACTCTTTGTTATATTAAGGTGCTGTAAACTCAATTGTTATTCAAGGGAACATATCCAGTATCTGGATCCAAAAGCTGTTGATCTTGATCTAGCTGCCAGCTTGATGTTTATTCAGTGTACAAATAAACATTCAATTAATATAGGGGACAGAAACAAAGAAATTAAAAAAATTAGGAGGTGAACCATCAGTGATAGAGGTCATCACATCAAAATAATTTGATTTATATCTGAAAATAATGACATTTTCAGTTCTCTACACGTGAAAATGTGTAGTAGAACCAACAAATAAAGCAACTTTGACTTTGACTTTGAATAGCACCTTATTGCAGTCGCTGGATCAGAATCCAGGAACGCTAAAGTTTATATATTTGCAAGCATGGGCACATTGCACCATCAAAGATAGACTCCTCTAACTTTGTTTATTCCACCGTTAGCACATGTCAACACCCCTGAAGAGCATCAATGACACTGCAAGCATGACTGCTATGGGCATCAAATGAAAACGAGACGTGGTCTTCAGAGCAGCAGGGTAAACAGGCCACTGAGGTCGCCCATCAGCCCATGACTTCCATTAAGGATTTAACCTGCTCCACTGCCTTGTAAACACAAACACTGAATCCATAGCTGCACCTCTCCAAGTGGAACTAAACACTTAAATCATCCCCAGAGGAAGAATCACAGAATGATTCCCCCGTGCACATTGTGCCAGAAGCATTATATTACTGTGATATCTGTGATTCGCAATGACATGTTTGTCAGCTGCTCTCCCTTCACCCACAACTTCAATCACATTCCTGTAAATAAAGACCAACCACACTGAAAATTGGCTTTCAGTCAGTCTCTGAACCTTTCACCGTTCACGTTTGTCGTTTCTAATCCCTCCGTTGCACCCTGGGAGTCACCGTGAAGAGGTGTGTGCTGCATAGAGAGAAAAGTGTGAAAGGCAATACAAAATGTAAGGCGAAAAATCAAAACTGAGAATGTTTTTCCCCGTCAGACAAGTAGGAAGAAGAGAAACGAGGTGTTTACTGTGACACCTGTTTCATTCACTACGCACACGCTCGCGCACGCGCTCACACACACACACACACACACACACACACACACACACACACACACACACACTCACGCTCACACACACACACACACACACACACACTCCTGCATTCATTCTGTTTCTGTCCTGCCCTCATAAATGAGGTGGCTTGAAAACACAAACATAGTTACTGGGGAAGAGTAGCGGTGAAGAATCATTTCCGCATGATGTGTGTGCATAGAGAATAGATGGAGCGATAGAGGGATTAGCCGGCAAACACACTCTGCATGGCCTCCTTACTGGCAGGAACAATGTCCTTGACCCACTGATGGAATGATATACGGTACAAGGGGAGAGCCACGCTCAGGTCTGCCAGCAAGAAGAGAGCTGCTCTAATAATAAAGTTTGATTTAAGATTATTGTTCACATGACCCGACTAGCGCTGTACACTGAAATACTACAAGGCCTTTTTGTGGCCTTGTGTATTGATGAGCAGTGAAAATCTAAAAAAAAAAATTCCAACACATACATAGACAACTTGTTACATATTCATAAGAAATTATAAAAAAAAATTTCCCTAATACATGAGAAGCATGGATTTCCATATTTGGTATGAGCCAAGTTTCATGTCTGTATGACAGGTGGCTCAAACCATGCCCAGCAGTGATCACTGGCCCGTCAAATGGCTGCCCGGAGAGCTTCTAATAAAACATGCACACTCACATATTGCAAACAGACAAGCATAAATACACAATGTGCAGACATTCCTTATTGTTTGAGGTCCTGTTCCCTCTTTAGAGCACATTCCGACTTATTGTATGCCGGTTCACAATCCTCTCTCTGCAGCGGCACATGGTTTCACAAGTTTTGTCCCCCCCCCCCCCGTCTTATTCATCATCCACCTCAGCTTCTTTCTCACTCTGACGCAGCTGAATCCTCAAGTTCTCCCTTGTCTTTGCTCTGGTTCACAGCTGGACCAAACTCAGATTTTCTGGTTTCAAATTTCATGCTGAGTTACTGTTGCTCTGCAGGAATGACGGAGAACACATTCCAAATGAAATCCTGACACGTCTACCCCTCCCCACACTGAAATAAGGATTCTTCATGACTATGTCTTCAATTATTGGGTTTGTTTGCATTTTTGGAATGCTTTGTTCAATTCCAGTTGAGTAGAGAGACATGGTGAAAGTGAAATATCTTCACAGAAAAAGAAATTCAGACCCATAATCAAGCTCAGCAGTCATGGACAAAATTCCCAAACTCTTGTGGCAAAGACTAAACTGCAGATTTGTTGACATTGTTCCACTGCATTTACTATAAATAATAACTACTTATTATGACCATACTCACTTCATCCATCCATCTTCTAAACCCACAACATGCGAGTTAATGAGGCGAAGATCGGAGCCTATTTAAAGTGCGACTCGGTGGGTCACAGTCTGGACAGGTCACCGGTTCACCAGAGTGCCAACAAATATGGACTGACACACACATTTGTGATGATAAATTTACAGTCAATATTTACTGCATTGGTTGCTGGGAGGAAGTCAAAGTACCAAGATAAAGGCCAGGCACAGAAAGAACATGCAAACTAACCACTGTACCACAGTTGAAGTCGTGGTCTTATGCATTTCGTACTCTGCTGTATCCTGGTCCAACCACGTTTGTTGTTGCTTGTATATTTCCATAACACAGAGACTATAATAGTAGAAGACCTGGTTTTTGATGTCAGGGAGGGTATATCCGGGGGGCTGAGGGAAGCAGGTGGCTCATGCTGAGACAAGACAGATTCTGCCGACAGCGAGTGTGACCCCCGCTTTCCTCCCTTCCCCGATCCACACCCAACCTCCTCTGCTTGGTTCTCAAACTGAAACGACAGGCCTCAGATTGGGGGATATTTTTCCAACTGAGCAGATAGATATCTCCCCCCTCAATACCAGTTCTACACTCATTAGTTGCGTTTGCATTTCATTGGTGTGTCCTCTCTGAACCCTGATGTTGTTCTTTGAAGATAATGCAGATTAAAGTAACTGTTTACAGTATGAGCGTGCTTCATTTGAACTACTAACATATGCATTGGTTGCTGGTTTACATGTTCATGTTACTGCCATATTGGAGGAGCAATGGATTGCATATACAATAATTAAAACATTTAGGTAATTTATTAAAGTCAGATTGAGTCTGGGGAGGTGGGGGCTTTCTGTTTGGAGTTTACATGTTCTCCCTTTGCATGTGTTTTCTCTCAGTATCCTCTCAGTACTTCAGTTTCTTCACGTTCATCCACTGCATCCATCTTCAACATCCGCATAATCGTGTTCAGTGTCGCGAGGCGGAGGAGCCAATCCCAGCTAACCATGGGAAAGGGGACAGGATAGTCCCATGACAGGTTGCCAGTCTATCACGCAGAGACAGACACTTACGTTCACACCTACGGGCAATTTAGGGTCGCCACAGCCATAGTACTATACTATAGAAACATCTTATGTTCTTAAGATGTCTGGATTTCTGCTTTTCTAAGTTCATATTGTACTATTGTAGTGTCTTTTTTCTGCGATAGCCTGTGTTGAAAATATCTCCTTCAGCCTTCTCCAATATACTGAACGCTCACTGTTAAGAACGGGAACATTTCTTTTTCAGCTGCCAATTCCTTTGTTCCTGCTGGCCAACTATTAATACTTCAATTTGCACTATTCTGTCTTTTTGTTTTTTTGCTCGATTATAAAGTCAGTGTTCTGCTAACGTTCCGACCTGAAACACAAGAAAAGCTAAATGGTGGCAAAGTAAACACAAGAAGCCAATTTCACTGTGTGTTACCTCATCCAAGATGGAGTACAAGATTTTTTTGATCCCTTTTGTGGAAATAATTTTGATGAGCGGTGGACTGCCACAGAACAGTGCCAGAGGAGCTGGTGAGAGTCAAGGGTTTTACTCAGAGGGAGTGGCATTCAAACCTGCTGACCGCTTCTCCGCTTCTTCAACCTCGGGGTTAAAGCTTTCAAAAGCTGAATTGACCTCATTCGTCCAAATAATCAATAGAGTTGACAAATAATACGCAATAAAGAAGGGTAAATATGAATTACTTTTTCTATGCAGAAGATCGCCGTATTCTTTCCCGCCCTCTCTTTATGGACAAGGCTTTCAATTTCAAGCCACAATATAGTCATGACTTGAGGGACAGATTTAGCACAAGTCTACGACATGATGCACCAGCATACGAGCAGAACAGCAAAGCAACAGCAGAGAAATGTGGAGGCAGCAAGAGAGCGGAGAAGCTCTTAAGAGCTAAATGGCCTCTTGTAGTCATTTGTACTTGTACATGAAGGCGCCAGCTGAAGCACCCTGTACATCAACAAGCTGGATGTGGGGAAGTGAATGTCTTCTGCTGGCATTACACACGGTTTTTTGTGTAATGCCAGCACATCACAAGACTCAAACTTTGTTCAAGTTTGACATTTGCTTTCAATATCTGTAAGTGGATGAAATACTATTTTTGAATAAACAATAATAACCTGTTACTAATATCGCCTGGCAGCTACATCTGACTTACATTACTTAAACTCTAATTTCACATGACCATTTTGGCTAATGCTGCAAACTCCCACAGAAAATGAAATAGATATTTTTAAGCCATTTTCTTTCATCGATAGATCCGCCACTAAGCACACAGCAAATATCCATCTTCCTATTAGGCTGGGTCATCCTTCAATGGCTGGGTTCATGGTACATTTCCTGGCTCCTCCTGTCTCTGAGCTAGACATCGACTCGAAAGCTTCTCCCAAGACAGAGCTGTCTACATCTGCTTGAAACAATGGTCAATAACAATTGTTCACTTAACTCACTTTATTCTGAGCAAACTGGTGGCGGTGCCAGCGGACATTTGACTGTCGGGTTTTCATAGATTACCTTCACTATTTTCCTCTGGTTTCTGAGACATCAGTGCCGATTCGGAACTCAGGATGAATAGCAGACCCCAGATAAAATCTCCGAACATATATTAGTATCACTTTTAATGATATATTCTATTAACCAACAAACACTATGTTGTGTGTGACTTTCCATCTTCTGCATGCGTCAGTCACTTCAGGGCCACTGACCGAACACACTGCAGACGGATGGCGGTTACATTCAAATTATAATGTGAAGCACAGCACAAAATACTGGATGTCAGATTAGAATCAGAATGAAGCAAAAAGACCTGTAGTATTGTCCTACGTAAACAGATCCATGTAGCCTCAGGGAAAACAGGCAAACTCAACATAGGAAGTCAGAATCAAAGCTGCACATTCTTTAGACGAACAGAAAAACTCCAGACAGAAGACTTCATCAGCTGACAGGTTCAATCCAGAAACATTCTTGTAGTCTGGCATATTTCAAACAGAGAACGTCAAGTGCAAAACTTGCTTCTAACATGCTACCCAAGAACAAAGGATGAGCTCAAAAGAGCAAAAAATAAATAAAAAATTGGTAATGGTGAAAATCACTAAAAGTGCAGATAAGGGTAAGCTAAGACCTTAAATAAAACCATGCAAGAAGAAGAAGAAGAAGAAGAAGAAGAAGAAGAAGAAGAAGAAGAAGAAGAAGAAGAAGAAGAAGAAGAAGAAGAAGAAGAAAAAGAAGGAGTAAGTAAGTAAGTAACGAAGTAAGTCCTGATTACAGAACTTACTTCGTTTCCCAACACCAGGCGCTCCAGATGTGTCAATTTAATCACCCATATATTCACATTCTCTGCATAGGAAGGCTCATTATCCAATGGACTCAATGAATCAAAGCTTTTTGGTTGAGAATATCTTTCTTTGTGTATTATATAAAGCCAGACATAGAATAGTGACATCTTTGAGTTGCTGTTTTTATCCCAGCAGAATGACACATCCCATTGTTCCCTGTGGGAAGAATAAAACTCCTGAAGGTGATTTATGAATATAAAGTGTTGACAGGAGGATGGATGGGTTCCCACTGCTAATTCTGACTCTGTCATCTTGCAGAAGAAAATGAAATCACTCGGATTGAATACTTTGCTCGTCTCACACTCGTGTCATGGCATAATGTAAGGTTTCGGTTTTTTAAAAGTGAAACTTGACATGAGTCACTCTTGTCATCTGAACGTGACCTCTGTAACTTGCCTTTTTCTCTACAGAATTCCCCACAAATTGGACTTCATGTCATTGAGTCTGAAGTGTGAAAGGCAAGAGTTTCAGATCTGACAGAACTGGTTAAATCAAGTGAAATATAATAAACACACACATTGAAATATTTTCTCTGGAGCAGTGGGAATGATAACCAACAGTGGACAGAAATGTCTTGTACTACAGAAAAAAGACAACCAACATCCTTATTGAATTAAAAAGGCTCTTTGGAATGGATCAGTGTCTCAACATTGCATTAGTACTACTCACATACTCTACCGTCATTATTTCCCTTTAGCCTTCAATCCAATTAGTCCCTTCTATTCTCTCTTCACTTGTCCAGTCAATGCCTTTCATTCCAGGATACTTCCAAAGCTTTTATCCAGTCAGCACAACTTTCGCCTGCTCTGTTTACAATAATACAACAATTTCTTGAACCATCATGCTTGGGATTTCAGCCTACCTATACTGTATATCATGAAATAAATAGTTGCTAGAAACTACTATGAAATTAGTGACTCTGTTTTAAGGGATTTTTATCATACCTAAAAACACCTGTAGGGCTGCTAAGATTTAGTTTCTTTCTTTTCTGCTAACTGTTATAAAGGCTTAGAATCTACCAAAGCTGTTAGCCCAGAAAATAGCTCTGTTACTATTTCACTAAACTTATAGATGGATGAGCAGCTTATTACTTCTGAAGTAACTTAGTCCTTCTGACAGCACCTTTAACCATGTCCAGCTGCAAGAACGTTCCCTCAGCCTGTATCCACTGAAGCTGTGATGCTGTAGCAAACTTTCAGTCTCTACTGAGTATAAGTCTGTCAAAACTGTGTAATGAAGAGGAAAAAAACAAACATGAAAGTCGCTTTGGTGTCCCACTTGTTTCTGCGTTCAGAGATATTAATGCACCATCGATAAACCTTGGTTCGAGAACCCTCCGTGAATTGTTCCTCCAGGTCTAAAGCCATCGAGTATTTAGTCTACCATTAGCCTTCTTTATTTTCTCGAAACTAAATTCAACTCAAATTTTATTTTTGTTAAAATTCTGCCGTGGAGGTTTTTTTTTCTTTTCTTTTTCGCAACATTGTGAGCAGCATTATGTTGTTGCACAGTGACGAGTGGTCCCGGGTGGTCCGTACTGGTATCTGTGACATATAAGCCAGTAATTTATAGTCTGAAATATCCAATACTAGCTTCCTTTATCAGATGTCTTCTGTTGTCTACATATGTTTAGTTTGTTCTTCTTCTCGTTATTAATCAATAGATTTGTTTCTTTTAAGAACCGGTAATATTTCCATTATAGAGCATCTTCCTCCCACTCACTGATCCCACTGTAGCTTCACATATTGGCTGAATCAGTCATCTCACATTACCAATACAAAACGAAAACACAATGTGTAAGATAACAGCACAGGCAACAAAAGGAATACAAGTTACGTTACATAATTCAATTTTTTTTTTAATTATTATTATAGTTACTCCTTAAGTAACTGCATTTCTTTTCAAATGAAAGCTCCTAAATGTATTCAATTATTAATATTCAGTAACTTCCACAGCACTGCATACAAAGGAGCACACATAAATCACAGTAACAATCTTAAACATGTTACCAAGCTTTCATTTACAAAAATCACCAACATAATTTCTTCCATCAAAATGAATGCCACACTGAAAGGAAGCAGCAAATAGAAATAAGGTATTATATTGTGTTTTCAAAGTTAGCATAAAGAAATAATGTTTTTCTTCATCCAAATGTCTCAGGAGCTTCATGTGACACCTAAACACAAGCTATCTGGAGTTGCTTCCACATCAGGACATTTCAGTGTTGATCCTATAATAATCTGTCGGATGAATCAAAATATTTTTGAGATGCTGATTAAATCTGCGACAGATGTTTGTGTGAATTGTCTGTATATATTTATATTAGTATTGTTATGGACCGGCATCTTGTCCCGTTTGTCATCTACTCTTCAACGGTCTCCAGCCACTGCAAAACTATGAAGTTGGCAGAAAATTAATAAGCAGAAGGGCAAACTCTCAGTAACTATTGGGGAAAGAAAAAAAAAAAAAGAGACTATTCGATTCATTAGGAGTGATCGAAGTTTTTGGTTTAGCCTAAAATGTAAAGCGTGTTTTACTACACGTCGGTAACTTTTATACAGTGACCTCAATTTGGTTCTTTCGGGGATTAGAAATATTAAAATCAATCACAAGGCTTGGTGGTGGCTTTGTATTCTCTATGATTAGAGCCTAACCCAAAAGGTGATGAATGCATCTAAATCTGCAATCAATTACCTTTTTCTGGCCACTTAGGAACTACAAAAGCAAAAATGTAAGCACAACACTGACATGTTATTCAAACATCCAGCTGGGACACAGCAGCTCACTTTATAATAATTTACTTGGAGCGCTCTTTCTGTCATCCATGTGAATATATATGACCAATATTCAGTCCCTATTACCTCTGGTCTGCTGAAACCTGGGGGAAATATGAGGCTCTTTAGCTGCTCAGTGCTACACTGTGTTCAACAGTGAGCAGCTGGTTCCCACTGCTGTTTGGCTTAGACCATGTAGTCTACGGTCTGTTTTTCTTCTGCTGAAAGGGGTCGTGTGCTATATCAAAAATGCTCTAAAAGTGGCGGTGATGATTCAAAACAGTAGGCATGGACAGTGTGAAACTGAAGCAAATTCACTCCGACCTTCCACACAGTCAAAAAGCGCTGCAGGCTTGGGTGAGTAACGCTATCGACCTGTCCACGGATCGTCATGACAAATATTAATTAAAGGCTCTTATAAAATAAATGAATCCTATAACATTCTTTCAGACCCGTTCAATACTCTCTTTCACACTAATCTCTCACCCAACACTCGTGTCTTCTATTTCCTTTATCACTCTTCTCTCCCATCCCCCCATTCTAGCCCTGAGATGAGGTCTGTCAACGAGGCCGTATATCTGATACAGTGCACCATGGACACACGCATACCCACGCACGCACACACACACACACACACACACACACACACACACACACACACACACACACACACACACACACACACACACACACAAAGAGTGTTTGCTAATGGGACACCGGGTATGAGGGTATGAGTGGAATGGAACATGGGGTGAGCTGGGTGTTGCTGAGTCCATCAAACAGGCTATAGATGACAGTGACAAGGACTTTCCTCTGCCATAAATCTGTAACCGTATGGAAAATGGTGCTGTGCCAACACCAGTACTATGAATAACACTCAATGACTGTGTCGGAACAAGCAATAATGGTTACGGGTTTTGCGCCCAACCAACACAGAAAGTTAAGCCCAATTAATGTTTAAATTATATTTTTTTGTTGTATTTTATTAGTCAGTGTCTTAGAGCAGTATAGCTACATTAACTTTACGTCTATCAGTATTAACATATATTATTGCTTATGTGTGCTATAGCCCTTTCCTGTGTCCCAACATGTAGGTTGAGGCTTTAAATATTTTGAGGATTTAGAAATTCTATGACTATCATCACAGAGCTTGTCCAGCAGATCGTACACTTGTTTCAGTGATTTCAGCAGTATTTCAGCATTGTCAGCAACACATGATGTGTATTCTTATGTTCACATCGCAGCAGGGCCGATGGTGGTCTGAATGCAGAGTCTGACACTTTTAATTAAATTTACTAATTACTTTGTAAATATAGAACCGTACACATGATTTTATTGTTTTTTAAGAAATAAAGCTTTTTTGTATGGCACAGTTCAAAGGCTCTGGGGGGTTCTGGTCTGCTTTACGGAGCAATGACTATTCTGAAATGTTGATACCCAACATAAGATATTGAACATTTGGATTTAAAGAGACAAATGCAACTTATCTTTAGACTAAAATCACACACAAGGTTCATTAAAGCCTGGTTTCTTTATCTGAACAGTATTGAGTATTATTAAGTTATTCTCACATATTGTCTTTTTTCAACTTGTAAAATCACATTTCCAGCTTATGTTTACATGATATTCCCTCCACTCAGCTTCCATGCTCCCTTTTCTAACCCTGGGTCACGGTTCGCTGGAGCCGATTTCAGCTGTCTCTGGATGAAAGCACTGTGCATGGTGGACAGGTCTCCCGTCCATCACAGGGCAAACACAGAGAGAAAGACAGTCACACATTCACTCACATGCACATTTCCATGCAATTTAAAGTCTACAAACAGCCAGAAATGTGTTGGGTTTTTTTTTAACTGCAGACAGAACATAGAGTACCAGGAAAGAACACAATTGTTCACAAATCTATTCAAACTTTTAGAAATCATACTCGTCTGTGCTTTCTTTAAGCTTTCAACCAATCACTCCACTGCACATTATCACAGCTCCAATCTGACAAGCAGAGATACAGAGTAACTGCCAAGACAGGAGGTGGA
This sequence comes from Lipophrys pholis, assembly GCF_963383615.2. Taxonomy (NCBI): domain Eukaryota; kingdom Metazoa; phylum Chordata; class Actinopteri; order Blenniiformes; family Blenniidae; genus Lipophrys; species Lipophrys pholis. Next base: position 20,082,022 of record NC_137640.1, on the reverse strand, counting down.
TATTAAAAGGTCTTAGCAGAATACAAATATCATATTATATTCAATCAGGTTTCATTTTCATTCAAGCTTTTCATGTGTGTGTGTTAAGCTAAAATGTTTCTTTTAATAGAGTCAGTAATATCATCGTAACAATAAACATCAGAATATCCCTGGTTGGACAGCAGAACAGATGATTTCAAACTCTTTTCAAACTATAAAAACAGCTGCTGTTGTACTCTGCTGTCAATGCTACAGTATTACAGTTCTGTGATGTAGTTGTATATGGTTCTGTGAGGAACCTCATGTGTGAGGCTTCAAAAGCCAAAACTGTAAATCAGTATCACCACAGGTCTAAACTCACACTGCGTGATGTTGCAGATTCACTACTCCTCCTTCAAAAAGATGTTATGTGCCACATTTAGCGGGATAGAATTTGCAGTACTCTCCTCAGACTCAAGTAAAAATACAGTATCACACTCAGCCTGATACATGGATAATACAGAGAATACAAACAGCAATTCCCTCTCCTTTACGTCGCCTGACCCAAGGGAGTTTTCCCACTCTGTCCCACTCCTACTTTTTAACCATGCAGTTGTATTCTTACATACTGATTTCTTCATGCACTAAAACACACACACACACACACACACACACACACACACACACACACACACACACACACACACACACACACACACACACACACACACACACACACACACACACACACACACACACACAAAACCTCCTGCAAATACACCCGCCACAGTGCTGTCTGTCTCGGGCAGCAAGCCTTTCAAGAATGCTTGGTGCTACAACCTTGCAAAAATATGCGATCAGCGCCTTCAACTCACATCTTCATAAAGACTTGCATGTTGACACAAGTGATGAATGATGTTTAGTAGGAGCTATCAAAATGAGTCATGATGTCAGAAACAGTGAAGTCACTCTGTGGTTTTTTGGACTATAAACATGTGCACGAGATCATGGCATGTGCAATAAACAACAGATAAAACACAGCACATCTGCTTTTGCCTCCGGTGAATAATGTGATAATAGCAAACTGGTGACAACGCACCGAGTCTGACAAATGAAACTATCTTGGCTTACCATAACAGTTCTCCATCATCTATAAACCACTTAATGCAAATGTAGTATAGAATTAGAGTCATTAGCAAAGGCTGATTTCTATGTTGATTGTTTGATTGCAGTATATGAACTAATATGCTGAAAAAAATATGAACTGGGATTGAGCAAAAACGATGGAATTTAAGAATTACTAGAATAGAATAGAATAGAATATTTCATTAATCCCAGAAGGAAATTCTTTCTTTCAATCCACATGTCCATGTCCTCCATTCAATTCAATTCAATTCAATTTTATTTGTAAAGTGCCAAATCACATCAACAAACATCTCAAAGCGCTCTTACAATGATAGAGAACAACAGAACTCAACCAAACCCTTCCAAAGCAAGCAGATGTAACAAGCAACAGCATGCATATACAAAAAAATGACTTGGAACAATTCAACTAAATGTAATCTTGCTTGTCCACTTCAACAACCTCCTATCACTTTCTATTTCTGATGCTGCTCCAGCTGTATGTAAAAACCAGTGCACTTCATCTGCTCCGTCTCTGGTTGTTGCAAGAAAAAAGCAAAACAGGATCTTCCAGGAAACTTTGTCAAGAAATTCTTAAAAATAAAACATCTGCCGACTGATCATATGTTTTGGAGAGCATGTTGACATCTATGCAGTGGTGTTGTTGTGTCATTTTACTGATTGTGGTTTGTTTCCATATATATATATATATAAACATGTGGTGGTTTAATTTTCTTTGAAAAAAAGGTTAAAAAGGAGATCAAAAGTTAAATTTACAAACTATTTATTTAAGCTACCATAAAGTTGTGTTGTGGTTCATTTGCAATCCTATAATAGACTTTCCACTAACAAGACCACTGATATTAAACGCACCAAAAAGTGCAAACCAAAGAAACAAGAGTGCGGTGCGGACATGCGTCGAGACCGTCTGTGCGTAAAAACGGACCACTGTGTGCGCCACCATACTTTTGCCTCGTGCAAACTGTCATGCAGGATACCTGGTTAGTGGTGTCGGGCGGCAGGTTCTTAATGAGGATTTTCCTCCTGTTGCTCAGCTCCTGGCGAGTTTTGGCCAGCCTCTTCTCGATCTCCTCCGGCTCCAGCTCCGGCAGGTCGCGGAGGCTGATCCTGAGCTCGGAGGGCTGCGCGGCCGCAGCCTCCTCATCCTCCGGCTGCCGGCTCTCGGGGCTGTCCATCTCCGGGGAAAGAGTGCTATCCCGGGCTAGAGAAGAGTGAACGCTCGGCGGCTGGATGGATGAGGCTGTCGCCATCTTGGGTATCTGAGAGAAAAGTGCGAGGAGAGGAGCGAGAGAGAGAGAGAGAGAGAGAGAGAGAGCGAGGGCGAGAGCGAGAGCGAGAGAGAGAGCGAGCAGGTGGGAGGTGTGCTGGGAAAGTGCGGAGGGTGCAACGTAAAATAAATAACTGAAACAAGCGAGTAAGTGCAAATAAATAAGAATACAGTTGTAGCCTGTCAGGCGAATTGTTCCAATACATAATTTATTTATTTTGGAATAAGAGGATATTGTTTAGTTGTTTTTTTTCCACATGTATGCGTCCACTTTTCTTGTTCTTCCTAATACGCAAACATATGATGTAATATTTGCAATCGCTTGCATCTGGCGCTTTCATAGAAATCACCTGAAACTGTCTTCTGGATATCTGTCTGAATAAATAAACTAATTGAGGGTTTTTTTTCTTCTTCTGCTTCTCTTTCTTCTTCAAATGCAGCAGATTGCATATGATCAAGACTACTTCTTGTCCAGTCCGCCGGTCGGCACCACCTCGGACTCCTGGCGACCCCAACTGTCTGATAGACGTAATGTATGAGCGCCGATCACACCAAGCAGCTGTACAGTCCAATATGATTCAAAACAACATGTTTGATATGCTTCAGGACTCATTCCAGGAACAGTTCGTGATCAGCCTCTGTCAGTGTGTGTGTGTGTGTGTGTGTGTGTGTGTGTGTGTGTAAAGCAGATTTCTTCTGATTTTAGATTATAATCAACACCGACTGCATATATAATATGCCACATGTTGAATATGCAAACTTTTGCCTTCCTTCTTTAAATTGCATTGTTCTTGTTCTGCAGCCCAATTAAAATATTTCTTCTTTTGGTCAGAGCGAGAGAGCGAGAGAGAGAAATGCAATCGAGAATATCTCCAAACCGGCTGAGCTTTCCTATTCCCCGTGTGCATAATGTGACCATGAATGGCTGTGTGCCTTCCCTCCTTCCCACCCAAGTCATCCAGTGAATGCCAACCTAGCAGCCAACCAAGCCTGCCTGCCTGCTTGCCCGCCGTGGGTGGAAAGCTGCTCCTGGCAAACACAAGGGGAGCAGAGCTCCCTGCAGAGTTCCCACAATGCCTGTGTAGCTTCCGCAGGCAGCATGAGTCGCTGACAGACACACATGCGCTACACTCACACTCAAAGGACACATTCACACTCATGTAGACACACAAACATGTCAACAAGCACACATCAACTCACTTAGGAAATATTTAGAGCTCTATTATGCGAGGGCCTGTAAGAGACGGTGAAATCAACCTCCATGTTCTCTCTCTCGCCATCTGTGTGGAGCGTTTCTTGGCAGATTGAAGTCCAGACAATCACAGTTGTCAGTGGGTGAAAATGATCTCGCTCTGCCAAGTGGCTGAACCAGTGTAAGTGAAACGCAGCAACTGTAGTACGCAGAGTCTTTGTTGCATGAATGCTTCAATCAAGCTCAGCACTCTCCAGAGTGGAAAAGGCCACAGAAAAGGGCAAATTAGGCAATTCTAAACAGAAGCAATGCACGACAAACAGTGTTTTTCTTGATTACAAATCATGCCTTACATATTTTAGTTATGTACCTGTGAAAGTCCCCAGGTAAAGTAAGTGTCCCTGCAAATCAGATGAAAACTACTGCTGTCCTATGGAGAGGGCCAATGTAGAGGAGACACACATTCCCCTATAATAACATATTACCAGGTGATCATTTTATTGTATAACTATCCATGGCTTATTGATTGAACTGCTGTATATCTCAAATATGATGACCATATTGTTAACATTAAAAAGAAAAAATACTAGAGGAGCTCATCCCAGCTCATGATGAGCGACCTGGACTGGATGCCAGTCTTCACAGGGCAAACACAGAAATAAAACCAATAACCGCATACACTGACAATCATGCATGTTTTTGGACTGTGGGAAACTGGGGTACCTGGAGAAACTAAAAGCAAGCACGGGAAGAACATGCAATTTACAAAAATAGAGAAATATTTTAATGATGCAGGAGCATCGCTTTCTTTGGGTTTTGTCCAAAATACTTTAACAACCTTGTGTTTTGTGTCTAGGTTGACCAGCAATGCAATTCTAGAACTAGAGTACTAGACTAAATCTAGAATAAAACAGTTAGTTCATGTTTATTTGGCTCATATGGGCTCATGATACTTCAATCAGCACTTTAGACTCTTTACCAGCAGCAGGCAGTTCACACTGAATAAATTATAGATGGGAAGCATCTCATCCTGGAACTCAAACAGAAACAAATGGTCCGAAGCACCCATCCTGTGTGCAATGTTCAGTAAATAATGCAATTAGCCGAAATAAAGACATTTTAAAATTTGAAAAACCCTGAAAGGAAGTGAGGTTTCGACGTGAGTGCAGCTCGTACAATGGGCTTTGCCCGCGGACAGATTGGTGGACATGAATCATTGAACAGTGGTTCTCTGAAAAGACAGTGAGGACTTGCTTGTCACTTGCACAGGCTGGTTTTGGAGACGCATGAATCACTCCACTAAGTGCTAAACAACGTTTCCATGAGAGAACAATTAATTTGTTCTCGCAGTCCCTCTGGCACGCACGCATACTGGCATACTGGCACCGTGTTACACTTTGCAGACACACACCAACACACATGCATTAGCTCATGTCATCCTGCCGCAGGGCTGCAAAAAAAGTCCTGCATCTTTCAAAGCACTTTATGCACAAATCCAACCTGATAATGTTGGGCCATGCTTGACAAGTCAATGGAGGGAGGGGGGTGGGGGGGGGGGGGGTGTTCCTTGCTCTCTATGTAAAACACAAGAGCCCTGCTGGTGCTCCAATGTGTCAGCCAGTGATTCACAGCCTTTTGGAGTGGGTGGCAAGAGAGAGGAGGAGAAGAAAGCGGAAAAACGTTCGCCGCTGCTCACTGGAACCGAGAGTGTGAGGGCGTGGGTGGGCAGAGTGGCTGAACAGGCAAAGCAGGCACCTGGGATGAGCTCAGTAGGCGTGAGGATGGGAGGGGATGGGATGAAGAGGTATCAGGAGGGAGGGCTACCCATAAATGGTAAAGTGGATCATTTTGTGTGGGAGCTAATGGCGAGAATGTACACATGTGCATTTATCATATGATTGTGTCGAGCGATTATGGACATCTATTTATGAAATCCTGTCAGGGAAAGGAAAGATGGGTTGATGGGTTTTTTTTGTTTTTTTTAAAGGGTTTCTAGACTCTCCCTTCATTTAAAAGGCAGTGTGACGTTCTCACAAATGGTCACAGATAATGACAGCGTGGCGGCAATGCTACTCCTTTTCTTACAAGACCAAGGATAATGTGACCTACTAAAAACAGCTGACCTGATCAAGCATGGCCTGCAAGCACAGGTGGTCCCTGCTCAATACATGTCCTAATTACAGTGGGCATAAGCAATATGTCAAGGAAGCTGTTCCAACGTGGCGAGCAAGTCAGTCGGTGATTTAAAGTCCCATTTATTCACCAGGAGAGTTATTTAATTCTAAATCAAGACTCGGGTAAATGTGTGACGTTTTTATCTTTCGGAGGGCTTTGACTAGATTTTTTTTACAGAGTGACCACTGAACGTTGTGATCACGTCTAATTTTCAATGTGTGCTGCACGCATTTTCCACATTTCTAGCAGGAATGACCTGGTAAAATGGAAAGAGTTGTATCGTGAAGTGATTTCAAAGTTCTGTGAACTGCTCTGCGAAGACATACAGTAAGAGGATCACACTGCTTCGCTGCAATGGGGAAACTGGGACTCTTGGCAGCGGGAAATATGCTGCTAGTGAATGTCTGCTGTACTAGTTGGCAGAGCGGAGACTGACTCAAATGACCCGGGGGTGCTTGGACACCGAATGCGCTGCTCTAATTCACAGCGATTTCCCTGGCAGGGAGCAGAAGACAGCTCGGGCAAAAGGGGGAGCGCCGAGGAGAGATACTTTGACAGCGAAAAGGAGACAAAGATATTCCCATGTAAAGGAGATTTGAATGAATGCAGGCAAACAGTTTATGGGACATAGCGATATGCGGACAGGCCTGGATGTGGGGAGAGAGAGCGCCTTCGTCTCTCACCAGTGTTGAACTACTACTGAACTACTGAGTTCCCAGCGTGCCCCTCTCCATTTTCACCTCAAGGTGAACCAATTTTTCTCACTGCTCTCCATGAACTTCTCTTAAAATAGACAAAGATTATGCACTTGTTCAGAAACCATTTACAGTTATCTATGCCGCTGTTCATTTTTTAATGAAATATGAGATGCAAAAAGGCTGGTTTTATTAAAACTTTGCTAAAGAAGGAAAAAAAAAAAGCTAGGAAAGCTTGCAAAAACTCACTTTGCAATCCTTTGTTAATTATACCTTTTTCAAAAGGGACAAAAAGCCCAGATGTCTTCATTAGTATTAGAACTACTAATACATTCACAAAGTGATGTGCAAATAATTATACCTTTGTCTGTTTCAGATACTTTTAACTATTTTCTTAATGCTGAGTTCAACCTGGACTACTTATACAGCATGTTATGAACAGAGTTTTTTTTTTTTTTTAGACAAATAAGAGTTGAAGTTAATTTTTCGAATGAAAAATCAATTCACAGTCGTGCAGTACCATGGTTATATAATATAATATCAATTAATCTATAAACACATAATGATTTAGTCAGCATGTTACACATAAGACTGAAGTATTACAGAGTTCATATATGCATGCTGATCATCCATTTAGCTTCATCCAGGTTGCAGGGATTGGACCTTTGAACTGTAGGTGAAGGCAGGTGACATCCTGGACAGGTCACCAGTCCACTGCGTGACAAGGAGACAGACGAGTGAGTCACACCTGTGAAGTGAGAATCACCAGTGGACCCAGCCTGCATGTCAGCCTGCACGTCTGTGGGTTGTGGGACGAAGCTGGAACACACAGAGAAAACCCCGCCTTGCTCAGAGACAATATGCAAAGTAGTGAATGAGCAAACTACTACCCCACCATTCTCCATTGAAGAAGAGAATGTAAACGTTTTACCAATGTATTTTTGTGGCACATATCTGATGGGATGTTTCCCTTGTCTATTGGGTAATCATAACCTGAAACGAAAAGCAGAAGTAATCAGGTGCCCATCCTTCACGGAGCATTTTGACCTTTAAACATCACACTCTGGATGGTGGGCTGGCAGCAGTGGTCAAATCACAGCCCATCTGTTCCTTACCTCCACCTTCTCTCCTCTCACCTCCTCCACATCCGACAGGAGACTCAAACTGCCTCCTCACCCTTATTAGCAAGTCTTGTGTACATTTCTTTCCCTTCGTTTACACTAAAAGAGAGCCGCACTGTTTGTCAAACACATACAGGTTTACATCTGCATTGTATGCGTGTTATTCATATTAATATTGGTACTAGAGAAATATAGTTGTTAACGTGTGCTAATACTAAAAATAAGAAATTAAAAAAAAAAAAGCTCCACAGAGCGCTAAAGCATTATTTCTAGGCCGATTGTAGACACTGCTATGTGCAGCTTGTGGTTGAACTTTTAAAAACTTTTGCTAAAACTAAAGACAAGAACATTCCAACATGCATCGCTCCTCTGATCAAAACCCAAAGCAGCCTTCTGTTATGTTGTGTCAAACAGTTGCTTCTCCATCTGTGGTCTTTTCTCTCTTTCCCCTGGAAACACCATATGCACAGTAAGACCTCATAAATAACTGATAAATGTTCTTCCAGGCAGCTCTTCCTCTATTCTTCCTCTCCCCATAAATGGCTTGACCTACGACCATCCAGCTTGTAACGTACTGCAAAAGAAACACTCATCTTGTGGAGTGAAGGGCAGATTGTAGTTGGAAGACTTCACTCTGAAATCCTCCATTTCATCACCACAGATAAATATGGCTCTGATGTTTACCTTATGCAAGGTATTAACTACGTATTCAGATGAAGTCTGTGTCCTTTATTTTAAGTAGTGGTGCTTTGAAACCAAAAGACTAACTCTTCTGTCATTTAAACTTCCTTATTTAGGCATTTCTTCAGGGTACACACAGAGTGCTGCTGTGACATATTGGTGGAGCTGTCAGCTCCAATGACCGATTCACTCGGAATGTTTAGATTAAACAAAACGCTCTATAATCTGAATGTAAAAAAAAAAAAAAAAAAAAAAGAAGATTTATCAACTATGGGAAGAAGCTGCAACAAAACAGCTGAGATAAACTACAAACATGCTGGCAGCAGCAGCGAGATCTTATAAACTGATGTTTATTTGAGGTCACTAATTCCTCACAGGTACTGTAAATACAGTCTAAAATTATTGTCACAGTTGGGAACCTTTCATGTTGCTGTCAGGAGCCTGTAATCAGTTCACAATTCTTGAAGCGCTTTACCTGTTGTAAACAGAAGTTTAGTGAAATAATAACAGAGCAATTCTTAACATTGTCAAAGAATAGCTTGGTATAATCTTATAACGCTGCTGCTCACTGTTGGCTAGACGGGTAGTTGGAGGAAGTGAGGACTTCTGCTGCTCTCAAACTGTTATCATCAACAACAGAAGTAACTAAAATAATGTCGGCAGACAACATAAAACAAAAATATATAAACGGCAGGGAAAGGTAGTCGGGGCTGCGTCAAACCCTGATGTGCTGATTGTTATGTGTTGGTTAGAGCCTGTAAAAAGCTCGCTCTGTCAACTTAGTGATGTGCAGCATATTTCTACCGATCAATTAAAATTCAGCAATGTGGGGACACTCATCATAATATCTCCAGCCAGGTTAAGCAATTTCTCCCCAACCACACGGTATTGAAAAGTGTTCCAAAGAAATTTAAAGTGCTGCTGAAATTCCACGTCCCCATTAACACAACCCTGCAAAAAAAGGCCAGAGACAATAACACAAGCTGGAAAGTCATCGCTCAATAATACTCTGCTGTCAGAGAGCGAACACTGGGCCAGGTCCTGAGAAAAACAAGCACACAAGGATAAAATCCCCTGTAGATAATCTTCCTGTTTTTTCCGGCACACAGGGCAGTTTGTGAGTGACCTGTTTCACGACCCCCTGCTTTGGGAACACAGTGACTCTACTGATAACAGAAAACCACAGTTTTTAAACAAGTGCAAAAAAATTGTGTTATACCAAACGTTGGTATGAATTTTTATGTGTTTTTTTTTTCTTTTTTGAAGCCAAACTGACTTCTTGTAATAAAAGAAAAAAGAAATGTATTTTTTTTCCCCTAAAGAATTAACACTACTGTAATATAAGAAAGTGGGCATACTTTACTTAGCCACACATTTACTATCACAGATCTCATTTTGGAGTGGGTGTAGATTATACTTTTCAAAAGGGATACATAATAGAACTTAGACACTATATCAAATATGGCAAATGAGACATTTTACCATTTAGTATTTAAATTTGACAGCAGCAACACATCTCAGAGCATTTGGAGAGGAGCAGAAAAATGGTGGGAACATAAAAACTAGAAGATAGGTCAGTAATTCAGTGACATTTTGCAAACAAGGAGGTTAAAAGACACAAGGTAAATAATGTGGCTGAGGCTATTTTAGAAAGGCAGAAGACCTCAGGTGGGAAGATGGGCAGGGGTTAACTGCAAAAACGTCCTTTTTTTACACGTGAAATTGTACAGACTTTTAAAACGTCATCATAAATTGTACACAATGTCACTATGATTCAGAAGTAAGTCATATTTCAAAGCACATTGGACAAAGCAAAGGCCAGTAATGGGTGACAGCCTGAAGTGATACTGCTTCATTCTGCATTGGAAATCACTGTATGGCATTTGGCACAATGACAAAGATAACTGTTAAAGCTGTTTCATGTTTCAAAGAAAAAACCATATATGTACATGAGCAAACATTGCCATCTTCTTTGGATCACGGGTCATTTTAAATTATCTGTTGCAAAATGGAGCCAACCATCAGCAGACAGTTGCTTCTCTGCTGGTATGAGGTTGCTTTAGTGATGGACACACATCTGGAGAAGACAGTCAATGCTGACAAATACAATGAGGCTTTAGTGCAACATATATTGCAGCACAACCATGCCAAACCACGTACTGCACATCCTCCACAACAACATGGCTTCACAGTAGAAGACTTTAGGAGCTGGACCAGCCTGCTTGCAGTCCACGGATTTCTCCAGTAGGACACATTTCACACATTATGAACTAGAAACTTTGACAACGAGGCTGCAGTATCGAGAACAGCTCGAGTCCTGCACCAGATAATAATTGTATTTTAGAATTTTAATATTTTAAGAATTTTAATTTATGTACGTATGTATGTATTTGACCAACTTTTCACAAAATCTAGTCACCCAGATTGCATGAACTCTCCAGGGATGATTTATTATCATCCAAGAAATAATTGATTGATTAGATTTTGGGATGAACAGATCCTGGAGAGGAAAGACATTTACCCTGTTGTGAACACACTTCATTCTCCTTCAGCCAGCACCCACACACACCCACACAGTCGTCGTCCCCCCCCACCCCCACTCCCAGCCAATCACATGCCAACTCGCTCTAACGGTGCGTTCAAGTAACACAAAATAATAGGAACCAAGAGAACATTGCAACAACATGAAGCAATTCAAACGACCATGACAATGGAAGAAGTGGTGTGGTGGATCAAATAACCTTGTAATCCAGTGGTTTCCATGGTAACTAATGTGGCGTAGTTATTGATGTGTCTCTACAATCGAATTACAAAACGTAGTAGTAATTCATGAACACTTCTTACTTTCAACACCTGACCTTTTTGTGTTTATGGAACTTAAATAGTGGCTCGTTTCACTCCTTTGAAACTTCATTCTAAAAGCTTTTGTATGCCCTCAGTAGCATTGTATTCTGAATTAGTGTTCAATCCGCGTGTCTCATGTTTTTTCTCTTGAAAGAGCCGTTGATATCAATTTGCATATTTACATTAAGGGATCACACTTCATTCTATTTTTTTTTCCAAGTGTTGGAGTATTTCAAACACGTGTAACATTGTATACAGTGACGTCGCTCCATGGTTGTTTGTCTGTATGATACTCGGACTCAAAATGTTTAAGTATCATTTATATCACTGTTGGTACTGTGATTACATTCTGAATGGTTTAACTGAACCTCGTATTTATTTTCCAAATATTTGTGCACATTCATTAAATATATATCAAAATGTACATTAACAACCAGCGGTCAGTTTACTACGATGTATGTTTCTGATTGGCCTACAACAAATTAAATGACAGGAAAACAAACAAGACAGTTACAAAGTGTAAAATGGACTTTATCACATTCACATTGCAATAAATCTCAATTTGTTAACTTTATATGATACATGAGGGCAGGGAGTCACATACACACATTCCTTCAGTAAGTTTACTGCAATTCAGAGTGTTCTGTATACACACATAGATACTTGTTTACAACAGCTGGTAAATACTGTTTCAACACTCTCCAGGAAAGTAAAAGGTTTTAATGTTGTACCCAGTTTGGGGAAAGAAAAAAGCAAAAAATATGTCCAAACATGCACACACTCCCGCACGTCGTCTCAAGACTGCATTTGACCTCAGGTTGGCTCTGAGATGCTACAATACTACTTAAATGTGAACGGGGACCAACATTGTGTACCAAAGTAGAAGGAGCATATCAACTTTGAAAGTATGAATTTGACTGAACCTGTTTCATATGATCACACTTCGTACAGAATACAGTGATGGCTGATACCTACTTATAAAATATTCAACCCTCTATTTGAGAAGAGGACTGAGGACGTGTAAAAGTCTAAAAGTGCCACTTTTTTTTTTTTCTTAAATCAGAGTTGTCAAATTATTTAGCACTTGTGCAGATGAAGGTTTAATGAGCTCACACTGAATGTGCAAAAGTAAATATTCCTCTAACAAGTCAAGCACACTACACTGACTGCAGATGAAAATGATTGATGACATTAAAAAGCAACAGAAGCAAAGCCTGGTCTACTGCACGGCTGCTGTCTGAGTCACTGTTCAGTAAATATCTAGTTATGAGCCCGTGGAGAGATACGCTTTCTTTAATATTCTGAACACACACAATAAACTTTAAAATCTCTCTCAAACATAAAAGTGTGGATTAATTATTTTTTTCCCCAAGTACTGATTTCCATCCAATATGGACCTAAAAGAAAAAGAAAAACTACAAAAACATCCAAGGCATCAGAAGATTATAGTGAGACACCATGAACAGATGATTCACACCACCCAAATAATTTGAGCAATGGTGAAGCTTACATCAGTCTTTATCGACATTAAAAAAAAAAAAAGAAAAAAAGAAAAGAGGAGTGTACAGGACAATAATATTCATTTGTGATTTCGTATTTACACTTTAAAATGAATCTCTGAGGGACGATAAACATCTGGGCATCCTGGAAAAGAAAATATTACTCTAAACAAGGCTGTCACACTGGCACATTTCCAGCAGCTGAACAATCAAACTCACAAAGCACAGATTGGGTCGAGTGACTCTTCATCAGGATCAAAAAATAAACCATTTCTCAATCATGATCATTTCACCTACAATTCTCTAATACTATTTTGAAAAATAATGTATTTAATGAAAATGTTCCAAGTGGATAATCATTCTTTTGTCACACACTTTCTCAGACAGACAGACAGACAGACGCGCGCACACACACACACACACACACACACACACACACACACACCCACACACGTTAAACCAGACACATGTAGCAAATACATTTTGAGTGGTTAACCACAGAGGAGCCGGCAGATGTGTGTCACCTCGGTATAGTAACGCCACCATCTCTTCCTCTTTCACTCTCTCATAGGAGAAAGAAGACACTGGAAATGCATCGTGTTTTGTACAAAAATTCAGCTAACAACCCGAACGCGCACACACTCAGACTCACACTCAGCTTGGCCTCTGAGGCAAAAAGGTTGTGGTAAAATAGTGTGAAACAAATGACATTCTGGATTTTTTTTTCCTGCACCGGCAGACGGAGCGGACAGCAGCAGTCACTGTCTTCGAGTCTCTCTGCTACACCTCTGCGAGGGTCCCCAATTATCCTCACACAGCAAATCCCCTGAGCTCGGACTAAAGCTGGGTATGCTTTGCTGGTGTTGAAGTCTGCCATTCCTCCTCAATCCCCGGGAGGAGGAGGAGCAGTGACGGGAGAACTTCTGCCTACTCGTATAGAGGGACTCGATTTCCCAACCTGTATGACGCAACAGGTTTTTCATGGTGTGAGCAATGCAGCCCTTTGAAAAAAAACCCACAGAAAACTGTGTTGGATTCCAAAGAGCGCGTCCTCGTCACTCCTCTGACACACTTTGTGATTAAGGCTCATTGTTTTTGATTGTTTCCAACAGATATTCATTCTAGATATCTGGATGAAGGTCCCTGCTCATACAAAAAGGCTTTTTCAGAGAAGACTGTTCAACAGATTAAACACTTGATGGCCATTTTGATGAGTACAGTTGTACAATAGCTTGTAATTCAATTGGAAAAGAGATCTTTAAAAGGCGGCATTTTTTTTTAAGACATTGAATTTAGTCTGTAAACTCAACTATTAGTAACGTTCCAGAAGAAGTTGGACTATATTGCAACATGCTGACTGGTGTTATGTCTAGAAGAAACCCCCAAAACTGAACATACAGACCTGACTATGGCAGGACTGTTGCATTAGATCGTGCTGACTGCACAGTTGTACCTAATGAACTGACCACAAAGTGTACACAGTAGTAGATTCAATTCCCAGGAGGAGCTAAAAGCTGTGGCTATGACAGCGAGTACAAAGAAAATCTTTGAAAGAAAATGGAAATGCGCTGCTGATTATGGACCAGAGCTCCTCAGTCTGATGAAAAATTCACATGATTTGTTGTTTTACCGATGCACATACAATCCAAAATAGACGGCAATTCACAGATGTGTTACGGACATAAAAACCAGAAATAATGAGCTCTAAATGTGATGCATTGGTTGCAGGAAGTGGGCAGAATGTATCTTGATTACCATCTCCTTTGTTTGTGCCGCAGCTGCATTTTGGAAATCTACCTGTTAAATAAATAGTAGAAAAAATAGTTTTTTTCCCTCTTCTCATAGTCTCGTGACTCAATTGCGCTTTCATCAACTTTGAAGTTCACGGGAAAATGAATGAAAAACTGCCGCACAATGCTGTGTACAACCAGCAGTCACTGCTTTGAATGAAGGCAGTGACTCAGAGAGGAGATGAACACCAGAGCATCACTCTGCAGAACGGACAGTCAGGTTGAAGCTGTAACGAGTCGCTTTAGATCCACTTCTCTATCGAGAATACAGTCTTACAGGTTTCAACAAACGTAAAGAGTGCTCTACTTCCTTCCTGCTCCTTGTTGCTGGTAAAAAGCTTGTGTGGACGCCAGCAGGCGGCCGGGTCACATGGGCTCCACATCAGGCTCCAGTTTTTATGGAATTAGGGCTCCATCCAGGCTTTTAGCTTCCAGTTGTAGTCTGTCCTCAATAAAGGCCACAGAAAGAGCCTCAAACTGAGTTTTTGTTTGCTCCTGGAGGTTGTTTGTGAGCTCTCACCTGCGAGTCCTGAATGCAGAATCCCTTCAGCATTGCTTGTGTGCATTATCCCAGGCCCGGCGATTTTCAAAGCGTTGTAAACAGCGCGTACGCCTGCCAGAGTTTAACCTGAGCGTGCTGAACAGGGGCTGAGATTGAGACGTTGGCACCAAACGCCAGTAACCATCCATCCAGGGCAGAAATCCCAGAGGCGACGTGTCCGACTGTGTCGTTTCACCCAGCACAAAAGTTTTAAAAACAGTTTTCATATTATAAAATATAGCACGTTTCTGTGAACCTGTCTCCGAGGATCAGCACTCGGCGTCCACACTGTGCACTGTCACTGCGGCTTGCAGGTGATGCGTGTGCGTGTGCAGCGGGTGGTGGTGTGTGTGCGTGTGCCGGTAGGGGTGAAACTTGTGGCTGAGCAGCGCCGCCGTCTGAGGCGGCGTGTCCAGGTCCATGTCGTCGTCGTGGTTACCAACGTCGACCCCGGCTGAGAGGGGGTCGTTGTTTCCAGGTGGATTCTCGCTGTCCTCCTGTGGACTCATGGTGCTGTAGCCTGGGCACAACAAAAGCACATGGAGAGAGGAGTTACTTCTCTAAAAGTTGATTCTTAATCTCTGCGCTAATATGGCATCACTCGATCTTTTCTCATATACCATCTATACCACACCTTAAAACGTCTACTAAATCTGAACACAACTTGTTTGATGATTTGACATTAACTGATATCTCATTAAATCTTCTTCTGAAATATGGTCAAAGTACAGACGTTACTCAGTTTGCTCCCAGTTGTGTAAGTTGACACCCTCAAACATTTCTTACCTCCTGTGACAGGTGATCACCCCTTTTGCTGTGTCATGTTATGCATTCAATAAACTATTCCTGAACTTCTCTTAAACACAAACTGACCAACTTGATTTCAAAAAGTAAAGTATGAAAAAGCTTGATATTTGGGTTAAAATGTAGGTTTCAAAAATACAGATTTGTCAAAAAATAAATAAATAAAGATGAAAACTTAACTGAATTGACAGAAATAATTCCCACCTGAATTATTTAGGACTCACTGATAGCATTGCAGCAGTTTTAATTTGAAAAGCCTGATATTAGGGTTACAGTCTGCAACAGGTTAAAAGCCTTTGCTGGTAAATTCTGCTACATAATAAACTAAATATAAATCGTAGGAAGAATTTCACAGTGACTCTACATGAGGACCAGTTTGGTGTAATTTGCGGTGTATTGATTGCAGAAAGGTTGGGAAGACTCCATGAAAGCAACAAACGATGCCTTGGAGTCATAGACGTTCAGCACAGAGACATTCAAGTGAATTCATGGTCGCTCGCAACGTTTCTAAGAGCAGCACAAGCTATTTGATAGCACACTGACAACTTAACATGTCCTGTAGGCATTTCTATTTGTTACATCTTAGGGGGGGGAAAAAAAAGATGCATATTTATGGCTTTTCTCGGACACATCTTGCACATACGTTTGGCCTGAGGCGTGAGAGACACAAGCCAATAAGGCTGCTAGAATAACTGGTAACTGGAGCAGTACTGAGGTCATATAGAAAAAGGATGACTAATAAGTAGATACATGGTAATGCTTTATGGAACGAAACTATAATAAATATTACACATCAACACACCAGAATATCTTCACAGCGCTTCATAATAAATGATGCTGGGTGTTGTGTTTATTCTGACAAGCTTTAATTGCTTTTATTCTGATTAAGATTTCAGCAGCTAATTTCCATTAAAATGTTATGGGATGACTCCATTTGCTTAATTTCTAGCCTAAATGTAATATTTTATGTAAACCCTTCATATACAGAGCGGGTCTCACCACATTTGAGCTCATAAAATGCATCGACAAAATACAGTGTGATGACATTTTTTTTTACGATTGATTGTGAAATCAACCCTTTTCCCTTGATTTTCAGTTTTTTATTACCTTTCTTTCCACTATGGAAATGACACCGGCAACATGCTGCACAGTGGAACATCAATCTGTTATTACTGTTTGAGCGAATAACCCTGTAGGCCCGAGTGTCTGCATGATTATATTTATAGAAAAATCACTGTCATTTTGGATGATGAAACATTGATGCCTTCAGAGATACTGAACCAAGCGCAGCGTGTTTGCGCTTCTGTGGCATGCAAGCTTCAGGTGTTGGGATGGGAAGTATGCCCTTTTAAATTCATGCCCGACCTTTTGTGATTCCACAGTCAAACATATAAAGCAGTCATATTGACTCTTGATCCTCGAGGTGCCATGTTTGAGATCGGCCCATCTCAACACATCCAAACGCAATAAGCTGCTTGCTTTGTGCAGAGATTCATGGTGACACATACATTCCAATGGGAATCATTTGCCAGATACTTTGTTTTTTTCATATTATTTTTCATACAAAACCCCATAACTGAGCCACAATGGCGAGTTAGTTTATCAGCCTGTCGCCATGCACGCCGCTCTTACGCTTGATAGTAATATATGTTAGTGCTTGAGAATAAATGATAACATCAGCAAGCAAACATCGTTACAGTAAAAATGAAGAGGATACCCTTAATTTATGATCCTGTGGAGACGTCGTCACACATGACACAATGATTAATCAGCACTGAATGCAAGTCACAACCAGAACGAATGAAACTTGCTTCAAATTTGATCAGAACTTTTAAAATGCCGAGAGTTTATTATCTTTTTGTAAAAATGGCAGTCTAAACACAAAAAAACAAAACAAAAAGTAATAAAAAGCATTCATTCATTATTCTTTCTGTCAATTTTAGTACTGTCATTTTCAAAAATTAGGAAATAAATACAACTTTGTCTTACATGCCCTGGTTATGCGTCTTAAAATCTCTCAAACAGAGTCAAGCTGAAAAGTTCCCCGACACCTTGATCCTCCAAAAACCAACTAAGCTTTGATACCAGCAGAGAAAAAAAACTCACTAAAAACACAAGAAACAGAGGAAAGAGCAGAGTGACAAGCAGAGTAAAGGAGAGGACAGAGGGGGCAGAGTAGAAGAGAGAGAGAGAGAGAGAGAGAGAGAGGAAGAGGGGGATTAAGTAAAACAGAGGGATGGAGACTTCAAAGAAGTTCTCCACATGGAATGTGCCAACCTCTGCAGAGTTTATCCCCGCTTCCCCCAAAGCTGAAGGCCGAGCTCCGGGTGAATCTGCTGCTGACTGCCTGCTGCTGACAGTTCTCAGCTGCACCAGGTGAGGAAATCAAATCCCTCTAAATGTCAAGAGATGGAGGGAGACTGGCGGAACTACCAGGCAGACACACTCCAAATGCCTTTATTGGGACTTTTAAATGGCTTTTAACAGCTTGAAGCAACGCAAGCTAAAATCTATTAAACAAATCCGGGCAAAGCAGTCGTGCCTGTGAAATAGTGACTGGTGGAATTGTTCGCATTTGAAGGGAAAGTTGTACAAAAATGCTGCATCACAATAATCGCTTTTTCATCTATATGAATATTAAATTTAGTGCGACACATACTTTCTAATATAGGCTTTGGAATGCACAACGATTTGTTGTATGATTTTTGCCATTCTGCAACAAGTGTGTCTTTTCTTTTGATGTGTCTTTTCAAATAACATTAAACTGGGGGAGATTTTCACAAAAATAAATTCATGTTTTGCTATTGGTGCAAGGACCGATAAAGACTGCAGGGGAGTTAAGCTCAGACACACGTCTCCTGCAAAGTGGTGCAGCATTGCCTGACGGAAATATTCGAGGTCTTCCTTGAAAGTGACATTGTCTGAATGCTAAGTGATTTGATTCTAAGAATTTTATTTACTTTTCATTATTCATATATTCAGTTTTTCTCCGTTTTCAAGTATTCCACCCATTTTATCCGGGCTTTAGTCGCCCCCGTCAAAACATTTTGGAGATACGTCAAATTCAAAATGAGCAAATATTCTGTACAAGTGCAGTGGAGTATCCATATCATATAATTTATCACAGCCCGAAGAAGTGATGATGCCAAACAGCACACAGTATATGTCTGCATCACACTTAACCCGGGTAGTGCTTGGATGGTTTTGGTGATCTGTATATAGTGTGCGTTTTTATAATACTTTTCAGTTACACAAGCGAGTGACGAGCAGTGACGGGGAACCTTTGACCGACTGGAAAGGAGAAACTGCTCTGAAGCGCCGACTCAATAATGAATTTGTTTTAAACCCTGATGGAACAACACCCACTCGCTCCAATATTTCGAACTGATCTACGCTTCCCAACCAGGTCCTCTTGTCCTTGTTTTTCTCCTCTTTCATCATTTTTGCATCTCTCCATCTCCCACTTGTCCTCCATTTTCGGTTTTACAGAATCTCCCATTACGCAATATGTGAGTTTCCTGTTCATTTATCTGTACTGTTCATCAAGGCCTTTTGAATCACGGTTATTCTCTCTCTTTAATTATTTCCTACAGAAATGAGAGGAAGAGGGAGAGAGAGTGAGGCAGATGTCCTTCATGAGCAAAATTATTACAAAACACCCTTCGAAAAACTAGAAGCAGTTTAAAAATATCTATTTGATATATTCATTGTGAAATGGGTATTTATTGTAAAATATATCGATGAAGGTAAAGTACAAATAAAAGCAGAAACACTGAAGATGAGCAAATTTTACATTACGTGAACAAGTTTTATTCTCTGATTTGATCAAACTCTCCACTTCTAAACATCATTCTTGTTCTCTGTGGCATCACCACCATCATCATCATCATCATCATCATCATCATCATCATCATCATCATCATCATCATCCCTTACACAACGAGAAGGGAAACTCACAGCCAGGAAGTGGCATGACGCCATATGGAGGTGACAACAACTCGTGTGGGTGAAACTGTCCATCCACGTTGAGTGGCAGACACACAAGTTCAACAAACATTAATGATGAATAAATTATAATAATAATAAGAAAAAAAACCAAGATTCAGAGCTTGACTACAGCGATTTAAAAAAAAAAAAAAAAAAAAAGTGACGCTAAAACACTGCCATAAAACTGCATTATCAGCTGATTAGTATCATTAATTTATATCGGGAAGGGAATCATTTTAAATAAAAATTACTGCTATTTAGGATTTATGTTTCATACCAAGAAAAAAAATACAGCTGTGCCTGTTTTTGATCCTGGTGAATTCTATATACCAACATATACATGAGCGCAGCCGGCTCAATTCAAATACGATTGGATTGAATGAATCACAGATCTGTCTGCTTTATTTTGTCTGACACACCATTGCTTTTTCTAGTGCACCAGCTTTCAAAGCAGAACAGGCCTCACCTGGGTGGACGGCAGAAAACGTTCGGAGGAGCAGAGAAGTAAAATATGCCAGGGTGCAGCACAGTCTCATCTGCTTACATTGGTTGGAAGAGGAACGTTTGTAGCTTCTCATCTGTCGCTCAAAAATGCTTTTATTATGATAGTTGTTTCAGGTTATCGGCTCTCTGACCAGGTCTCCATTGCAAAAGAGATCCTGATCCTCCTGGTAAAATAAGAGTTGGGTGGAAATCGAAAATATAAATCTAACCGTGAAAGTTAATTATTTTTTTTGTATATTTATATCCAAAAACACCCACTAAAGTTGTTCAAAAACATTAAATAAGATAGTAATGTGGATAATACATTTCTTTTGTGTCGTTTCTCTTGTGCTGGATTAAGTGATTTCTACCAGGTGGAAAATCTAATCCCTTCAACATGTTCTGGCTCTGCCAGAGGGTCTCCTCCCAGACAGTAACATTAACAAAGCTTACTTGATTATATCCCCAACCCCTCACTTTAGGGATATATGTAGTTCCTCTCCCCAGTGAAGCACACAACCTTCCCATTCCCTCTGGAGCAATCGAGACAGAAGAAGACTCCTGACACGTCAGCCAAGACTTTGGCTACAACGGTCCAGTTGGGATAATACATGGTTATAATTGTGTCAATATTCAAAGTGTAGGGTTGTAACTGTACTCATGCGGTTTACGTAGGAGGCGGGGCTTTCCTTGAAAGGATGTACAACTTGTGCTGTTAACATTTATTTCAGGTTTTGCAGGGAGGCCCAGTTTTGCAACCTGTGAATGATACATTTTTCACAAATCATTCCTTTAAATATTCCTTAACTATCAACTCCCTTTAGCACTACGGTGATTACAGAAGGACAAGAAATGTCTTGACTTCACTTGAATGCAATTAAAAATGGCTTGATCCATTTTCAACTTTTAGAAAACCTTGTGGAAAGATTTTAGGAAATGTAATTACGAAATTGATCTTGTTTATAACACTATCACGAGCATTTCAGGGGCAGCTGACTTCTGTACTCCGTAACAAAACACAACTGTTGTAGCATATCATAATGTAGGTGCACTTCTTTATAGATTGTGCTGACATGAATGGGCGCTCTTACCGTGGTCACTCTCTGTCCCCGATCGCCCCCAGTACCTCCGTCTCCGTTCAGGAGTGTGAGTGTGTCGTTCGATCACCGCAGCTATAAACCTCGTGTTACTGACTGAAAGTGAACACAGCACACAGGTCAGGGCAGAGAAATTGTGTCTGTACTGTAGTAAACTACTCAAATACCTTGCAGTCCATAAGTACATCACAGTATGTGTTGAACACTTACTGATTCCTCTGTCCTCATGACTGTCTTCATCCCTCTCATCTCTTTCATTATCCAGGTTAGACATTCGCACTGACATTTCTGGAGCGCCAAAGAAGTATAGAAGAATAACAGATAAAGCTTAAGTAAAGTGCCAACATCGGGATAGTAGTTATTGTACGATTATGTAATGTGAAGTGAATGTGAGGTGCTAATCTGTGTATTCCAGATAGCTCATGATTAGCTCCTAAATGTTATGAATTAGGAAATAGAAAGCTGTCTAATCTGTAATCTGTACACTGCTCAGCCATAACATTATGCCAACCTGCCTGATATTATATTGGAACCCCTTTTGCTGGCAAAAACAGCATTGACCTGCTGATGCACTCCATAAGACCGCCACTAGGAGGTAGGTGGTACATGTCAATGTAACAACCACAAGCATGGTAAGACCGAACGCTGTCCAGATGGACATTGTCTAGCATGCCGTTGCCAGCTTTCTATCGTGCCTCTTAGGGCTCAGTGTTCACCAGGGAAAGGGCCGACATGCACACTCCAATTCACCTGAAATAATTATGTGATCAATCAGACCAGACCACCTTTTCCCTTATGCTCATTTATGGTAATTTTAGCAGTGGGAAGGTGTCAAGCATGGGCACCACGACCTGTCACCAATTATGCAGTCCCACACGCAAAATAAAACGGTATTCTGACTCCTTTCTACCAGAACCAGCATTGACTTCTGCAGTGACTTGAGCTACAGTAGCTCATATGTTGGACTGGACCACGCAGGTGCATTAATAAGTTTTGGTCACCTACGATCCCGTCACTCATTCAGTTTAGGAGAAACTGACTCACTCGTCTAGACAAACTCACTCAAATCCTTAGACTTGAATGTTTAACTGTATCTGACACAATTGTCAGGACAGAATGTTAACCCTAAATACATCACACACTAACAGGTGGCACAATAAAGCAATACGCTGTGTTTTTCCCTTCATCTCTCAGTGGTCATATTGTTATTGCTGATCAGAATAAATGAAGGAACATATGAGTATTTAACATTTCTGGAGAAGGAGCCTTATAAATGCTGTTCCTACTAACTGGAATTCAATGCATTTTTTTTAACCTCGTCTTTGACCGTATGTGTCTCTCTTTTGTGAAATAAAAATAAGAGTTTATGAGCCAGCTGCTCGGGCCAATGCGTTGTTATGTAGCCACACTTCACACCAAGTTGTTCCAAGCTGTTTACCCAACTACCAGACTTGGACTGAAGACTTTAAACAAGGTTGTAATCTTGTTTGATGTTTTTGTCAATTTGGCCGAGTGATTATACAAAACCTTCAGCAGCAGCTGATGTGTTGATGCTCTTTAGCTCCAATACATTTCATCACAGTGCTTTGTGATCATGCTGCTTTAAAACGCCTTCTCTTTAGGTGGTGATTTTATACAGTCCATGCAGCGTGCGAATGAAGAAACATCAATGTAGAAACAAGCATGGTGTCGCTGGATTGTTTTTAGGGCAAACAGTACTGTACAACCAGAAGTGTGAAGAATCGACTTTCTTGAAGAGGAAACTGTTTGGTTTGTTGTCAGGCATTTAAACTTCACAGTTGCATGGGACAGTGGAGAAAAGGCAACACGTGAATCTTTAGTCTTACCCTGCGCAGCCAGAGGGGACATGTGCTGGTGCGAGCGCCTGTGGATCTGATGTCTGTATGCATACACGGCCAGCACCAATACCATGATGCATCCCATGATGCCGCCAGCGACTGGGCCCACAGGGGCGCTCTTGATCATGTTCAAAGATGCCACCTCTTCATCTGCAGAAGAAAGTGAGATGAAGAAAAAACATGAAGAGCTAGCAGGCAGAAGGTTGTTTCAAGAAGTCACAGAGGATTTCAGATGGCTCAAGAAGAGACAATACAACAAGCCAAAATCAAACAGCTCGTGCTCAGATCCTCGCTCCTGCTGCGAAGCTGCTACATCTTCTATTTCACTTCTATTCGCTCATCAGTGTGAAATGCCATGGAAAAGAAATATTCAACTGCAGCCTGGCGGACAATCTTGCTCTCGAGAATCAATCTGAAAAAGATATCTTCGTCACAAAAAAGTTTCAAGAGAAAAGTTTGGGGAAGATGACTGTCAGTGAGCCACATACATAAATATTTTAAGAAGCATGAAACTTTTTGGATATATACACTTACCCTGGGGCGACTGGTCATTAGGACGCAGGTGGGGCTGAGCCCCACCTGGTGTCAACAGAAAGGACTGCATGCAACATACAGTATGTTATTAATTCTTTAATAGTATATACAATATTTTCTTGTCTTTGAATAAAGCTTCCTCCTAAATTGCAATTAATTTGTGTGTGAGGATTTTACTCCCTGGTTATCGGTCTCATCTTGCTGCTTCGGGTTGTGTTTTCTCTTGATCTACACTAATGGTTGCATGAATGGGGCTCGCCCGTCTCTCACAGTTCAGTGTGTATTACAGATCACAGGAGTTTAATGTCAAGTGGGTCTCGCAGCCCGAAGATCCACTAACAACATCAGTTGGAAGCTCAGAGCTGATTGGCTGGAGCCAGTTGAGGCACTACTGTGCTTGATAGCAACGGAGCGAGTCGTCACAAATGGCAGCTTATGAGCAGCTGGAGCGAACAGTGATGAGTCAAATGAGTGAGGTCAATTCTTTACTCGTGTATAAGTTTGAAACTCTTACTTTAGAGGAGAAACTGGAGGCAACAGGCGGTAAACTGAGTGACGTGGTGACAAAAACCTTGTTAAAATGTTATATGTACATTAAATCGTGGATAGCCTGGCGGTAGTAATCCTGCCTAGCAAACAGTAGATCCGGGTTTAATTCCTGACATAGATAGAAAACTTTTGATCTATTTATTCTTTTTCTTTCTTTTTTTGTAATTGGCTATCTTCAGTGCTCTACCATTTGACGGGATTGGTGTCTATACGGTTCTAATGTTGTGGCTGAAAAGTTGTGCATCAACTTTACTTTGGCATTCGGTGATGCTGAACTCTGCTGTCACTAGACCTGAAATAAAATCTTGCCCCACCAAATATTTACATTTAGAAACGCCCCTGTACCTAAGTCTACTCTATTATATATTAAGTATAAGAAGAAATGTCAAATGAAGGTGAAACCAACGTAAAGCAATCAAATGCAAAACTGAGAAGTCGCTACAGCAAGACAGTGAACAGAACAAGATCGGTCATTTCTTTGGGTTTTATATCTCACCTAAGAGACCCAGGCTATCGGCATAGGGACTCTTGGCACCAACGATGCCCCCAAAACATTCCTTCTGTAGGGCACAGTAAGGCTTGTCGAGATGAGTCTTCCCGTCGCTGTCCACCATGCACCACTCGCAGTCCAGCACACCAAAGCAGTCACTGTATCATGGTGCAGAATACGACAATCAAAAAATGCCATTCTGGAAGTGTAATCATTGTGGTACAAGTTCCTGAGATTGTGCAATCAATTGCCATTAGCAGTAGCTCTTTCTTTAAGGAGTGAAGTTACTTTATCAGCCATTGCAAATATATAATGTAACTTCACTAATCAACAGGTACAAACCTGTGCTATTATTGTGGTTGTTGTCGTGAAACTACAATGGAAATATCAACATGTGTCAGTCTATTTACAAATAAACTCATTTGGTTCGCTTCGGATAATAAAAGTAGTTCTCACAGTTCACATGGCATAGAGAGAGAGAAACTCCCTACACTACAACTTTTTTTTTTTTTAATGTAAGACAAGTTGAACAACAAGTAGAGAGCACGGAGCTCACCAAAACTAATTTAAGAGTAGTTAAAGGTCAAATGTGGTGGCATCATAGTAATGTTCACACGCTGATATTATTTATTGCAACGTGTAAAAAGTAGATAAAACTCAAAGTGCATACCGGAAATGAATGAAAGGTTTTTAAATTTGAGGGTATTGTACTTTAAGACAACTGAGCTGAAGTTATGTTATTTTTGTTAAGAGAAACACATATGTGGTTTTTAACTGAACGTTTCATAGGATTTTGGACTACTTTGAAAAAAAATAATCAACTCTGGCAACATACATTTGGACACTGGAGCACACTTACACTTTTTAACCACTTGGTGGCGGCAAAGCTACTGAAATACATGGCTATCAGTGTCATGAATGGGCCTCAAACTTTACATTGAATAGACCTTGTACCCCATGGTAGTAGCAGCAGCTTGTTCATGCCTCTAAAGATAGTGCGGGCACATATATCTCATATGTTTACTTTTGTCATTACAGGTGTGTTGATGTGATGTGTAGTGAAGATGCAGAGTTTGGTGTACCTGCTGGTGTATCTCTGGCTACAGCGGGTGTTGATGCACTGGGGGAGGGTGTCATGCAGACTGGGATCGATAACATTCAAACTGACTGGTTCCTGGTGCACCTCACAGCTGGGGTTCCTGCACAAACAAGCCACCACAAAACACACAAGGTGAAAATATAGAAGGCTGCCAGCACATATTTGTGGTCAAAACGCAACGGCAACATCCAACAGGTAACCTATACTCTAATCCTAGGATGACATATGATTAAGCTGAACAAAAGCAAATAAAGTACACCTGACATGAAATGTTGAAAAAGATTAAAACTGAAAGCACGAGCCCAAAACTTTGCTTCGGCATGTCAACGCATGTAAAGCAGCTCTACAAAGACAAACATCAATGTTTCCTGACAAGAAACACAGCGAGAAGAAAAAAAAACGGACAGTGGAGAAATGATAATTGCATGTCTTCCAAAAGAAAAAAAGAGGAGGAATTGGCATTTGAAACATTGACGTGCTGTCAAAGGCTGCTGATGGTTGTTGAAAGGAGGTGGGTGAAACAAGAGGGATGTGAAAACACTGCGAGTGACAGGAGGGATGCAGAACAACTACAGCATTTAAGGGGGAAAGTCGGGGAGAAAGTGAGGTAGAAATAAAAGAAACGCCCCCAAACAGAGGAAGCAGAGGCAGAAGGCCTAAAACAGTGTTGAGGAAAACGCACATGCAGGCATGCCGACACAACTCCAACACAAATGATGACGGGAACATGAAAGGAACGTTCAAGCTTAGAAATCGTAATTAGACCTCATACTTAAGTAAAGAGACTCAAAAAGTGTGATGACTAAAACTCCATAACAGTGAGAGCAAATAATACGTTTGTTTCCTATTGCAGTTTATCTTTTCAAACTTCAAAGCGACACTATACAACAGCAATATTTGTGTATATATTGTAAGCATCTGTTAAGATTGCACATAACAGCACATGGAAGTAACATTTATCTCAATAACACATGGTCCTCTATACATTTTTTGTGCCAAACTCTTGCAAAAGATCTTGATAATAAACCAAAATGATGCAACTCCAGAGAACAACCTTTAATTTCCATTCTGTCTGCTTAAAACCGTAATACATTTGTGCCTCTTTATTGACAGCAGCAACTTAATAGTAAGCAGTATTATTTTGGCCTTGTGATATACAGACTATTACAACGCCTTTGGAATCAATGCCAATGGTGGTGGATATGAAGCGTTGCTACACTTCACACTGAGCAACATCACCATACTGACAATCCATGCAATCTAAGGGAAATAATCATCTACTAAGTAAAAAATAAGGGGGGGAAGAAGAGCATTTTGGTGACAAAAGTAAGCAGCCAATGTCACCCCCTTTCTATTATCACCCTTATTGCTTCAGTCTCATGATTTCCTGCAATGTTTGTCTGCTCTCACACGTTTTTCATCTTGTAATATTAAAGTGCATCCTGATTCAAGTACAATGGGATTTGCCTAAATGCCAGACTTTTTCTCAGCAGACACTCTGAAGGTCAGTGGTCCTTGTAAAAGCTAACATTAGCATAGCATATAACCTGTATTTCTTGTACTGCAACAATCCACTAGGGGGTGATAATGATCATCAACAAACATATTTTAGGTGTCATATTTGTGAGACGTCATGACAGTAACCTGTATATAGTAGTTTGTGGAGAACACTCTCCGTGCCTCATTTCAGGCAGAATAAGATTTGCGCCCGTTATCCTGTCCAACATTTGAATGGGAAAGAGCAAGGTGATACGCCCTCTGAAACCAGCGAAGGGCCACTGATACAAAAGTGTGTTTGCTGTGTGACCCCACTTTGAGGTTACTGCCTGCAGTCAGCAACAGAGCCTTTCTGTCAATATATCTCGGGGGGGGATAAATCAACATATACAGAAATATACTTTTTCCTCCTGACTACATTTTTACTGAATTCAGTAATATGCTGGGGACAAGTTGAAAATCTCAGACGTTGACATTCACAGACATAGATGATGTACTGACCTGTTCTCAGCATTGGTGAGGTTGCCTGTACACTCATTTACCTCCAGAGGGCACTCACATGGACACTCACACTCATTCTGCTCCATTCTGAATAAAAAACAGTTAAAGGAGGTTTTGGTGAGAACAATTGTAGTGGTTTGCAGGTAACTAAGACATGATAGACGGTCAAATACTGCTTCACTTTAAACTCATTCAGTCATTTTATCACTGAACTTCTACACATGTATTTCTACAAGTTAAATAGAATAGTGTCATTCACAATTCAGAATAAATATTACATATTGACTTGACTGCTGCATCAAACAAGCAAATTTTACTCCTGAACTATGTACACACAACTAAACCTATTCTACCAATTTTTAACAGGAGCAAGTTGATAACTAAGAGAAACAACATGTGGCATATACACACACAACATTACATGCCCAGAGAAATGTTTCATATAGTTAAAGACCTGTGACAGTTGAGACAGAGCCGGTCCACCGTGCTGCAGGCACAAAAAGCCAGAGAGTCGCACGTCTCATTGACAATCCCAGCAAAGGCGTTGGTGCCTGGGATTCTGGTGAGGCGGTACTTGGAACAATGGCTACCATGCACCAGGTTGGTGAGGTCCCCCTTCAAGAGAGCAATATTGTCAAATTGCAACTCCATGTATCACCACTAGGTAGCAGTGTTACACTGTCGCTTAATTCAATTATTCGTCACCAGTTTCGGAAGGTCCCTTAAGGAATGCATCTGTGCCTGTTCATTATTGTACCATTTAATTGTATGACATGGATATAATTCCTAGGAGATATTAATGTGACTTACCACTATGCTGGTGTTGAACTTGTAGAATCGCTGCACAGTGCGGTCGCTGAAGCTGTTGCACAAGTTTTTCTTGACAAAGTTGGGATGATTCAAAATGTCATTGGCCACCAGTGGTTCCTATCATCCAAAAGAATACAAAAGAGGAGATATTTCAATGAAATATGTGAAAGCTCTTTGTCCTAGTTGAACAATCCTTATAAAATCATTTGGATATCTTTACTGTTTTATTTTTTTACCTTGTGTGTTATGTGCTGTTGCTCTGCAGGAGCGTGGCCTTTAGGGTCAATTAGAGTGGGGTGAGCAACAAGGTACCCTCGGTCCTCCATTATGAAGCACCTGCAATGTAATAAAATTCACATTTGTATGCAAGAACCACTGACATGAGAAAACATGATCATTTAGAACATTTACGTAAACTTTCACTAGTCAGACCACAATTTTTTAATCCCCCACTAAGTGCATTCAGCTCCAGCTGATCTATCCGCCCAACACAGCTTCATTTTACGTCCCACCACTCCCTAAGTATTTTAACAAATACTGTTCCCCAGCTCCGTCTAGGCTAATCCTGTTTTATATGGCCCCTGAACACCAACAGAGAGAGCATGAAGGAAGTGGAGGGAAAAGTGGGGAGAAAGACAGGGAAGATATGGGATTGGTAGAGAAGGGGGTGGAAGAAAAAAAAAGGATGACGGGAAAAAAAAAACGGAAACATAAAAGCTTGAGAAAGTATGTGGGACTGAGGCAGCAGCAACAACACATCTCCAGCAGGAATGTTATGATAATCAGCTTATGCTTTCTTCCTTTCCTCTTTCTTCTCAGTCCCCAAGCAGGTTTACTTTTTATTCAGTTAAAAAAAAAAAAAAATGGAAATAATCATCTAGCTTGTAAAGAAAATCAAGGAGGTGAAAAAGCACAATACAAAAAAATTGGAGAATAAATGTGTCGGAAGAATTTACCTGATCTTATTGCCTTTGTCCTGGTTGCAGATAGGCAGCAGGTCTAGTAGGACCTTATAGAAATAGCGAAGAGTAAAGTCTATTCCCATCACTGCCACAGCATAACCAGGAGCCATCTGAGAGCTACAGATAGAGGAAAAAACAGTCACAAATCAGGAAAATGTCGACAATGAGGAAGTGAGTTGCATGATTACTGAACATGTGGCTACTTCTCTGCAAACCATTAATAGAAAGTCAGTATCTTAAAATACACATTAAAAAAAAAAACAGATTGCAAAAGACAAACGACACACATTCACTGGCAGCTTGCCTCTGTGTCTACTGCAAACTGTATTTTATGCTCAGTGAGCCTCTGCACAACAGCACGCTAATCCTGACTTATCACACACACTGACGCAAAGTGTTTGTGTATGCACTGAACACGAGCATGAACCACTGTAAACAGTCGTTTCAGTGCGGCATTGAGCAGCACTGTGTCCATCGCCGCCAGTTGAGTTTTAGGCTTGTTGAGCTGCAAACAGATCCGACTACAAGATAAGCTCTGCAAAGTAGAACAGATACTACCTTGGCATTTGAGATATCTATTAAAAAGTCAGAGTATAGCACTTAAAATGAGAATTGGTTCTCCATCGTGGTACTGATATACAGTAGTTTAAAAATGCTTAGTTGCTTAAGGGCACCTTGGAGGGGTAGATATTTGAAGATCATTGTGGCTAATTCAGACTATGTGATTAAGAGATATTGTGTCATTAAGTAAATAACCCAGAATAAAGAGTGGTCAATGGTGCCCTTCAGTTTCCTTCAAATCATTTCCTCTATTCAGAGATGGTGCCGGCTGGCTGAGAGCTTATAGCTGCCCAAAATCACACCTTGGCTCAAAGCGATCCAGATGAAAAAGACTCAACGGGAAGAGCTGATCATTTTCATGCCAAGGTGTAAAGATCTTTTTTGCTGTATGGCAGGAAATCTCAATGGCATTCAACTATTACAACCCCACTTTATGTCTGCATGCACGCGAAAGCTTACAAAGCTGCAGGACTTTTTATGTCCTGCTTATGTCTACACGACTGAATTAAATAATAATATATTCACAAAAGTGAGACAAACGTGAGGGCTCAGTAACCTTTGACCACTTCATAATGTGCCATTGTGCCACAAAACAAGGGACTCACTCTTCTCTTCTTGGGATATTACGTGAACACTGGCGGGAGACGCTAATCTATTAATAGTTCTCTTTGTGGTGTCTTCAGGGTTCCTGATATATCACCCTAACAAGAATTGGGGGGGAAATCTGAAAACATAATGCCTCTATCATAGGACTCCTCAGAAATGAAAGTTTGTCCAGAGCTCTCACCTGGAGGCGTGGATGGTGTGGCTTATGGTGACAACATAACCTGCACCTCCCACATCCAGGTACGGTCCAGTGAAGGTGATGAGGCCAGGGTTAGCCACAGCATGCTGGTACCTACAAATCAACCAAACTCTTACACATGGATTCAACAAGTCTGGATGTCACACTCCTCTTGTTTTTATGTGGAGATTATTCAGCTCCACTTGACAGACTGCAGATTATGTTTTCCTCCATCATAACTGAAACTGAACCACTTCATAAACCCCTAATTTAGAATGTTTGACCATAACATGATCTAACTTCAGCTGTGCAAGTAGAGGGGAAACACTGGTCAGGTGACTTTAACACAACACCTGATTTAGCATTAATATAGGTTCACAAGTAAAAAGAAATCTAATTTCAGGTTGAAAAAGAGGCAAAAACAGCGACAAGTCTTGTTCAGCGTAATATAAACGTGCTCTCAGTTTTATTGACCCTGTACATATTTAATTAAAAACACAAATACAAATATGGAAGTTTCTATAGTCAGCAAATTATACTTCATCACTAATACTGGGGAGGTGTAATGTGACTAAAGCACACAAACCATCTTTCTCTACAGGTCACACCCAACGCTATCATAGATTTCCTTTCGCTCCCCTAAAACCCACATGTCCACACACGCCGGCACTACTCTCTCCCTCTCTTCACAACCCTCCTAACTAAGCCTCACCATTGTCTGCGGGTCGGGTCAAAGGCTTTGTCCATGAGTGATCCTGGGTAAATCCGGAGCACCCCACTGGGCGTTGCTATGTAACGGCGCACAATGTAGCAGTTGAGGCTACTCATTTCCATTAGTCTCATCCACTCATCCGTGACGTGACTGGTCGCCATAACCTCGTTCCTGACAGAGGACTGCAGAAGATAGAGGATGAAGGGATGGAACAAGAGAATGAGGCAGAAGTGGGAATGCGAGGGCGGGTAAATGGAGAGAAAAGTAAAAAAAAATAAAAATGTCAATCTTACAGTATCTTAAATTAAAGTTGGACAATAATTGGCATTTGAAACATGTACATAAGTACTTGTCACCCACAACTGAAATCACATTTCTGTTTGTAATTGAAACTACAAAGTGTCATCGAGAAAGCACAACCAGTAATGCTCAAGAACACAGCAATCTGAGAGAAATCCAACTTGATAAAGACCCAAATCATTCCACAAACATTTTTCAGTCAGGCTTCAGAGTTTGAAAAGGGTGATGAGGTCACTCGAGGGGGTCTTTAAGACTAGCCTGGGAATCAGCGCTGGGACTACGGATTGGAGTTCAAACTCTGACTCCCCCCAGGACAAGAATGCACACAGAATGCCAAAACCCATGCTGGGATCTGTCGTCTTCTTAAAGCTCCAGAACATTATTTACGTTTTTTGAGCTTTAGTTACAATGCCAAAACAACTGACACGTCGGTTAAGATGTTGCAAAAAAGTGAACTTGAAAGTTATGAGAATCTATTCAAGCCTTTGCAACACATCAGTTGTATTTGAAAGTGTTGCTGATTGTCTGATTATTTTCAGGGACTGCAAGAGTGATCATAGGTCTGCCAAGTGAACTTTCAGGCTGCGTGCGGGCAGTGATATGATTGTGTTTGCTGTCTGACAACACTTTGATGCAACTGCCTGTAGTCAGCAACAGAGCACTTCCGTCACAGCGTTCGTCAACATTTCTTATGGGCGTATAATACATGTACATAGAAACATGCTTTAGTATGCGCGTTCTTGGTGCTTGTGTACCTTGAGGCCTGGATTGGCTATGAGCCTGGTGTTGTCACTTAGGTAGGCAGTATAGTGCTCCACCATTCGCTTTGTTTCTGGCTGACTGAGGTGTTCATACGGGGAAGAGAAACTACCAGCTGCCAACATCACAGTGGGAGACTCTGGGGGGAAAAAAAAACACAAAAATAAGGAAAAGGAGACCGTCAGTGTTGCAAATCAATGTTTTGCTGTGTAGACTGTGAAAATACAAAGTTTGTCGACTGCAATTCATCACATATTAGCTCAGGTGCTCCCTCACCAACAGTGGCGAGCTGTTTGAAGTGCAGACAGGAGCTGGGCTGGCCCAGCAGGTCTAGACGGTGGTACAGAAGCTTGGAGCTGGGTGCCGTATTCAGGTTCTTCAGCTGCTTCACCGGGATCTCCGGCTGCACGTACACGATGCACAGGATGAATGACGTGTCCTGGACCTGGCAGACAAAACAGGGACAGCAGAGCGCATTGCTTATATTTCACACAGAAGATGTACCAGACTATTTCAAACAAATCTTATAACAGTCTGCAACCCAAATCTGCCCGGTATTGTGAGACAAGTGACTCTTCAATTGTTATCCTGAATATATAATGTAATGGTGAGAAAGCAACGGCACTGTGGTTTTATGAAACCTAGTTTTAACTGTTGACTATTTTCAGCCTCATGATATATTAAATAGATTTAGTGTTTTTAGGAATGTTTGTTCTCCATAAAACTTTCTGTGAGGGGGCAACAATATTATAAAACAGCTATGTTAGGCTTAAAAACTTAAAATACCATGAGAATTTCATTCCAGAGTCACAACTAGTTGTGTAAGTAACTAGCAACTGTAATAAATAAGTAAAATTCTGTAACTTGCAAGACACTGGATGTGTCATATGTTTGTGTGATGTGGCGATTACTAAACTACAGTAGCATTAAAACAGTGTTTATATATTTGACAGACTCCAACCTGACATCCAGTGAGACAGCCCATCCCCACTGGCTCATGTTTTTTTTTTAGAGTTTATTGTCAACTATCACAGCCAGTGCTTTATGGGCCACGTGCGATGATAAATGTGTCCGTTTTAACACCTGCTTTCAACGCACTGTTTCTAAATGAATCCCACTGGGCTAGTCTGCTCCAAAAAACCCTGAGACTTTGTAGTTAAACCGTGCAAGCTGTCAAACATACAGCTAGACAGCTTCCTTCAAAACCCAGGAGCTTCTATTAACTGAAACACATCTCCAACTTTACAGTGGTTACAAAAGCAACAATTAACAATAATAATAATAAAAGAAAAAACATCTATAGAGCCTTTTGGGCATCGTTTGTCCAATAAAATGACAGAATTATGTGGGGAAACAACAGAGTATCATCAACAGTTGTTTTTGCAGGCTGAACCACACATTGTTCTGGCTGCCAATAGCTCATTTGTACCAAAATGA
Source organism: Lipophrys pholis (assembly GCF_963383615.2). Lineage (NCBI taxonomy): Eukaryota > Metazoa > Chordata > Actinopteri > Blenniiformes > Blenniidae > Lipophrys > Lipophrys pholis. The sequence goes on along the minus strand of NC_137640.1, from coordinate 20,047,891 downwards.
AGACAGCTGCCAAAGTCACGACAGAGGTGCATGTTTGAATCTTCGTACTGTCTGAAAAAAGCTAAATGTCAGAGGCTTTTAAAAAAGGTTGAAGCAAAATGCCCAAATTGAGTGTGATATTTTTGCTCCTGCCAAATAAATCCAAATGTCAGTATAGCAAAAACACTTAGTATGACATTATCGTGCTGTTATCGTGCTGTTATCGTGCTGTTATCGTGCTGTTATCGTGATGTTATCGTGATGTTATCGTGATGTTATTGTTGTCCTGTTGCTACCTGTTCCCCCAACATGACACTTTTGCAGTGGACGGGAAAAGCAGGTTTCTGAAAGACCGGTCATGCTCAATTGTTTTAATGAGCATTTCATTGGCTCTAGATCTCTGTTGAACTAATAACCACCCTGAAAAGCCTTGCCTTCCTCTCACATGACCAAGGAGTTTATTCTTAACGCTCAGTCTTTCATTTTGTCTCTGGGTGAAGTTTGTAGAGCTCTCCACTCACTGAGCACCAAAAAACCTGTTGGACATTTGGAATCTTTTTCTTTTTTTTTTTACTTGTTGTTAATTTTATTGCTAAACATTTAACAAGCATTCCTAACCCCACCCTCACTCAAAATGTCATTCCAAAAGTGTTGAAATCTGCCCATGTCCTGCCACTGTTAAAAGGAGGGAATGCTACTTCACTTAATTACAAACCTATTTCCAACTTGTCTGATTTGTCGAAGGTCCTCCCTTGTAATAAATTGAAGGACTTCCTGAATGCTCATAACGTTCTCACCCCGTACCAGTCTGGTTTCAGAAAACAAACACTGTATTATCACGGCATCATTAAAGGTTGTGGATTACATAATTGAGGCAGTGGACATTCAGAAATGTTGTGCCATGTGTGGTTTGAAAATGACCTTTCTGAGAGAACTCGATGTTAATGTTAATATGATAATATTGTCTCTACTGTATTAAATGTCACATCAGGGGTCCCCCAAAGTTCTGTCCTGGGTCCACTTTTATTCAATATTTATGTTCACAACCTGGGTCACAACATTCTACACGCGCAGCTTGATTTTTATGCTGACGATACCGTCATCTACCGTTTTCTAACTCTAGGAAGAGAGAAGGTTCTCTTTCCATCGTTAAAACCCTGCAGGGCAGTCACTAGTTCGTAGTGACACAATTAAAGTATTTAAGTATTTTAAATGAAGAAACTTTTAGACCTTGTGTTGAAATCCTAGGAAATAAACTGAAGGTCAAGCTAGTTTCTATTTTAGAACCAAGTCCTGTTTTTTCTATACTGCAAAGAAAGAAATTGGTAGAAGCAACGTTCCTCTCATTGCTTGACTATGGTGATCTGCTGTATATGCATGCCCCCGCCAAAAGCTTTCATTACCTGGACGCTGTGTACCATGGATCGTTGAGGTTAGTCACAGGCAGCAAAGCTCTAAAACACCATTGCATTTTATATTGGCAGAGTTCAGTGGCCCTCCCTGACCATGCACAAACTCACACACTAGTGCAATTTTACTTATAAATCCATCCTTGCCCTGCTCCTCTCTTATCTTTGTGGCCATATTTTACTCAAAAACAGCAATTCTTGTCTGCGCTCAAATGACATCCTTTTATTGACTGTCTCCAAGGTTCACACTGAACCTGGCAAACAAGCTTTAATGTTCTCTGCCCCTGGAGCCTGGAATAACTTGCAGGCTGAACTACAGCTATAGGAACTGATCCCGATAAGGAATTTAAAAAAATGTGGTGAACGGTGTGGAGGCAGATTCTATTGGTGTGTCACTGCTTTCCTTCCTGGCCAATTTCTGATGTGTAGGTCTTCCTGTGCGAGAGTATTGCTGTATATTTTATAATGTATGTGTTTTATAATGTTTATTTTATAATGTTTTGATGTTTGCCACTGCCGACTTTGCCGGGGCTTCTTTTAAAAAGAGATCTTGCATTCTCAATGGAATGAATGAATGAATGAATGAATGAATGAATGAATGAATGAATGAATGAATGAATGAATGAATGAATGAACGAATGAATGGTCTGAGGGACAGGCAGTTTCTGGGTGTAAGTGCTTAGTTTTTATTGCTTGAACTAATGAAGCAGAGGTATGGTGGAGAAATAAAGGCTGCAAGCATAAATCTCTGCACTGCATTTAGAAAGCGGCGTTTCAATGATAAAGAGCTTCAGACACAGAGGAAAGAGAAAGTACATTTAACGCTTTTGATGATTTTAACCTTTTTTTTTTTCATCCATTCATGACAAATGTAGTTACTTCTGGAATGTCTGACCTCAGTAATCTCCTTTATTAAAATCAAGTTTTTCCCTCCAGAGAAAATAGTGATAAAAACTTTTAGATGTATTTTTTTTTTTTTTATATATATATTTTTTCAAAATACACTTCTCTGCATTTGAAGACACTCACCAGTTTCCAGGCGTAGCTGACATTGTACACATCCTTGCTATTGTCCCTGAGTCGGTTGGTGTGCCAGGACAAAGAGGAGTTCACCGGCACAGCGATCACCTGACTGCCAAGAGGAAGACTGCAAGAAATACACAACGAATCACTACTACTGTGTATGCATCCTCAACTAGAGGCTACATGCAAAGCTAATTTATGGCTGTAAAACATGTTTCATCCTTTATTACCTGAGGATGTTGTGACGGACAACAGGGAATCCTGGGATGTTCTCATAGTGGATAATATCCGTGTGCAGTGGGGGCTCTGTCATCAGGTAGGGTCGTGTCAATGATGGGTGCATCAAGGTGTAGCCTGAAAAATAATCAAACAATTATTTTTCAAATTATGTACTTGTGCCAGCAACATACAGAAAGCGATTATAATACAGGACTTTTAAATATATGGAAAATGACTCCTTTTTCTTTTCTGTTTTTATTGTAACTCCTAAACAAAGCAAAATTTACAATTACTCAAGCCATTCAGGATAATCTTATGAAATCGGGCTTTCTTTAAGTTCCTTTAGGTTAATAGGGTATCTATTTATTTGTTCATCGATGTGTATAAAACCATAGTGTTATTTGAATGGACCTCTCTACAAAATCGTTAAATCAGTTTAAGTTTAAGTTGAGGAATCACCAGCCTTTAACCACATAACTGCTTCACAGGAGGTCAGTTGCAATAAATAAATAAATAAATAAATAAACAATCATTCACTCAATCAATCAATCAGCAGTGTTAAGAAGCAGCCTACAATGCTTCTCCACACACTGATCTGTAAGTCCATCAGTTCTCATGAAGTGTAAATTACCAGGAGCAATCTGCAGTATGCGTCTGCGTTTTGTTTTTTATCGTTTTTGGTTTTTTTTTTATACTTGATCCAGAAAGCAGCAGGTAATGTGTGTCAGACTCCAAAAGAGGACTTAATGTTGTCCCTATGACTCCTATCCATTATTACGGACTATAAAGACATGCGATTTTAATACATTCACTGGTAATGTTGAATTTCACCTGCTCGCAACAAATATCTACTTGAAGCCATCATTTGTTTTATGTGTATTTGTGTGTGCTTAAAAATTGTTTAACATGTTTTAACTCTATTTTCTTTTCCAGTCACTGTGCTTCTGATCTTTGTAAAGTCCTCATTGAAGGCACCGAGTGCTCCCTCTACTAAAATATTTTGCATTTGCTCATCTGCTTTCTTAGCTCTTACACACAGCAACTGCTCAGAAGTTAATTGTATTTACCTAGACTGTAATTATCAGCAGATTTTGAATACCAGTTAATAACTTTAATGGGACTCATTGGTCATTTTCTTTTACAGGCTTTCAGCTCTAATAAGCAGGGTGTGGTAATAAGCTGTAATTTGAAAGCATATTTACTCCAATAACAAACATTTTAGAGGACAAAACAGACTCATAGAAATGCAGGGCGAAAAGAAAAACTCCAAAATCCACTTGCAATAATTAGTGTTATCAGTGAAAAATTCAAATACTAAGACTCATTTCAAGCTTCGAGGTGAGAACATGTAATTTACTTTGCACATGTTTTATGACTTCACCCCGTCCCCCTCTCTCCTTCTCAATTCATACCATCTGCAGTCACATTTTATCCATTCTTCACTCCTTCCTTCCAAGCTGCTCAGAAGCACATAGTGATTTTCTTTTAAACAGGCTTTTAAAATTATTTTGTACTTTCCCTTTGAGAAGCATGACCGTTTCCAAAAAACTTAAAACATCAAACAGGTTGACAGACATACCTGTCTGCCCCTCCCAAACAATTCTAAAATGTGATGCTTAATGGTAAGTTTACTGTTGAGATCGTGTCGTGTAAAGGGACACACCTTTGCATCACGCATTGCACAAAATTTGAAAACCTGCAAGCACATTAAAAAAAAAAAAGAAAAAGAAAGAAAAAAAATCTCTGAATTCCTGACATTCCTATTCTTGACAGCATCCATTTTCACCTGTGCTGGCAGCAGAGGATACAGACGACTCTGACACTAGAGGTGAAGGGACCACAGCTGAAAAATGCCTCAGTGTGTCTTTTCCTCTCAGCTCTGCATTTAAATACTGAATGTTAAACTCGGGAGGCTAAAACTCCTGTTCCCATTTCGCTCATAACACAAATTGCCCCTGTTGCGGGAACGTTTTAATGCTTGTTTTGGTTTAACTTGTGTGTTCTATTGGGAGGAAGTAGATTCATACATTTCACCTAATATTAGTCAGCGAACGTAAACAGTACCAAGCTCCAGTGCCATCGAGTAAAACCTTATTACTGGCCCGCAGAGCACAACCTGCTCGTTGTAGAGCACCAGTAGAGTCAAGACCCCTTCAGATGAGGCCAAGACAAACCAAGGCCGGACATGAGCGCTAACCACCCCTGCGCTGTGGTAGCACATGGCTCAAGATGGATTGAAATGCCCCGAAAAAAACAAAACACGCTACCTAGAAGAAGAAGAAGAAGCTGTCAATTAAGACTAATAAGATATAATGGCTGTGGAGGAGGTTGAGGCAAACAAAATAAAGTTTAATTCCGCTTGTATGTGAAACAAGAACACCAAGTTGTACATAGAGTGCCTTTAATAAGCTGTAACTAATGAAGATTGATCGCTTGAAAGTTCACATGAATGTTTAGACCACTGGAGGTGGTTGGTCTTCTTGACTTATATGGCTGAGAAAACTAATAAACTCAGTTTGAATTGTATATTCTGCCGCCTGTTGCATCACTGGACTGATTTATTGTGCTTGTGTATGAAGAAAACATGTTAAGAATAGATCCAACAACATAAATATGATTATTGTTGTGAATGCAACTGAGAAATACTTATTTTGAAGTGCTGTGGTAGATGATTCCTGCATTGTCTGTGTATTACCTGCGACTTTGTTGCTGTACTAACCTTTATTGTCTATGAGGAAGGTATACGAAGCTAGAGAGTCCTGGTAGTATGTGACGTCCTCCAATATGTAGGCCAGGTTCACATCGACCCCGACCACACCCAGAAGCAAGTTCCCAAAATAACATGGCCGGCTGACGGTCATTATAAACCCTGGGGAAATAAGAACAACGATCGTAGTCAGGTTAATGCGAAGCACTGTGGTTAGTTTAAAGGTTTCACACAGAGTGGTTTAAGTACTTTTAAATGTGATGTAGTCTTATTTTTATTTCAGACAAAATGTGGTTTTGGTTGAATTGTTTGAACACTACTTACCATCTCCCATGGCGTCAGCATAGGGCAGGCTGAAGCGGGCAAGGTCAATCATGCGATTTGGCAGGTTAATGTAGAAACGTCCCACCGTTGTCTCCAGGTTGCTCAGCTGGTTGAGTACCATCATGCTGCCCTTCAATACTGGCATCATGAAGGCCCCGGACGATCCAGACGAGGAGGCCACAGAAAAGCGTTCTCGGTCAGATGTTCTGTCAACGCCATACTTCACGGAATTCTGCTCTGCGAGATCCCTCAGGAAAGCCAGCTCCTTTAAGCCCGTGACCCCCTCTGCAGAAAGACACAGTGCAAAAGAACATTTGGAAGCATGACTGAGTCATAGAAATACAGATATTCAAACTGAATTTGTAATTGATGTCATGGCTTCAAGCCTGTAAGGCACCAAGGGGTGGATGAACAGAAGATAAAAAAAAAAAGAACAGTAAAACAGCTCTCCACTGAAGAGCACATGATACCAAGTCATTTATAAAAAAAAAAAAGGCAACTCACTGCTTTTGTTTCCTTCAAGCAGTTAAAAAACAACCTCTTCAAGCAGCTGGTAAGGAGAAATCACCCTTTTGCCACCAACCCCAGGACAAATTCAAAGTCTTGTGACGAAAATGTTATTCTTAGAACAATTACCCTCATACAGTTCACATGGTCAAAAGGCTCGCATTAAAGAGCCTTGTAATAAACTCACCCGCATGAATTCCCAAACTGATTTGGCATGAGCTGCAGCGATAATTCACACATACAAGCCCTGGCTCCTTATCCTGCATCATGATCTCTATAAGCTTTTCCCTGTACAGTCCCATGCCCATGTCGACCCAGCTGTTGTCCGTCTGGCTCAGAGACTGTGACTTTTAGACACCCCTCATCACTTTAAAGAAAATGTACAATGGCAAAATTAAAACACACATTGGCTGTTATTTTGTCAAAGCCTCATAAGGTCACTTAGAGGAGGATGGATAACTATGGCAGACCCCTACAGCTGTCACCTGGAACATTTGGCATCTTTCAACCTATTGAGGAGGATCAAGCAGAACGTCTGCCAACATCCAATCATTGACTGGATTACAGCAGAATCCCTTTTTAATGCCAAGGCTCTGCGCTTTTGATCTTCACACTGGGCCACAGACAGGAGGCAATGTCACCATGGGTGGCAGCGACCAACCAACACAAAGAGGAAATGTTGCTGATGGTACAAAAATCCTTTCACATTAAGTTATAAAAGGAAGTAATATTACTGATCTTACTCTGTATGGTATGTTTCTGAGATATGTAAACTTATATTAAAACTTGATTTAAAAAAAAAAATAATTTTAACCTCTTAAATTCCACAGTTATGTTTATAGCATTTTGTCCTGGTATTAAGAAAACAAAACAAACAAACAAACAAAAAAAAAAAAACACCACAATGTTGGAACATTACTGAAAAATATGTTTGATCAATCTACTTTGCATTTCTTTCGATATATGATGTTTTTTTGTGATCACGTCCAACTGACATGTGTCTGGCATTCCTTCTTCCGACTGTTTTCTTCTGATGGAGTTACTGACACATGAGGACTGCTGGTTAAGATCTGTGTCGTTTCTGTACATTCTTTTGATGCTAAGCACGTTTGATACATCTTCACTCCAATAAACAAGTAGAATGAAGGATACACCCACCTGTAAGAACTGCAAAATACTATTTAATTTTCCAAACGCGTGACTTTAAACAAATATGTATTCCTATGTGAATTATTATGTTGGAATACTCATGATACAATATATTGATGGGATATAAATAAATAGCAAGTGCTTCCATATTATCAGCCGTTATTAATTACAACCTCAGTTTTGTTTACTTGTGAAACTATGTATGTATGTATGTATGTATGTATGTATGTATGTATGTATGTATGTATGTATGTATGTATGTGCTATAAAAGTAGTTTAAAATGATTTTTTTGTCCTTTTAATTAGGTCTGAAAAAGTTAGGGATCTTTTATTGGGGATCCACTGTTGCTTAAACAATTTTTAAAATGTTCACAGGCCAACCATTTCTGTTTCACACTGAGGGTCAACCCGGGGGTCAAATCTCAAGAGACATGCACAACTCAAAAAAGATTGATCAGCAAAAGCCCTGCCCAGCTCTGCATCTTGCCAGCTCAGTTTCAATTGACAATTGTGCAGAGTGAAATAACAAACACACAAGCAGGAGTCAGCCATTAACAAGTGGCTCAAAGGCTTTAATGCTGCATGTTAGACCCAGGTGAAATGCACTTCCTGATTTAGGAATAACATGACACTGATCCCAAGCTCGTATGGCTCAGCATCCTAAAGCTTCGGTTTAATATTGTTTGTATTTGTATTCAGGTTTTTTATTTTAAATGGGGAAATATATTCAATAGTGCTTTTTTTCCACTTTATTAATGCAGTTGTGTTACAGGGGGCCATTATTTTGACATGACTTTATTCAACGCATGTAGTAGGTGAACTCACATGCTGAACAAGAGAACTGGGTACATTGCTATAGCCATGCCTAATGCAAAGGTATTTTATAATATATGGACAACTGTGAAATGTTTAAAATAATACCATCTTGTTGAAATATCAACAGACTATGAACATTATCTGCACACTTCCAAACTTTGAAGTCAACATCATTTTCACGCATTTATTCTGTGAATTTCCATAACATGTTATCATGAGATCATAGGACCATACTTTGACAATGGACGCAGGAAAAAACACACCCACAGCGGGTCTTTCAGCTCTGTGGAACAGCGTCAGCAACAAAACAAACAGGAATTTTTTATTTATTTTTTTCATACATGCAATGCTAATAAACTCAGGAGGACGGGAGATTTCTGAATCCTTTTCATCATCTCTCTTTAAAGAGCCAAGGTCCTCTATCAGTCACAAATACAGAGCAGCATGCCCTTTGAAGTCTCACACTTAGATGTACCTCATTTCCATTCTCAGATGCAAAAATGATTTGTGTTAATGGTGGACTAATGCATGCACAGCAAAGGCCTGCGAGCGTGCACATGCGTGCGTGTTAGGCAGGAATTAAGGACAAAAAAAAGAAAAAAATAGACTTAACCATGACACAGAAATGCACAAACAACCAGAAGCATTACGCTCCCCTTCATTCTTCTTTTGAGCACAGTGTGCCCAAGAACAGAGCATTTCGAACATCAGGAAATCACGCACACAGACAGTTCCCAGCCGAGAAAGAATGAAGCAATACTCATCTCAGGGCGAGAAATTCACACAATATATCCACATGCCAGACAGAAAATGACCAAGCCTGGCCTATGCTTGTATATTTTTATATTTTGATTTTTTGTTTCTCACCTGACAGTTATCAGACCAATTTGAGTTTCTACGCATCTAGAGTAAACCTGTTGACGTCAATGCATCACTGACTGTTGCAATGTTAGAGCCAGTGCTGTATCGCTCCGTTTGGCCCATTGCTGGTGTCCAGAAATATTGTGGAATAGATCAAAACAGAAATGTCTTCCCTTCATTAAGTACAAGTACTGCAGAGGGAAAAATGCTTGGATTTTATGGTGTGTTTGCTGTGAATAGCAATGGCAGAATGAAATTCAGCCTTTAAAAATTTATGGAAACTTGCTTTAGTCTCTATTATTCAGGGATTATTATTTCCTGTTATTTTCATATGGTCATAAATTATTGAAAGATCTTTGTGCACCCCCCCCAAATAAAAAGACGTGTTAAACTTTGCAATAAGAAAAGTGTTAGTAGCTAAATCTACTGGTACAAATAAATAATAGCTTCCACTATGAGTGGCCTACCATTCATGAGTGCGTAGGTGAGGATCATGACGGAGTTGTTGAGGTGACGGTTCTCCTCTCTGACCACACTCAGTGTTGCTCTCTTTTCCTGTTCCGACGACTCCCGAGAGGTGATACCAGATGACAGGTAAATGATCACCATGTCCGTGGCTAATATAAGACAGCAACATGTCAGTTATTACATTGACAATAAAGAACATGTGGACTTGATTGAAGACGACGAACACGTTTTATTCAATCTTACTGCTGCTCTGTTTGTTGAGACTGCTGGTGTTCCTGAGCAGCTGAAAGGCCTTCTGGAAGCCCGCTGCATGCTGCGTGGCTCCATCAGAGGCCTTTATATTGGATATGAAGGTGCTCATCTTCCTCTTGGTTTCACTGGTAGCTGGAGACAGTAGACTTTTGTAGCACTGGTCGAGAGAGCAGGAGCGAACTGTCTCTGCCACTGAGAGGATGGAGATCTGCAGAGGAACAACAAAAGTTCTAAATCAGAACTATGTTTATTTCCAAGTAGAGTAATGGATATAGGGAATGTTTTTGTGGCAAGAGTGCTTGGGAAACCAAAAAGTAAATTCAACAGTGTTAATTAAATAGTTCACTCGAAACAGATGCTGTGTGATTCTGTAGGTAATGACAATGAGTCGTCGCTGAGCTTTTGCTTGGGTCAAATTGCAGAGAGAAAGACTGTTCACATGATTAATTAACACTAAAAGCCAACATTTATTAATTTCTCAATACATTTTTCATTTTGATGAAACAGAATAGTACAAAATGTGAACTTTCAGATGGGTTTATTCCCTTCTACAAACCTTATCATGTTCATCCACGGCATTAAGAATGACCGATGCCGAGTCTCTGGCGATCTGAAGCTGAGTGTCCGTTACAGATGCACCGTGGTCAACCATCACCACAATGTGCTTGGACTGTGGACGCACTGCGGAGACGTAAACAGGCCTACAGGAAGACATGGGCTGGTGAGACTCTGGACTAGACAGCAATTTAAATTTAAGCGCAATACCAAACACATGACATTACAGCAGTTCAACAATTTAATGAGTTTTGTTACTCGTTTAGAGAGGTTTCACTGGGGGAGCATCTCTCTTCTGCAAAAATAACAGCAGGATATATTGCATTGCAACATTGGTGGTAAAAGCCGTGGATGTACTCTGAAGTCAGCACACTCTGGGATGTCTTTGTTAAGGGAGGGGAGATTGTATTAGAAGACTGCTTGCAGGTCTAATGGTAAGGACTTGTCCACTAGTTGCTCCTCTGCATGACTGACAGACTGAAAGTTCTCAGTTATATTTTTTTGGGGAATAATTTGAAGTGTAGGTCACTCTATGTGTCAATCAACATGCTATAGGCAGAGCAACCTATAAATGTGGTGTAGGGTGCCAGTCTCAGTGTGTGTGGTCTGCTGGACACCAAAACACAGGGTGGAAAGCGCTCACAAAGCCCCATTCACATTAGACGCAAGCCCAGCAACGTCATTTCTCCCATGGCTGTGTGCCAGCTTGCTGACATGAACAGCAAGGGGGGAAAAAAAACCCAAAAGACATGATAAAACGGGAGAGAAAAACACACAAGGGAGCAAAAGAGAGACGTCTTTCAGCCGTGACCACAAAAAAACCCACAACACTGGAGGTGTGAAATTCCAAGGGGCTTTAGTGGTATACGAAGCCACATTCCTGCCAAGGCTATGTGTGGTCAGGGTGTAAGAGGGCAGCATGCCATCGGTTTGCCCTCTGGGCCACCCCAGAGCGACTGGCAAAAAAAAAATAAATGGAGAATGGAGAGAAAAATGAAGGCAGGAACCCTTGTTGTGGCTTTAACCTCAGCCAAAAAAAGAACAGCCCTCTCATACCTGCTGCGGTGCTCGTAATTTCCTTTACAGTGGAACTTGTGGGCGGGGAAGACAGTGAAGATGCCCTCTTCAGAGCTGAAGTACTGCCACTTTATCCCAGGGTTGGACTTCAGGTTGTCTGCCAACACTGCAAAAAGGAAGAAAAGGCTTAAAAAATATGAGAAACAGACAAAGAGATCAGGAAGGAGAGCAATTGTTCAACAGGGTGGGGAATGAAAAACTCAACGGATAAACATGTGACTCGGGTGTTTTGTACATTTACAAAGATGTCCAATTATAGAAGGGATTGTTAGTGTTGTTGGAAAACAGTGGCCTCTTTAAGGGATGAGGAATCTTCAGCTCGGACTGCACTCAATTAGAAACTTAAGTCCTTTCAGTTGACAGAGTGAGCCCGACAGATAACGTACGGTGTTTGAATATCCACGTTTTCAAACAAAATCAGACCTATAGGACCCTGCCAAATCAAAACAGACAAAAATAAACTGTATTCACATCCCCTTCGCACAGTTTACACATCTATCGGCATTTATTTTATATCTTTACCCATTAAGCAGAAATCCAGACCAGTTCTTTAATATGTGTACTGGATTTCTTCCATAATAACAGCCAGCAACTACGTTTGCAGAAACTCAAAGTGTATTTGCTCGACGCAAAGGGAGTGATATTTTCACGGGGTCACAGAGTCGACTGTATCTTCACCGAGATCACATCACAAAGCCAGCGACTTCCGCTCCACTCAGTGCAACACAAAACCACCTTTCACAAAGCAGTGGAGGGAAGGAAAATGTGGAGAGGGAGTTAGAGTGACTCAAATAGATAGATTTGGTCTTTACCAGGGCAAAAAAGAAAAAAGAAAAGAAAAAAAAGAGATGAGGGAAAAAAACAGTACACAGCCAACAATCATCATAAATACAAAGTAATGCTGCTGGTCAAAATGCATATTTATGTGCTCAAATTTAGGAACACAAATTAGTTTCAAATCAAATCAAATGAGTATGTTGGATAAACAACTTGGATAATTGTAAATTAAGGATCTTCATCCTAAATATTGTTATTCTGTGGAAAAACATACAAGATGCAATTATTAGTGATATTTACCAAATAAAAAGTTTGATTAGAGTTAATTAAATGTTACAATATTTAATCTCTGTGTAAGTTAAACTTGTGTTGTCCCTGCAGGGTCACTAGCAGCTGTAATGTGCAACTACTTTGCCATTTAGGCAACTCTGTTATATTATGGAAAAGAGTTTCCATGGCTTGGAATAAGAGCTCAAAAATCTTCTTAATTAGGTCTGAAATGCCTTTCCAAGACATCCATAGTAAAGTCCCAAAATGTGCTTTTTGGCTTGTGATTATGTTAAATGAATCATCTGGTGAACAGAACCTGCTCTGACCTTTTCCAACCTTCTACTTGCATTACAAGACAAAGGTGTTTCCCCCAATGAATGTAATGGAAAATCCACTTACAAATATTCAACTAACCCAAAATCCAAATCAAGCCATACACAAATATACAAACCACAGAATTGCTGTGAACCATTTTAAATGGCAAAACAAAACAAAAAATCCCCTTCCCTTCATGTATTCAGGGGGGGGGACAGATTTGCTGATCATACATCACCCTCTGCACAGTCACTCTATCCATCTCTGAGGTTCGTATAAACAGGAACCACTCAGTTGTGTTGACAGAGGCAGAAGAGCTCCGTATACATCTGTCAGTTTGCAGTGCTCCATTCTGCCACCAATGTTTAGATATCCTCAGAAATAAATGGATGAACTGAGAGACAGAACTGAAATGAGAAGCATTTCTTCATGAAAATGTGCAAATGATCAGCTTTGATGTATCTGTGTTAACTTCGTCACATAAACACTGGTGAAAGTGGTTTGTGTGACGATAATGATCCAGGTGTGTCAAAAATGTCAGAAGTGCCCAAGGTGTTTTCATTCCAGATGGGTTCTCTTTCCAGTCAGCTTTAAACATTTTGTCTTACGGAAAAGTTTTTTTCCTCTACAATCAACATTCTTTTGGAAGGTCAATCGATGAATAACATGAATATCTTCACCAAAAGACAAACTAAACAACTAAATTCTATCTCATAAGAGCCGATATTCCCAGAGAACTGTGCGAACATGTCAGTTTATCACTGTATAAACAAGTTTTGGGCAGGGCAACTTGATTTGTATTGTACATTTCAGCACACAGCTTTAGTAGGCACAGTAAGCATCTAGACCATTAATGTTAACATACTAACAATAATAATACTAATACAATAAAATGTCCATGAACTGAAACTTTGAATATGATCGTAATGATGCTACAGGAACAGTTAGGGGCTGTTTTCACTTTTATTAAGTCTTTCTGGGGAGTAGATAAAATGTGTTTTGTGGTCAATAAATAGTCAAAGGCTGTGGGTTCGATCAACAGTTGTCTCATATGTCTCAGAAAAATGGGAAATGTATTTTACAAGATGATTAATGACAACATTATTATAGCAAACAGCCCAATAGCCAAGTGGCTCAAAGGCATAGTCTCCCCATGGAGATGAAACATGTGCTTGTGAGGCAACTTTTGATCAAATGAACATATAGATTGTACCAACTGTAAATTGGAGATCTTCCAACCTCTGTGAATCATATAAAAAGACAGACGTGGCTTGGACAGAAATACTGCAGATTAAAACAAACAAACAAACAAAAAAAAAAGCAGATGGAAAAGAGATGGCTCAAGCACGCTCTTATCACACTACACGCTTTACATCTGCCATTTTTATTTCCTCTCCCATCCACCACAGTTCACCTCCTCACCCCCAAAAAAGTAAAGGGAGCATGGAAGAAATACCACACAGTCTTGATACTCAATTTCAATCACCCCTCACCCACTCTTTTATTTCATTCATCAATGTCTCCCTCTCAATTATCACGCGCTCTCTCACCCCACCTCCCCCCTCCTCACTGGGGTTGCTTGTTTAGACTGGGCTGAGACAAATGGGAGAGGATGAATACACTGGTAGTGTGGGGGTCAAGGAGGACTGAGTGTGAGGGGACAAGGAGAGGGGAGGGGAGGCGGAGGGTAATTTGAACTTTCCGTAACTGGCTGGTAAAGGAAATACAACCCCAGCCGATGCTGATGTGTTATGAATGGCAGTCATTATGAATGGTTTGCAGAGAGAGACACAAAATATATGAGGCAGTGGCAGCAGGTATAAAGTAATGTAAAACCTGCAATTGGTAGGTAATGGAAATTTCCTTTTTCGATCACAAAATGCCTCCGTAAGCAAACTGCTTAATCTTATCAAGAGAAAGAAAAAGAAATAGAAAAAAGATATGATGGCAAGTCGTCTGTGACGGTCTTGTTTCTAGAAGTTGGATTTGATTTGACAAAGAAATTTATTGATTTTGTGCAAGATGGATGAATTAACCAACCATTCTGTGAAATGACGTTCATAATTAAAAACCCTACACATTTAATAAAAAAAAAAAAAATGAAAGAATTGATAACACTTTATTAAATTACTGCAGTAATGGAACTGAATAATCCCAGTGGAGGTTGCAGTAAGTATGTATTTTTGTTGGACTGGGGCTAGAACATTAACATTTCATGAATGCAACAGAGCTTGTTAGTCATCTTCAGAAGCTGGACGGCCGCAGAGTTAAACCAACAAAGGCAGAAGAAATTAACTTTCGGCTGAGGAAAATTGACTTCTGTCTGATTCAAGTCAACACGGTCCAGTTTCCTCATAAACCAAAGTAAACCAGAAATGTACAGTGCAAAGATGATTTTACATCATAATGTATTGCAATGTGCTGATGCAACATCAATAAACCTATTGCAGGAGCACTGTTGGCCTGTTCTCCATTGCTCCTGCTCATAGGATCCATGAGGCTCATCTCATAGTACCATACATACATATCCCATATTATTACTGTGTGAATGAACCACAGCTACTTGTATTTGAGGTTAAATAAACATAGACGCAAAAAAAACTAGAAATCAATGTCTTCTTTTTCAACACTTCAGACAACACAAGACAACTACATTAAAAATCACTTTCCAATGGTGATGATAGGTAAGTTGTTTCTCATGTCATAGAGAGCCAGATGACATATTTCTGAATCTGCACAAGGTAAAAGCTCAATGCGATTGTGTTTCATATATTAAACCAGGTTATCATTTATCTTAGCAAAATTACCGTCCCATCGTTTGGTGAGCAGGTCTCCATGTGGACTCTCGTCACAGAAGAGGACAAAAATGGGGACTTTATTTATTTATTTGTTTATTTTTAGAAACTCAGTTAGTTCTTATGGTGACGTTATGTTTTAGGGTCAGCCTCTGGTTAGGGCTACAATAAGGGTTAAGTTAAGGGTTAGTAGTAATGGCAGAGTTCAATATTTGTAAGTGTGCACGAAATAAACAAAATCAATCAATTTTCCTCATGAGGTGTACAAACACAACATGAAGGCATAGATATTTGCTGTTGTGAAGACATACATTTCTGTTTTCTTTTGGTTTGTGTATATAATCACATTACAGAGATTTGTGAGCCAAAACCGAGGTTATAACAAGGAATATCTAAATTAGGTTAAGGATTATAGTAGGCAAGAGTATTTACAAAGGTACAGTAAGCCTGCAGAACAGGAATAAAGAGCAAAGCAAAAGAAGACGACGAGAACGTGTGTTTAGTGTTTTAGTGGGACAAACCTGAGTTGAGGTCTCTTCCGGGGTTAAAAGCTCTGCTGTTGACTGTGGGGGAAAGTCTGTCACAGCAGATGGTCTTGGATACATTTGTATTGAAGTTTCCATCAAACCTAAAAGCACAGAAAGAAGCGATAGTGAACAATTTATTCATTTACAGAAAGTACCAAACTCATTCGCTGTTGGAGAAGCAGATTTATGACTCCAACGTATTCCCTCAAAACAATAAAGTCAGGTTTGCACAGATCATTGGCTATATGACAACTATATATATGTATATACATACACAGCACAGTACATACAGTATATGCACAAATGCAGGCATGCTCACACAAAAAGCAATGACATAACATGAAACATCTGGAAAAACTAATAAGCCCCACTTGTTTCATTCAAGTCGAATTGTACTGCTAACTATCATCTGTTGCCCAGACCCCATATTAGGGCTGAAGTTATGGCTGGTGAATAATACTTTCCATGGAAAACTGCTTGAATCCTGATATTCTCTCAGAAAAACTAAGCTCAGCTCAGATCAAGTTCGCTAAATACATAAGAAAATGGTCACGAAGACCAGCCGCCTGCTCGACTTGATGATTCAATCATCTGTCAAAGTGCCCCAACTTAACTCATCTGTCTCTAATTTTGTTAACCAAAATGAAATCTTGACAACAGATACTGAAGATTTTCAGCAGAATCCCAGGGGACCGTACTGCCTTGTCATAATATACAATACTGGAAAATTTGAGAGGAAACATTCGGCAAGCATGTTTGCTAGAATAATAAAAAATGCCCTGGATTAGTTGTACATTTTTATTGAGACATTTTTATTGAGATATTCCAATTACATTAAAGTAGGGATGCACCGATACCACTTTTTTCCAAAACGAGTAGTGTATGAGTACTTGCATTTGACTACTCACCGATACCGAGTACTTAGGCCAATACAGTGTGTGTGTGTGTGTGTGTGTGTGTGTGTGTGTGTGTGTGTGTGTGTGTGTGTGTGTGTGTGTGTGTGTGTGTGTGTGTGTGTGTGTGTGTGTGTGTGTGTGTGTGTGTGTGTGTGTCCCCTTTAACAGTGGTTGGGTTCGTTGCTTGCTTGACCAGCGTGCGTGAGAGAGCGAGCATGCCTATGCAGAGCGGGTGTAGCACGAAGCTGTACATAAAAATAAGTGGGAAATAAATGCAACAAGTGTTCATCTCAGAAACGGAGTTCCGTGTCCTGCTTTCCACCGGCTGTGAGGCGAGGGAGTTTACCGCGAAGCTGAGGACAGTAGAAGTTTATATAAGTTTATGTAGAATAGTGCGCTCGGTGGAACAGACCAAACACAGGCAGTATCTTGGCTGCTAAAGCCAGTTTAAGTAGCGGAAGCTCTATTTCAGTTGACTGTTTTAGGCAGCGTGCCGCCAACCGTCATTTCAATGGTCAAATTTCGAAAGGCGGCCGAAAAAATAGCGCATAGTTTGCTCAAAGTCGTTTAAAAATTTGAAATGGCTTTGAGCAAGCTGTGCGCTCCTCACTGCCCGCAAGCGCCTTGCAGTGAAGTGCCGTAAATCGCACAATGCCGTAAAGTGATATCGATGTTGCGGTATCGGTGGCAGTTTTATGAGTACCAGTATGAGTACCCATGCCTGGTATCGAGCCAATGCCCGATACTGGTATCGGTACTATGAGAAAAAACAAAAGATTAAGTTTATCTCAGCTATTCACTTCCAAGCTTTCAAAAACAATATTGAGTCAAACATGATTTTAGATCTTGTCAGCAGTATTTCATTTACCTGAATGGAGCAGCTGAATGGAAGCTATGAAAGTTTGTCTTTTCAAATACACTTAACGTTACAACTATTAAAGTTAATAGTATGGAATCAAAAAGATAACTATAACTACATTTCAATTTTTGACAAAAGGTATGTACAGTATATGTACAAAGTTGACCTTTGTGCTTAGTATATCCTTGTCCCAGGTTTTACTTTTGAGCAAATTTGAAGTATCAAACCCTGGGGAGGAAAGGGATGGAAAACAGAGCCACTACTACACACTACTGCACAATGACACAACAAAGCTTAGTTTTTACTGCAAACATGACATTTAAGGGAACGAGAGTGAAATACGAACCGGGTGACTTCAGTGAAAACTGAAGATAATTGATTTAAGCATTTAAATCTACCGAGCCATGCTCTAAACGAATGATATGGGTTGTAATATAAGTGTTGGCACTCAGACTCCACTGATGTTTTAATCCATTTTAACAAGTCTTTTAAGTCTTTCAAGTCTTGCCCACACAAGCAGAAATGCTTTATGGGGGCCAGAGAATCTGCACTACGTAGACGTAGACTGTCTAATATACATCTGCTTAAATCCTGAGAAGATGAGGACCAAGTGAAAATAGCAAGGTGATATGAGGAAATCAAGAAAAATGAAAGAAAGAAGAAAAAAAGATGATCAAATGTTTAAAAGAAACAATGATGCTTCCCTTACTGACTTGTACCAGGACGATATGACTTCATGTAAATATACATTTCTGAACGGTTTGACAAATTAAGGTCAGCTGAAGGTGAGATACTTCATCATTGTGCATCGCAAAAATATATTTCATATTATCCCAGGTTTTTTGTTCTTTCTGTTCATTATTATGGCAACTAATAGTACATTAATGAGTGAATGGGAGGTGAGAAAGTTTAAACTTCTGACTGTAGTGAAACTGAAAGTTTTAAAGAGCTCAGAGGATCAAATCTGACACCAAAGCAACAAAATTATGTTTGTTTTTTTGAATACACGGTGTAGTAAAAGGTTACTTTTTTTAGCACATCTTTTGCTGTTTATAAACTATAAGAAATGCATGAAAAAAAAAATACATTACAAGTTGAATTCAAACGTGGGTAAGTGAGCAATGACACTGTTATAATATTGTAACAGCTGCACCATGTTTTAAGGTGATCCTCCTGGTATTTGATGATTATGATTTTTTGTTACAGGCAGTATAACCTCTTGCCTGTTGCACAGTGCCAAAGCTTGACATAGAAGGAGCAAAAGTGGATATTGTGGATAGTTCTGTATGTTTTTGTACATAGAAAAAGAATGAATACATGTAACACTCCATAATCATGCTCTTATTTTTGCAATATTTACGGTCCTAATTTTGTGAGTTGTGCATTACCTGCACTGATGAAACAGATGTTCAATGTAACCAAGGGCACGTGTACAACCTAATATTGTTGTTGACAGTGGGGAATGGAGAGGTTATATGCAGATAACTAAATATACTGACTGAAAACTTTCTATCGACTTAGTAATGTATCAATATCAAAGAGATGTGTCAGTGGCGGCCTTCATTTTTATCATGTCAGGTGCCTCAGAAACAGAGTTATCTGGAGCTGCCCATGCAATAGAAATCCATGTTATTCACTTGTTTCATCTGCAATCAGAATTAACTTTCATTGGAAGGAGAAGTTAACATTAGAGCCTCATTTATGTCAGTACTTGTATAGGCCCTTTATTGTTGGAGTGCCCTCTGAGGTCAATTCCTTATCTGATCTCAAAAAGAAGCTCTGGTGTGATGTAAAAAAAACGTGGATCGGTATGTTTGTGTTGTTCTTGAGGATACACACTCGCAAAAGTGTTAAAGAGGTGACGAAAACACCAGACACCCATTGCAATCAGCACATCTTCAACTTCTTGGCAATTGTACCAACATCAAACATCACACATCGCTCCTCTGTCGTGTATTTGTGTTCGGCTGCATTTGAACGCCGTGCTATTTTAAAACGTGCTACGTGTGTGTGTGTGTGTGTGTGTGTGTGTGTGTGTGTGTGTGTGTGTGTGTGTGTGTGTGTGTGTGTGTGTGTGTGTGTGTGTGTGTGTGTGTGTGTGTGTGTGTGCTGATGGTAAAACCTGGTTTCCACAAGCCACAAAAGGCGGGGTATGCACAGAAGCAAGCTGTTCTGCAGTGCACCAAGCCTGGCTGCTTTGATCCTTCCATCCCTCCAACGAGACCCCCGCCTCCCTTCCTCTGGCTCAGCAACATACAGACATACATGCGCACACAGGAATATGCACACATGCTGCACACTCGTTGGCTCGGTCTGCCTGCAGACCTGGCACTGGTTGGCTTGACTGACAGGTCCTGTGATGTGCAGGCCGCATTTGAACTTCACTCATTTAGAGTCCCATCAGGCCAAAGTCATTACTATTCTCCTTCAACCCACTCTGCATAGGAGGAGTGGCCAGAATGCTCAGCAAAATGTGTGCCAGATAAAAAAAAAAAATACATTTGCACCCGCTTTGAATTTCACATCAAAGCACATATGAGAAAGCGAAGGACAAGGAGTGTGGTGAGGGGCGAGGGAGGGGTTTCCAATTCTGATGAGACGTCTTAATATGGTCAGAATAATCACTGTTAATGCAACCCTGAACTCACCAGGTAAGCATATATAAATATATAAAAGGATTGTAAATTGAATATGCATATAAATAATGCATTGAAAGAATGCCTTGCATTGTTATCATAACTCCCACAAGGAGGGTATTCTGCAGTGATTTCAACACACCAGTAGCCACAGAACATCATGCCCTCTTACATTCTGAAGAGAAATGAGATATTGTCATTCATTTTAACCATGAAACCAGTTTAATTTAATTGTTGAGAATTTTAACTTGAGAAAGATTTAACAAAAAAAAGACAAAACTCCAGTCCCTAATGCATATTGTGAAAGTAGTAAGTGCCATTATCAGGTGTTTTCATAGTTTCATAAAATCCATCACATTAAACTGCACCTTGCTGCAGAAGAACCATGTAAATTCACACATGAACCATCCTACACCGTTATATAAAAAAGCCCAATGAGCAGCATACTGTTGTCAGACTCCTAACAGATTCCTAATACTCCCTCAGAAACAACAAACACGATAGCTGGAGAAAGAGATCTGCCACAAGACGTCCTTTTACGTATCTGGCTGTGGGTGGTGTCCGTCCCCTGACGGGACTGTCGGTAATATCAATAAGAAGAACATATTCCTGAGAACAAGAAAATAATAGTTTCTGAGGGGAGAGTGTTGAAACGGCTCAACTGGATTTAAATCTTGTGTGTTTGTATCTTATTGACGACATTAAACCCAAGAGTGTCTGTAGCATCCGGTGCTTTATAATTTGTCAAATGAAGACAGACAAAATATTATGGAGCCATTCAAAATATCCCAGTGCAATGATGTCACCAAGAAGAAATCAGAAAGCTAAACGATTTAATCTTAGCCTTTAGGGTCAGTCAGTCAGTCAGTCAGTCAGGGCTATACAGGCATATGTCATCATTTATAACAGTCAAAGCCTTGGAATTGAGGGAATCATACATTAGCCAGTGAGACAAGGACAGTAAAAGTAGTGGAAGAAATTTATTTTTTCAAAATGTCTCCCAAAGAATCACACATGATCTAATCACATGTCGACAGTAATGTCATTTTAATCAAAATCCAATGATATAGCATTTTCTATTTTCCTTTTACTAAATTGTGTCAGTGCTCCATTTATGTTATGAAATGTTACTTATGTTATGTGAATGAAACTGATAACTCTTCTCTCTTGGGCTTTCTGCAGCATAGCTGGCCCGACGGATTAACTGCTGGTAGGTGAGAGGCTCCTCTGTATCACAATCACTGTTGTGCAAACGGTTGGCTTATGAAGTTAAGGCAAAATGTGAAATAAATGAGGGATGCTGTTCAAAGTTTCTGGACACGGCATGCTCTTGAGAATTGGCTCCTATTGTTGCACCAACTTCTCAATATCACACAGGCCGCTGCACGACCCGCATGGGTTTGAACTTTGTGTTGCTAGTAGCAACCACTACAGAGACCGTCAGTTTCTGACACAGGGGCAGATAATAGCAAAGCATATATGGTGCAACATTTGTGCTCTCGCATGTCATTCACCTCAACTATTTGTAAGCACAAAACTGATCTTATTCCAGTGATTGAATAATTCAACTTTAATAGAAGCTCAGCATTTACACCTGCTATGGTCACTTCCACAAACGTGTCTGGTGTTTTTCCATTCGATCTTATCATCTTGCTCAGCGAACAAGAAGACCAGAAGATCAGATTGATCTGAAGTCTGAGTAGCTTCTCATCAATGCAACGCATACTCTTGAACTACGCTGTAAATCTGTCAGGAGCTGAGATAGTGAGAATTCCTCTTGGGAAACGGGAGCTCAGCATTACCACTACGTTACCTTTAATCTTTAGATGTAATTTAGGAGTGACACATTAGAAATTATGTGACAGCAGCTCTAATGACATTCATGCATTTCCTACATCAAGGGGTTGTGATATGAGGTATTTGTTGTGCAAGACATAAATGATACATATTACATTTGAAGATAGTGTATTAATTACCAAAACATTCTATATTCTTATGAGTAAGATCTTCACTGATCCAAATCTATGCAGATGATGGAAGTTGTATGTTTTAGGCTCTGGATGCTTGTTAACCAGATAGAGTCATTCTGGGGAATCAGCTTAGCTTGACATCAAATCCGACTTACGTACATCTTCTCTGGGGAAGAAAAGGCTGAGGGATGATTACAACACTACCACCTATAGGCCAACAAGAGAAACTCCTTGATTTCCTTACGGTTGGTTAAAGGCATCTAATGTTCTGTACTTGAGCTAGTAGCATAACTACTGCTGGTATAAAAATTTGTTATAGATGCTTGGCAAGACTGAAATAAAAAGATATTACGGTTTCAACATAATTTAAAAAAGCAATATGTTGTAATACCTCCAATATTACCAAGTATCGTGAGGTGTCAAACCAAGAACTGTTATATGCATCTTAAGAAGGGGTACAGACTCTGTTGATCTCATTCTATATAAAAATGAACTGGATTAAATGATATTCTGAAACTTAAATCACAACAGCTGCCAATGGTTTGTTGGTACAAACATGTTTCTGTGAAGTTCCTGTCACCATTTCTGAAATGGTGTTTTTCCAATGAATGGGGTGATGACCAAACTTCAAGCCTAATCATGTTTTAATCCAGGTACTGTTTTGGTAAACTGAAGCACTGAAGTTTAGCACTATGCTGGGTAATGGGGATGTCTTAAGGCAGCAGCAGCCTTCAGAAAAACCTTGTAGTGTTAAGGCTTCTTCTTTTCCCAATTAGAACTATCTTTTTAATATCATATGAACAGTTTTGGGGGCTTTTTCTTCGGTACAGCCCATTTGCAGCTCGTCTCTTTTCGAACCACAAGTGAAACGAGACAATTAAGTGCCACCTCGCCTGCTCCAGAGCAGACTTCTCACTTTCACAAATGAACTGTTGAAATAAGCACCTGGACATCTTATGTTAAAAATACAAACATAAAGGCTCAAAGGCGCAGAGAGCAATCCTATGTCGTATACATTTGCTATTTTCAGGTCCAGCCGGCCATTGAGACCGAGCAGTGATTAAAGCATACCACTGACTGCTAAGCACTGCCCTCGGTGGCCTTCCTGCGAAACGATAGCCTGCCAGCCTGACGGCAAACAGACATGGACACCCTGTGAACCACCTGATCCTCCACTAAACTGGCTGACCTGACTGAGACCCCAAAAAGCAGCTGATGCCCGAGACAAGTGAAGGACACTGAGGCGGAGAGCACAGAGCTGACGTTCTGTCTCGACACTGGGCCACCTTGTGAACAGCTTGCATGCGCTGAGATAGAGGGTAGTGTGAATTTATTTTACAACCCAAACAGGTCAGATAACAGACTGACAGTTGACACTTTGATATGTTCATTTGCTTTTCATGACATTAGAAAGAATCCATACAGCCTCATAAACTTCTGAGGATTCTGCTTTAACTAAGAAGTAATTAGCAGTCAACACAAGTGTGAACTGTGATTTCACAGAGGGACCATAGACTGTACAGTTTTATCTGAAGGTTTACCAATATGAAGGATTCACAAGTCGAGTACAATGTGTAAAAGTTAATTGACCTCCTCTATCCTGAATTGTTCCGAGAGGAATTCTTCCTATCATTGCAAGAGATGTAGCTGTATTCCAATCAAAAGTACACAGAACATTAATTTCAAGTTGCTTTTCTTCAAAGAAAATGTCCCTGTGTATATTGTTGTCTGCTTTTCCACTGCAGCCTCAAGGAGCATGTCTAGATGCTGATGATGCAGGGAAAAACAATGAATGCAAATGCACCGCACCTCTAATCCAGGGAAGGAGGTTTGGGGAGAAGAAGAGGAAAGTCGTGCAACCATGATACTTTCCACAATTGATGGTGAGGTCAGCTTCTTCATTTGACTGGCCATAAACATGGAGGAAGTTCAATTTGTACTATTTATGATGACGCTTGCATTGTGAACAGGTTAATTAACATCAAGGCTGTAGTATCAGTGCGGACCCAATATTTGAGTGCCTCAATTGACAGTCGGCACCCAACTGAAACATGTTTTACCCATCATCGAAGTCTCAAACTTGAAGGAACCGGTCAGACCAGACACTTTAAAAGAAAAGAAAATATGAACTAAATGTAGAGATTGAATCACCCAAAGTTCCAGTAATGGTTCAGGGTACATGGAAACAAGGTGACTGAGCTGCAACCTATCTTTATTTTTTTTTCCATGTTGTTACAGGATATTAGACCCTCGGTTGTCTTCTAGTGAGAGTCGTCAACCACTAGCTTAGTAAGAAAAGTGGAAACAAGAGAAGCAACTGTAGAAGGTCTTTCTAAAGGTCAGCTCAACCACTGACATGCTTTATCAGTTAATCAGTTGCATGTTTCCAAGAATTTTAGTTTTAATACCCCCACCGTCCAACACGTTTCATTAATTAAACCATATATTAATTTGTTGTATATATAAGTAGAAAACATATGGCCCTCAATCATTCCACAATCAGCATATTGATTACAATTCAATTTTAGAAGTGATATTTTGATAAGTGATCATGCCAAGTGATTAGGAAGTAAGATTATAATTAAGTATTTTATAATTTTGTATAAACATCAGATATTGAATACAAATAGCTCTTTTTTTATTTGATTCCGCTTCAGTTTGGTATTTTCACCATCTTACTTCAACTACTATCTTGCTTCTTTTACATTTTGTTCCAAAAAATTGTATTTTAACTTTGAATGTCCGTCAGAAACTATGAATGTGTAGTATAAACCAGGCTGAAGATTGAATGTATTGAGATATGCATACACTGCATGTGAAGAAGTGTTGCATGTATGCACAATATGCGGTGGCTGTGATTTGGCTACAGGTGGCCAGTGGCCCTGAGCCAGACAGCCTCTTCTCTCCTTTGCACGGCACGGGGAAAGACAGGTGACCTTGCAGCCTGTGAAGTCTGCAGTGCAAAAACTTCAGAGAGCAATAACTAGTTACATCGGCTGATAAAGGGGAGGGAGATAGACAGAAATGGAGAGAGAGCAGATGAAGGGTAGAGACAGCTGCAGCTCTGTAGATTAGAACTGAAAGCAGCCCTCTCTCGCTTTTTTTCCTGAGCTCAGCTTTGAACTGGGTTGTTGCCTGATGGAGTTGGTGACTGGCTGAAAAGCTCCGTCTACTCCGCAGACTGGGCCAATTTTGAAATCTCTTAGCAAAAGACTCCCTCCAATCGGACATATTCAATCCCACACACACCTCACCTTAATAAATAAAATAAATACAATGGCTGTATGCTATATTCATAATACCCAAAAAATTAATCAAGCAAAACAGACTATTCAGCAGACGATGTATCATTTTAAAGATTTGACAAAATCTAATTTCTACCGAAGATGAAAAGATGCCAACACAGTCATCATATCGTAGGTTTTGCAGTAAAGCATATTAACTGTGAAAGCCTGGCATTTCTGAATCATTCTGGCCTCCAAGTCTAATAAAAGTTATTATTCTTGAGATGCCATGCTGTGAAGCACCAACTATAGTTTTAATGGATTCTGAAATGAGGGTAGAGTGTAAAAGGCTGCCAAGTATGAGAGCATGCCAGAACTGCCCAGGGCTGTAAAAGATGCGATTTATAGACAGCTATAACTAATCCAAGAATGATTAAAACATGTTTAAACAGGGCCGAAATGAGGATTTGTCTGTTCGGCCGAATCATAAATAAATGTATGTAGAGTCGAGTGCAGGTGCTAACAGCGGGAGGTGGATTTATAGATAGAGAATGAATGGACCTCCTGCAGAGGTATTTGTACCAGGAGTGTGTGTGTGTGTGTGTGTGTGTGTGTGTGTGTGTGTGTGTGTGTGTGTGTGTGTGTGTGTGTGTGTGTGTGTGTGTGTGTGTGTGTGTGTGTGTGTGTGTGTGTGTGTGTGTGTGTGTGTGTGTGTGTGTGCAAAATAGTTACTCACTCCATCATAGATGTTGGTATCGAGCAGCAGTCCTGTATTGCGGTGAGCGGAGAAGTGAGGTGGGCCGTGTATGAGGCCTCCACAACCTGTTTGTTCCTGTTCACCACGTCCAGGTATCGGTTAAATTTCTCCCGAATCTTTTTGGCCAGCTGCACAAAGGAAAACAGACACGTCTTAATATTAAAACAACTTATGACAAAATCTAAATGAACCTCTCCCCGTCTTTCACGGGAAGAGAGCAAGGAAAAACTCAGGTTGCACAATACTGTAACTTTAAAAATGACTCCCATGCAAATGTGCCACACTGTACTTCATAATGCAGGCGGAGATACTGTATTTATGCCATTGACCACCCTTGTTTTCCACTTTGTTCGGACCGTCTCAGGCAAAACTGTGCTGTATTTTTTGCAGATCTCCACAATTGTGACATTTTTAGCATATACACTACAGTTTCTTAAATAAAAGCGTATATTTCAGTAAATCTTTTTTTTTTTTTACAGGTTCCAGCATACCAAGTTTTCTTTCCTACATTCCCCCTATCCTTTGTTATTATAAATGCATGTAAAGGCAGCCAAACAACCTAAAATGTGATTTGTTGACAAAACCAAAAGCTTTTTTGTTTTGAAATGGCTTTTCCCCCTCAAATTGGTTTATTTCCAGAGCAATATCTTTGGAATTGAAAATAAATATACAGTATAACTTCTATATTTAGTACCATGTCATCATAGCATGTTTTATATGGAAAAACAACACTGCACAAACTCAGGTTGACCCGTCCTCCAAACCACTCCAAAATACTTGGGAGGTGCGGCTGTGTGGGTTTAAATAAACGTGTCCGTGTAAACAGAGTTTGACAGGTCAAGGCAAACTGTTACACGTTAACTCTTGTCTTTTATGCGTGAGATTCATGGAAGTCCTGAAATACACCAACACATGATCTAAATGCAACTATACTAGAGATGCAGATACTTCAAACTGCAATAAACATGAAAAGAGTCACTGTTAGAGCGGACCAGATGATGGATGCTTGATGTCCAAGAGACAATCTGCCCATATTTGTCATTATTTGAAAAGAATGTCACAAAATGAAGTGATATTATATTGTTTATAGATGTAGTATATATGTATGGCAATACTCAACTGTATCACAGAACGTTCACAGTATATAAACCTACTGCAGTCTCCAATGAATGTGAAGTGTATTTCTTTTATGAAATGTGTATTCTGGTTTTTGCTTGTTAGTTTTGTTTCAAATCAAGATAGAAAACATCCATAAGTCCTCCAACAAGTCAGACGGTGTGTTTTAGGGTCTAATTTACCTTTGAAAAACACACAGAAATAAAAAAGCAGGAACAAACAACAGTTAATTCAGTTGTATTTATTGGAGCCCCTCATGCTGCCTCCTGCCCGAACAAGCACACTTTATACTTTGTCTTTTCCTCTCTGTAGGCCTAGGTTCTGGTTGAGCACACATATCACAGCGCTCTTTTAAAACAAGGGATCCGGCTCTTTTAAGAAAACTAATAACCAGCTCTGAAGCAGTCTCCTGGGGGACATTAATAACCAGCGCACCAGCAGCTTTTCACAACAGAGACCTGAACTCACTTTTGTTTGCCAAACTGCCTTGAAAAGATCTCGGAGGGGATTGTGTGGCATTCATAACCAATATATCCTGAGACCCCAAAAAAAGATCGGACAACTGCAATATTATTTACTAGGCTATATAAGTATGAAATACTTATGTACCTAGTCATCCCCTGTTACTTTCAATTTCCTTTCTTTTCTTAAACCATTCTAAACCTAGCAAATTCTTCATTATCAATATTATATCTAAACTTCATATATAATGAAGTAAGTTTGCTTATCGTAACCAAACTGACCAATAATGTGACTTTAATGTTTTGTTTTTGTTTTTTGTTTTATTTATTTAACACCTGACCACAGGAAAGATCAAAAAGTCAAACATATGTTGGGCTATAGACGATGTTTAACAGAGTAATTAACTATGACTGTTCAGTAAATACTAAAGAAAAATACAACAGATTACTACATTTTTTACTCCCTTATGTGAGGCACTCACAAAGAAGCAAAAATATCTTTGAATAGCCATGACAAAGCTACAAAGTCATAACTATTATTGATTCATAGTTTGAATCACACTGAACTCGGTTTAGCAAAAGTCAGTCGCATGTTTACATATGAGTTTTGGTCAATCAACCTCCAGTTCATTGCTGGGCCAACACAGAGGGAGAGATGACCGTCCACTCACTCATTTACAGCCAATTCAAATTTGTCACTTAACCTAGCATGTTATCAGACTCAGGTCATTTGTGCATGCACAGAGAGAACATGCAAGCTCTACACAAGAGGGTTTGAACCTAAATGAAATGTTTGTATTCCCACTGTGAGGCTCATCACTCCTCCGACCTGCTGACCTCAAATGTAGTTCCAACATACTTTGTGAGCATAATTCAGTAATGAAGGGGAAAGAGTTGTATAGATTAATTATAGATGATTACGTCAAGTTGTAAAAATAAGCATAAGCAAGATTTTCATCTAAAAATGTTAATGTTTTTAATGTGATTTAAAAGAAGTAAATGGTGGTCTGAATCCTGTGCAAAGACGATAAAACTCAATACCCTTCATTTTGTTGCATACAGAAAAGGGCTTATTTTCACAGTAACTGTACCCCCTTTGTTCACAGCCCATGGTTTCAACTGCCCACAAAAAGGGTGTGATCGAAGCCAGGAACAGGAAAATGTACCGCGACCCACTGACCACTTGCACACCTAATCAGCCGGCTGCTGTTCTTATTAGGGTTTTAACTGGGGCTCAAGGCACAGCCCCAAATTACTGTTACTCCACCACAAGGAACACACACACACAGTAAAGACACGAATACGTTCACTCTCACAAAGGGACAGAGTTAAACCCACTAACGCTGGACCCCTTCACACAAAGCACTGCCCACAGAAGGCAATTAGCTGCAGCAAACTTTGTATTAAATCGAGGTGAACCGGGCCAGTGTTCAACCGAGTAGAGGTTCCACAACTGGGGGAGGGCGAGGGAAGGAAGAGAGAAACTGCTGCTCCACTTTTAAATGAGTGACTTTTGAGAAACCAGAAACTTCTGGCTGTGCAAGTTAAAGCTTCAGTTACATTCTGCCACAATGAGGCCAAAACCAACCTGCGCTCTGCAGATTAACCACACTCCCCAAAATACTGGGCTGCTCTATCCGTTCTTTGACCCAGCGTAAGCAGCTGGCAGAGTTTGCAGCACCCAGTGGGCTGGTTCAGCTGCGGAGGGAAAGGACTTGGTGCTCACTGGAGACTTGGAAGATCTGCCTGCCAGTCCTGAACCACAGTCAGTAGCAGTGGTGTTTATGGTGAGACCAACAGGGAGGATGTTAATGCAAGAATGGGTGCAAGAAGTTTTACAAACTTCAGCTCTCATGTGGAAACGTGACCATGCAACATCTTTTGTTCTGCTTGAATGACCTTAAAATGTTGGCGCTAAAGCTGTGCATTTCCACGAGTCGAGAATATTACCAGTTGCATCAAATGATTGCTGACGGGTTTGAGAAACTAATGAACATCTCCCACAAGCCCATTAAAAGTATTTAACAAAAATCACGAGTCATCAAAATTGGGACATTATTTCAGCACTCTACATTTTTGTTGTTTATGCTCAGAGAAGGTAAACAGGGCTGTATACTTGTGTCTGCATGCCAGTCTCTACTTTATTAAGAAAACTGATTTTTCAGATTTTATTCAGTAAAAAACAGAATATTCCAATACAATGTTATTCGCTCTTAATTCAAATTCTTTACATTTATAGCATCTCTCCCTCTTTATTGGAATTTGTTTAATTGATTTTGGATCTTTTGTTTCTAAAATGTATCATATTTCAATACTAAACTGGAGGGTCTGCTTACAAAGCCTTCATTAAATTAAACAACAGGATCCATCAAAACAAATGTGAAATTACATGAGACCAATATAACATAAATAATACAAACCTAAATTGAACATTAAAAACTTGAATGGGTATTTGACTATTTTCGTAGTAGAAAAACAAGACAACTGTGTGGTCATATTTTAAATATCAACAGTGTTATTCGGTGGGATTCTTGTGCTTGATGTGGTAGTGCATGCCGTAATCCAATTAAATGCCAGCAATGCAAACCTACAAAATGGGAAATAGTCCAAATTGTATTTTCACTATGATCTGAAATATTTGTATTTACCCTGTAACTTCCATTCCATAAATGCCAAAATGCAGAGGAGTATTTACCAGAGCTGTGAGATTGTCTAATACACAGCGTGTTACACCGACTTGAAATATTGTTGGTTATGATAATCACATTAAGCGTTCAATGTAATAATAGGAAACATTTCTATTCTTAAATGCAGCGACTGTTATCTCGGTTCAGCCTACTGACTGCTTAATGAGTACTCAAAAACAAATCCACAACAGAGAGTAATCACACAACAATCACTTGACTTATGTTGACATAACTGGTACAAGCCTTAGAAACTGTAATAATCAACAAGGTGACTGGGAAATGCAGGCTGTGTCAGGCATTAACACTTTGTCTTTCACTTTTTTCTGTACGGTTTTTCGGTTGGTTTATTCTGTCTATTGTTATTATTTAAGGGTCAATAATCTGTACGGATATACTCATGATATAATCTTACCAGCTCTCACCTTCTTGCATGCGCTTTCAAAGGGTAAAACACAAAAAACTCCGTTGGGTGACCCAACAAACCACTTGCACCACTAACATTACTTTTTCAAAGTAAATTGCAACGTTTCAAACTTCTTGGGATTATCAATTGCAAAGAAGCTTAACTTTCAATTGCTAATATTAAACCCTGTCAGTTTTAAAGAGACTTAAAGGGGACATATCATGCTAAATCCACTTTTTTAGCCCTTAAATGCATTTTGTTGTATATTTAGAGTGTTTAGAAGTACAGAAAAGTTCAAAGTAGTCTCTTCAGGTGCTCCGTTGATATCTTTATATTCTGTTTTGGTCATATTTTGCGATCGGTTTCGATTTTTCTATTCTCTATTACGTTTTTTGAACAATGACGTCACAGTATTCTCAGCGGAACTGCCAAATTAGGACATCGACATTTCGAGCAATCCGCCATTTTTGTTTCTCGCTGCGATTTTGTAGTCCAACCGAAGTTACGAGAGGATAAGTCGAAATGTTCGGTTGTTGGATGTAGTAACCCACAAGCTTCGTTACACCGTCTCCCAGCATCAGAACCTTTTCGAAGTGCCTGGTTGAGTTTTATTTTTCACAGAAATGTACCCACATCTGTGGGTAAGGTCATTTTTGTGTGCGCGAATCACTTTAAGGACGACTGCTTCAGCAACCTCCGCCAGTATAAAGAAGGATTTGCCGAAAGACTTCGTCTGATTGAGCGGTCAGTTCCTTCTATCTATGGAGACGACGAACAGAGCACTTCGGTAAGCTGTATATAACGCTAAAAAGTGTGATGATAAGACGTCCCTGTCATTGTTTTGTTAGCATTAGCAGTTGCACCGTCTTCATATGTTAGCGCTGTGTGCTCGTTTTAGATTATAATGTAACTTCTGTGTTAAATAGTCGTTGTAATACAGGCAGTATTGTAGTAGTGGGCATGGATGGAGAAGTTAGTGTAAATATAGTAACACACCATTGCGTTACATCCATATGAAGACGTTGTTCTTCAGGTGCATCATCGTCATTTTCATCTCGCTCCGCCGGGTCCGACTCTGGCTCCAACATGTATGGCTGGATGGACAAATCTTCCGTTGTTGACATTTTGTAAATAATGTGTGAATATAAAGTTTCTGCGCCGCTAGATAATTGTATCTGTTCTATCAAACTACAAAGATGGCCGAACAGGGTGACGTTGAACCGAGTGTCACCTCTGCAACCTGGAGAGGAGGAGGGGTATGAAGTGTCTCATTTGCATTTGAAGAGACCGCCCCAAAACGAGTTGCTCTCAGAAGCACATCAGAAAAGGGGTTGAAAAGGGGCCTGTGGAGCTCTAATAATGAGGAATTCAGACCCAAGCATTGCAGTTTCGCGTTGTATAGACCACAACTGTATGATTTATATGTAAAAAGGAAGGATTTAAAAGCATGATATGTCTCCTTTAAGCAAATCGAGCACGTTTTAAAATGCAGTATAACTAAGACTTAAATATAGAGAATACTTTGCAAACAAGTTTGAACACTGTGAATGTCAATCGAGGTGTATATAGAGCTTTGGATTGTACAGTAAAGTTCTTGATGCCGTCTCTCTCTCTCCCTGTGCGTTGGAACTGAGATGGGCAGGCAGCATCTCTGATGTCTTAAGATGTTTTGTCGTGGTGCAGTTGAGGTAGACTAATTTAGATCAAGAGGTTTTGGGAAACTAATCCAAGAATAAATGGAGTTCTCTGTGTACAAAGGAACAGAACAAATCACTCCTGAAACCAGAACCAGAAAGGGACTAAATTCTATCATCTATGCAGCATTAAAAGCATCAGGAGCTTCAATTAATAATAGGCACTCTGACAGCTTCTGTCACCGAGAGTGAAACAACAGCGTCATGACAAACGCAGACAGACACAGAATGGAGGCAACGTTACTTGGGAGAAGCAGATGCCTGAGTGTCTGAATTATTAATTAATAATCATTTATATAGGAAAAATTGTCCAAAGAAAAGCTTTTGGCTCCTCTATCCTCTTCACTACTTCCAGTCCTTGTCTGCAGACACCCACCTAATTGAATTGGCTTAGGGACACAGCGCCCTTTTCCATAGAGGACGGAGACAACCGCTACGCCAAAGCTGCCGTTGGGTTTGGTTGAAGTATGTCTCAGGAGGATCGTGGTTACAATCTATGCTTCAAAGATAATAATGCAAGATTTGCAGCTCAAAGTCCAGTAAATTTTGAATTTCCGTGAATGAAGACACTGAAGTATTGTGAACGTGATTATAAAAATAATGCACTCCGCTGTAAGAGGCACTCGAAGCTGAGTGAAAACTATTTGAGTTAGATCTATATAAGACGAGAACAACATTTTCAGGCCAATTTTGTCTGTCTCTGGAATAGTAAATACCTGCAAGGTGAGAGGGGCTATTTATTTTTCGCACACATCCAGTCACTGACACAGATTGGATACACCAGTGCGCGCACGCACACAAAAACACAAAAACATGGTCACAGGAGAAATGCAAACAAACATCATCCCGTCTGTTCTTGCTAGTGGCTGTTTACCAGTCTGGTGTTTACCGTCACTCTTCCAACATCTCTGGCACAGGACTGCAAACAAACACGCAAACACACACGCATGCACGCCGCACCATACACTATCGCGTTTAACTTGACACAGGATGCCACAAATTCCGTGCATGGTTTTTCAATACGGGAGCTAAATGGCACACATAAATCCAGACTTGTGGATGGAAGGGGGTCATTTGAAACAAATGTTCTGGCTGAGCTCTGTTCATCTCCCCTTCGAGCCTCCTTATTCTGCCTGTCTGCACTCGTATTGTTAGCAGGGAGAGCGAGCGCGAGAAAGAGATGGAGCACAGACAAATGTGGAAACAGACAGAGAACTTCAAAGCCAATGAGGCAGCAGCCATAGAATTTTAATAAACCCCCTTTTTCCTCTGATGGCTGGTGTATGTGTGTACGCCGCTGACACACACACACACACACACACACACACACACACACACACACACACACACACACACACACACACACACACACACACACACACACACACACACACACACACACACACACACACACACACACACACACACACACACACACACACACGACAGGAGAAGCCTTTGTTACTCACCTGCTGCACTTCTGTCTCCCCGTTTGATGTCTTCTCGGTGTACACAAACGAGTTGAAAATCCTCTGCAGGGAGAGGGAACCAAGCAAAGCAGAGACAGCCAGGTTAGATCGGGAAGAATGCTGAGGAGTTGAATCCAATAACTCAAACCATCGCACAAGATTTAGCCTTCGGGGCCAAAAACCTTTGTGATGAACAAGTTGGATTCATTATATCTTGAGACAAATTTTACAAGCTGGTTCACTGCAAAGGTAATTTTCCCCAACACGGTTTAGCAAATCGCAACTTCATCAACATATGGCTACTAAATTGTTCAATCATTTGCAGTCTTTTATGTGCGAGCCATTTTTATTAGATTCCTCATATTTGCGTCTGTTTGTCATTGGTGACATTAAGCCTGCCATCACTAATGAAGCAACCAGATAGACTCGGCGCTGAAGTTTTCAGTACTCTGTCTTCATCTGTTTTATTCGATTGTTCATCAATCCAAATATGTGAGTGTGATCCGGGGATTCACTCAGCCTTTAATTTTTGCAGTAATTACTTGTTTTCTCTAATAATGTCACGAAACATGCTACTGAACTTTTGACACAATAGGGGGGGGGAATGCGAGCACAAGCAAGACGGACAAAATATCTTAATGCAGATTACAGATGAGTCCAGCATTGAAATGTACACGTGTAGACCCTCATAATAGCAGATATTTTTATTCGCAAAGTGCAGTGGACAGTAATAAATTCATGAATGGCTACAGTCTATGCAGGGTCAGTGCCCAGGTCCTGGAACAGTGTGGCATATTTTGACAAATGTAAGTGGAGCCAAGCCATCGTAAATGTCACTCGTTACTGTTGGACGACCCAGTTTACATAATCATACCAGCCTACATAACACATAGGCCTGAACTTAATGACCAGTGGAAAGCTGGGCTTCATGATGATTAAAAATGGTTTAAAAGAAAATGTCTGACTACATTGAATTAAGACTCCAAAATCAATGTGCAGGAAGAGGTAAATAAACTGCACGTTATGCCCTTTATTTTGGACACAAAAAGCACAACAGAGACACTGGCAGTAGTAGTGGTGCATTGAGGCATTGAGAAAAGGTATAAAAAGGGGCTCCAGAAAAATATCTTTAAGATCTACGTGAACTTGAACCTGCTGTAACATGCAAACATTCACAAACACATATAACTCTTGAATAGCATCACGTAGATATACTCACTCTCTTATTAACACTGTTATCTTAAAGGAGGGCAGCAGTATTACAGTGTGTGGTGGCGACAAACATTGTAAAGCTAATGTTTGTGTTGAGGCAGCAGGTCGGCAGGTGTTTTGACAGTAAGCTGTGCCACAGCAGGCAAAGCCTTAAATTACCTGGTTTCTATAAAGTTGCTATTTCTAGCAACCTGTCCACACACTTTGTTATCTGCTTACCAGAGGGCGCCAATTACCTACAATGCAGCATGCTTACTACTAACCCTAATATCACTCACTGTAGATCAATTGCTCTCTATTTGCTATCCCCTTTAGAGCTTGTCAGTTTTACATCATAACAGGGAAACACACACACTGCAAATCACTATATCTTTCTTATCATGAATAAAACCTGAGTTCTGTTGTTAAGGCCTGATTGCTGTAACCAATATCACTTATTAACTTGCTGAAGTGTCCTACAGCAAAACACTGACTGAATCCGAATTTGCTCCCAATGGCTGGTCTGAGCACCGAACTGGTATTGGTTTCAAGAATTTCCCTCTGGAATTAATAAAGTATTTCTTTTTTATCCTATTCTATTGTATTCCTACATATTTTAAAGAAACACACAAACACACACACACAGTGACACACAGCTTCATATTTCACTACAAAGTTATTTGCAAAGTGTAAAACCATGCCCAGACAGTCTACTGTTCCACACCCTTCTCGGTGGATAAAAAGCAAACACGAAGCATGAACAAGCGCACATCAACAGGGCTGCCACTACTTTGCAAGAATCACGTGCTTGCGAACCTTCAAGCGGCACCAATAAGTGGGGGAGGGGGGAGGGGGGGGGGGGGGGTGCACTACAAAGAAATATTACATCTTTCCGTCGAGCTGCCAATTGTGGAAAAAATGGGAAGAAATCCTGAGGAGAGATAAAGGTCCTCTTGTTGATAAGCAACAGGTTAGTCGTCGTTCCCCCAGTGCCTCAAGTGTTTGTTGTTGGAGCTGCTTTGCGGTTTTCACAGCTATGGAGCGGCGGGAGAGGAATGCTCAGCTCTGAAACCTGAGAGGCCCGGGCCACCATGGGCCCGTGGCCTCCCCTGACCCATAATCAAACACTGACACATAGGCAGACACACAAGCACCTCGCTACAGTCTCTTTGCAAACTCTCTGCACTTTGCTGTATTTATTCTGGGTGAGACCCGACATAATGGGGAAAAGAGGATAACGTGAATATAATGTTGAGAAGTCCCATCGATTTTCAGTAGATTAAACCTGAACAAGAACTCATCATATAAACAAAGTGATAGAATGAACTCGTTGTGATGCGGGTTATTGCACATTTTTGTTTGTATATGTTTTTTAAAGGGGAAATCATGCAAGACAACCTATTTGAAGAGAGCACATAAAAAAATTTGAATATACTGATGACAACATTTAATAAGACTATTGTAGAAAAATGCAATATATTGTTAACAACTGTTTGCATGAGCTCTCTTTAAAACCAGGTTCAACCTAAAAATTATTATCTGTTTACAAACATTTAACACAAACACCACAGCAGAAATAACATTTACTGACAATACAATATAGGTTAAACATATTGTTAATAGTGCTGTCAAAAATAACGCGGTAATTTAATTAATTGATTTGAAACGGTTAGCTCGCTAAAAAATTTTTTACGTAATTAACGCAGTTTTGTTGACATCTGTTTTATTAAAATAGTTTTTACTCCCTTACCGGAGCAGCAGCAGCGTCTCTGGGCGCAGCACCATGACAACACCGGGTGGAATAATATTAAGGCAGAAAGTTTCACTTTAAAAAGTTACCTGAAGGTTGATTGAGAAAGTGAAAGTCGAATTTAATGACCACAGAAGTAATTCTGCAGCTAAACAGCAAGTTGCCATGTTGGCTGACCAGTAGCCACCAAACCCCTATATACTCTGTGTGTGTGTGTGCGTGCGTGCGTGCGTGCGTGCGTGCGTGCGTGCGTGCGTGCGTGCGTGCGTTGCAGTATATTATTGTCACTTTGTTCATGGAATAAGTTCACAAGTATGTGTCTCGAAATATTCAAACTCTCAAAGTGGTGGGCCTGCACTCTAACAAAACCCAGACTTATGTTAGATATTTATCAATTAATTTATTTATGTTTTTATTATGTTGCTGATCTTGGAGAGAAACAGTTTCACAAAAGCTAATAGGACGTTATGAAAAAAAAAAAAGTCTTTGAATTTGAATGTAGTCTCTGTGTGCTGAGTCGACATTAATTCTGTGGTTTTCCCTGAATAAATATCCATTACAACCTTCAGTCTTCAGTAGAAATACAATGTGATTAATCGCAATTCACTACAGAAAATTGTGCAATTAATTAGTTACTTTTTTTTTATTGATTGACAGCACTAATTGTTAAACATAACATGTTAAACATAAAATCAAAACATGGTGTATATTTTCATTTATTCAGTATATGAAACCCTCTGTTCCTGCCCGTGCTACTATGTTGTGCATTTTATTTTTATTTTTTCTACATATACAAACAGGCGTATTCATTCAGCTCTGTGATTGAGCCAATGTGGCACACTAACCATATTGTGAACGGTTAGTGTTGAATGCTTATTTGGTTTTTGATTTGAATATTCATTTCTTGGTCATATTTTTTTGTTTTCCTTGCCTTTTACCCAAACTATGAGTAGTTAAAAACTTAGTTTTACGGTTAATAAAGTAATTGGTAACAAAACTTCAGTAACGTGTACGCAAGGAAGTCTTTGCATGCTATGCCTGGTTCTCCCCAACACAAGATCATGAGTTTTCTTGGGATCAGCAAGGATTAAGATGTTTTTTAAGAGCATTGCAGCAAAATTTGAGACTGCAACATAATGCACATATTCATAAACATATGGAATAAAATTAGGCTGTAGCAGTATCAGCAAAACAACACTAGTGATATGCTTCAAAACCAAAGGACACACTCTTACAAATATACAAGTTGGCTCTTTAAAAACCTTTAAAATGTAGTTTTGTCTGCACATATTCAAAAGGATCACAGTAAAATGCACACCTAAAAGGGCAATGGATCTAAAAAGCCAGCTTTCTAAAAACTAAGCTCCGGAGAAATGCATTCAAACTGCTGTCCATTGATCACAGAGCTCCAGC
This sequence comes from Lipophrys pholis, assembly GCF_963383615.2. Classification (NCBI taxonomy): domain Eukaryota; kingdom Metazoa; phylum Chordata; class Actinopteri; order Blenniiformes; family Blenniidae; genus Lipophrys; species Lipophrys pholis. The sequence continues at coordinate 20,009,335 of NC_137640.1, read as the reverse complement.
CTTTGTCTCATTAGGCCAGTTTTTAAATCCATCCACCTCCGGGCTAATCCTGACAACAGTTGAGTGGTTTGCAGGAATGACTGAAGCTCACTCAAAGCTCAAACTGTGAGTTACAAAGTTAAGTGGCATTAATTTTATGTCCCTGTGGTATATTTGATGTTAACAGACACAATTGTTTGAGGTCGTGCAAAACATGCGACTACAGCCTGTCTAAGCATTCCAGCTGGAGGACAGGTGGAGTTAGTCCATCGCAGACTTGCACAAAGTGGATAAATGATATTGGTCTGTTTTGTTCATCTTTTTTTCTTCACGGCTCCTCCCTCGTCTTAAGTCCCGTTACGGCCATTTGTGTCAACGGTTATACTATGGGGAAACATCCCTGTATACAGCATCTATTTAATTGGGCCTGCCACTTCAGCTCTTCCGTCAGGCTCTCTTTGGGAGGCCATAAAATCCTCGAAGAGGCTCTTCTCCTTAAAAGTGAGTCTTTTGTTCTCGGTGGAGCAGTGAATAAAATCCTGACAGATGACTGAAGACACCAGCCACAGGACAGAAACAGCGACAGCCATTCCAGAAAAGTTTTTTGTTTTTTTTTGAAAGAGAAACAAACAGATAGAACCGGCATTAACATGCAGGGCAACAATAGAAGGGAAAATAGGAAGCAGGAGATAGGAGGTAGGAGAAGAAAGAAAGGAGGAAGGCAGGGAGTGAGAGCACAGGAAGTGGAGGTCGTCCTGAATTGGGAATACACTGATTAGCAATTCACCAATCTTCAAAGGCAAGAGCAGAGCTGTAAGCTACGCTAATTTGATGTTGGGCTAGAGAGCCTGCGCAGGCGAGGGCGCACACAAAAACACACCACACACACCACACACACACACACACACACACACACAGTCTTCAATAGTCCTGGGTTCATCTGTGAACACACCGGAGGGTAAAACTGTGAACTTCCCTTGGGTGAGGCGCCCCAGTGTCTCTGTGCCAGCTGTGAATCGACTAAATGCGCACGCTAAAAGTAAAAAAAAAAAAACATGTGCATGTGTGGCTCATCGTTGGTTTAAATCATTGTCAGAAATGTCTCCGGACGTGAAGCGTGGTCTCACACAGACACACTCGAAGCTGTTGCTGTACTGAAGCTGTAGGGAGTCAGAGATTGGTTTCCATACAACTGACAGATAAAAGCCAAAAGCCCAAGGGACAGAAACTGCTGCTTCCTCCATATTTCTGGTATACAGCTCAAGCTCCCTCCTTCCATCAGTACTTTATACCCCCATAGTTTTTCTTCTCTCCCTCCCTGCCCCCAGCAAACTCTGTGCTCATTGCACTACAAAGGGACTGGAAGCCAAGGATGCAGCGTTAGAGCTCCATCTCTGATGTGCATGTGTGTGTGCTGCTTCTTTTTTTTCTCCCCTAGACCCTTGCCATGTCTTCATTCCCAACCTCGCCCACCATCTCAATTTCTTCTCCTTTAACTGCCACAAAGCAGAGTCAGGAAACAGGCACTGGGGAGAGGAAAAGAAAAGAGGGAGAATGGGAGCACAGTTTCTGTTTATTTTTTGCAACACACTAGAAACAAGAGCTGAAATAATTACACCTGCAGTTTATGGCTCCATGCCACACATACAGGAACAGAGGAAGAAGTAAAGTTCTTTTCATTTATTCTTTTTCTGTGGGAATATGCCTGTTTGCAATAACAAGGCCTGTTTACAGCATATATTTGATGTTTTTCATGTCAATTATAACAAAAAAACCTCAGTTAAAGGACAAAAGCAAATTCAATTCTGTACATAGACTTATGATACGATTAGGCACAAAGTAAGAATGAAAATCAAATATTGTGACTTTCTTTGAATTAATTACACAATTTCTCTGGATGCAAAGATTACATTTTTCAAGAGAAAAAAGAAAAAGGCAATGACCACACAATTGATGCGTGTCTATTGAGCATCACTGAAAACATATAAGAAAGCTTCTGACCAGCAGCAATCAATAATTTCCCATGAATAATACATTAGAAACCTATTCTCACCGTGCAAAAAAAGTCAGAATAAAAAAGGGGGGAAGAAAGAAAGAACAATGAAGGAACTCTTTGTTTAAACATTTTCAATACGTTGTCATATTATGGGTTTTGATTCCATGTCCAGCTGACCAAGAGAATAAGCACACGTGGTGAACAACAAGCAGCACAAAACAGTCAGCGAACTAAAAAAGTAGGGCAACTAAACCAGATCGAAAAGGAAGGTGAATATTGAACTAAGTTGCATCTGCCTATTAAAATCTACAATTGATGAAAAGCTCTAGAAATCTCAACTGTGCTGAAGCACACAAGGAGTGGCAGATCAGTTCTGCACACATTACAACAGCAATAACAGCAAGTTATGAAAGTAAATCTTAACAAACAGATGTTCACAAACAAGAAATGCAGGGGTGAAATATTGGGGTGGATGAAGAAACATGTCAAAGCTGTGCCCCGAACTGTCACAAAATAAAAAATGGCCAAAGAGAAACTGAACCCTCGCTTATTAAGTGCGTCGCTATTTCAACTGAGTGAAGCATGTTGGCTAATTAAACGAGTGGTTGTCAGTGTATGCCAGCTGCTCACTGCTGCATTTATAGGGTGCTGGGGGTCAATTTAATTTGCTTTAATCTGAGTAACAAACTAAACGAGACAAAGCTGAAACCCACACACAGTGTTAGTGTGGCAAAAGCATTTCTGTGTTTGTAGCCACATGTATGTGTGTGTGTGGTTTCACTACAGTGATTCAGAATGACTACAAGCCATTTTTAATCTTGCAAATGTATATGTATTAGAGCATTTGTGGTGCTTGTGGCCAGATAGGAAAGTCAAAAAGGAGGGGGTACAGCTGCCATGTGCAAAAATGAATCCGAGCCTTTATATCTTCATAAAAGCATGACTTCATTGAAATAGTATAACCCTGATTGATAAAACAGCAAAGTTCGAACGCATAGCTGCACTGTGTGTTGGTATGATCACACTTTTAAGCTCGAAGCCTTTTTTTATATATTCCACTGTCCACTGCTAAAATTCAATTGGACATATTGCCCCTTTCGTGGACCCTGCTCCGAGCAGTAAGGGTGTGGTGTTGGTGGTTTCGCTTCACCGACAGAGAATCCAGCCTTGGCGACGCAAAGTGAAGACTGGGAACCTGTTCAACATCTGACATCCAGTCTGAGGCCACATATAATGGTTTTTCATTATGGAACAACTTGGGAAGAAAAAAAAAAAATAGCATCACAACAATGGTTTTCAATTATTTTCCGCCTGGGACACTGAATCCAGTTTTCATAGCTGATGAAATATTACTTTTTGGGGGACAGTCATAAAGCATAAGGGTCATATATATTTTTTTGAATGTTACTAAAATAAACTTCATTGTCAGTAGTTTTAGCAGCATACATTACTCAAACTTAAAAGTAAAAATTACAACTTTTTCTCTTGGTTAGTATATAACTTTGTTATTATGCATGTTTTTTTCCCCCATGAGAAAATTGGTGAACAAGTGAATTCTTGCAATTTTATTCTGTATTTTATCCTGAATCTAGTCCTTGTATTTCAGTTTTGTCTGAGATTTATGAGGGTGAAATTCGAGGATTTGCAAATGCTTTTAGGATGAGCTCAGCTGAACAAATCATGCAAACCATGAAGGGAAAAAAAGTCCATATATAAGTACGTCTTTACATGACAGAAATGAGTCTACCATGCAACTGCAAGTGACAGTTTAATGCACACGAAAATCTGACAGGCGTGCAAAGAGACCAGTATGTGTGCTACAACCAACTCTAACTGGACTTTTACCTCCACCTCCCTCACCCAGGGTGTCCACCCGCCGAGTGTGGTGGGAGAGTGGCGCTTGTCGGCTACCAAGTGCTGTGGTTGTGGAATAACAGCACACTCTTTTGTCCAAACAGCAGAGCAAGGGGGGGGTGAGAGAGAGAGAGAGAGAGAGAGAGAGAGAGAGAGAGAGAGAGAGAGAGAGAGAGAGCGACTCAGCACCATGTAGATCCTGAACAGCATTCCCACTGCCCCCTACTACTTCCCAAGAGGCTCTCAGCCTCAGCGTGGGATGTTTGCTCTCCGTCTCCACCAGACAGGATATAATGCTTTCCACATGTGAGAGAAAAAAAAAAAAGAAAAAAGAGAGGGAATGGAGGGTGGAGTAGAGAAGAATTGAGTAAAGGGGGGTGTTGAGAGAAGTGTGGCAAAGTGGGGCGGGGTCTAATGAAAGCAGAAAACAGAAAAGCAGGACGCCAGAACTTCAATTTGCGAGAACTTCATCCGCGCTGAAGCCAGGCTTCAGGACCATTAAACTCTGACCATGAATAAAAAGGTCAAACCTGAAAAGTTAAAAGTATTTTCTCTTTATTACTGAGGAGGCAGTAAATAAAAGCACATGCGTTTTTTATACTGTAACCTTTGTTCACCATTTAGGTGTCGTCAACCAAAAAGGTTTGATATTAGCTGTATTTTTATGCATTTCAGTTACACACCGTCTCATCCCAGTGCAGGTTAAAGGTTCTGTTCTGCAGAAAGATGTATGCATTTCTTATTCAACAAAGCAAACCTGTGAAAAACAGTCGGCATGAGTACCGGAGACATATTGACCTCTGTCCACACAAGAATGCACCTATCTGTTGTGTATTTAATGAAGTACCCTTCATTTGCAGGACAAAGTATGTTAATGAACCATCTGAACTGTAGATTAGCGACAAAAAATAAGCACTTTGACTCCTTGAAACACAAAATCTGGCATCTGAGCCAATGCAAATGAGGATTTTTCCTCCTTTTGTCTATCACTGTGTGTTCAGAAACAATGAAATGAGGGGCTATGGGTACTCAGCTTCACATAATGTAAACTGTGGGCGGAAAAGTAAGTAAAGACGGCAGGCGCAAAATAGAGAGGCGCTCGCTCCAAAAATGCCTTGTGTACAAACACAGTACTCAAGAGTTTGAATGATGTCCTAACAGACATTATTCACGTTCCTCCTCTTTGAACTAACTATTGGGTGCGTCTGTGAAAGCTTATGTCAAATACACATGGCAAAAAGAACTGGGCACATGTCTTTCACAAAGACTTTTATGTCTCAACAACTGATCCATTACAATCTCCTGTTATTCACGTTTGACTAATTGGACATAACTTTATGAGCTTTGTGTTATTTTTCAATAAAAGCTACGTAACGGTTTAAGTCTGACTCAAATTCTACAATCTTAGAGACAAGAAATGGATATTCTGACTTACTTCTTCTAGATTTCAACCTGAAAGCTGCAATACAAGCGGTCTACATTTGCAGAAGTGCATTGTGAGAGTAACAACTTGCTGCTAAAGTGAAACCAATGTGAAAATGTTCCAAAGACTGATCAAAGCTGCATACCTGAGCACCTCCATTAGGGTGATAAAATCTGGGAGCAATAGAGAACGAAAAAAAAAAAAAAAGCTCACCACACACTGCGGTCAAATTAGTTCAACAAAGGAATGCACCATAATGAGAAAATTCTGTGTATTTATAGAGGCTCTGAATGCTTCTCCATATCAAAAGGCCCATAAATTATGGTGTTTGTGTTCACATAGCATAGCCGAGGCTGAAACCCACAGCAGGGTGCCCAATGTGGATTTATCAGCTGAAACTCAGGTCCATTCAAATTCTTGAGAATGAACACCGATACTGACAATCTTTTTTTTTTGTTTCTTTTTGTTTGCCGCTTTATTGCAGGGATTGATGTTGAGAAATTATAATGGAGAAAAAAAAAACATTTCTTCACAATACATGAAAGTGCAGCCAAAATGAGACAGATTCATGTTTGAACAAATGCTGGGAGATGTACTTGACGCTTTAAGGAATTTATTTCAGTAGATTAGTCCACCAGATCCCACACTGGCACTACTGGGAGCAATACCTGCATTCTGGATGGTGGTGGTCCATCTTTTTCTTTCTCTCTACTACTTACAGCAGTGTTTTATGAATGATATGGCTGAAACTACACTGTCCCGCAGATAAACTGTTTCTAATCATTTTTCTGATCCAATTTTTCTGAGATTATGTGCATTTGTCCTGTGCACATGCATTATCCAAATCCTCCCAAACAATGAATGTGGTTTCCTGGAGTATATTCATCCCTGCAGTGGACTGCCGCTCTTATCAATTTTAGATACATCTCCTTTTGTTTTTCTAAACGGACTCTGCTGGATTTTAATATATTGATCATTTATTAAAAGTTTTCCCATTTGTCAAAAACAATATGATAACAAAAGGAAAGAGAAATACATTATATACCCAATTGCATCAGTGTTATCTTGTGTTCTTGTAGTTGAAATTAGTCACAGAACAAACAAACAAAAAAAGAACAAACTCCTCTTTCTGAAAAAGCTCAGTGAAATCAGCTCATGTCAGCCAAGCGCAATGTGCAGGACGTCGAGCCACTGGACAGACCTTCAGCCGCCTTCAGTCTGAAGCCAGGGGGGCCCGTAGCCTCTGGCACCACAAGTCTCAGTCACACCCTGGTGGTACAACTTGACAGGGTCAAATTTCTCATCACAGCTCTATAAGATGGACTTAGTGACATGAGAGCAAAGACAAAAGGTATGTAACTGGTATGTGCTGTGACTGACAAGCTGTGGGGAAAAATAGCACGCACAAGCACACGCACACGCACACCTCATCAAGCTGCACTAATAAAATTCAAAACTTTAATATATGCTTCCTGCCAAAACAGCCCCAGCCAAGTGATGCTCAGATGTGGCGTCACTGTCTGCACAAGCGATCCTGGATTATCTTCACATTCCTGCACAGTGGAAGCAGCTCTGGGGACCTTCTCTATGCAACTTCTAGGCATATTTGAGATTTCACCAGTCGCTATGTGGACAAATCCGTAGCGTAGTCACTATAAGATAGGGGAATTATTTTTTTTATTGTTTTTCATTTCATTTATTCCAACATAAACTCAACTACTCCTCAGTCAAATTTAACAAAGACGAATGGATTCTTAAGAATGAAAAAATTGATAATACATGTGCCAGAGATAAGTGAATATGAGGGAGTAGCTGGAGAAATAAAAGCAGACAGACAGTGGAAGAGGAGGGAGAGATGGTAAAGAGATAAAGAATAAAGGACATGGAGGGAAAAAATGTTCCTGGGGTGGTCTACTTCTCGGGTTTCTGAGCACGATGTGAGATCATGTCTGGCCACTGTTATAAGGTCCCTCTATAGACAGGGAGCTTTGTTCAAGTTCATGTACTCTTAGGGCAGTTACATGCACTGATTAATAGAGGCAGGGTTCTCTTTGCAGAAAGGATTAAGACACATATGATACTGGTTGTGCCCTTGCCAAGCCAAACTAGTACATCCCAGCCCTGCTGACCCTTGTTGGAATGATCTACACTAAGATTCCCAAAATGTATAAGTATATTTTTAAGTTGGTAATTCCAAAAAACAGTAGAATAATTCACTGGTAGCCTAACAGCAAGCCAGCAAACTCATTCTCCCTCTCAGTCGGTCCCTCAGCAAACACAGAATGATCCTTCTTAGCCTAATTTTGGTCCAATCAGGACAGGCCAAGCTGCAGCAAAACACAAAGGGGCGTCTAAATCAACCTTCACCAAGCATCAAGAAAAATCACTGGACATAAGTAAATAGAAAATAACATCATCTCAAATATACACAATACATTATTTGTAATTCATTCACAGTATGTGGCAAAACCCACGGAGATGCAATGCCAACTCCACCCACGCCAACTTCCAAAGTCCATAACCATTCCCCAACATCATAATTCCCATGTGCAAGCAACATGCAGATTATTATTACGTCCATTGATAAACAAGGGGTGCGTGTGCAGGTGTGAATGTGTGTGCATGTGTGCAAAAGTTTCCGTTCACAGTGAGAAGGGAGTATCACCTTCTCACAGGGTCAAATGAGTTTCATACAAATCCAAAGTGTGTGCAATTGTAAAATCTGATGCAAATATAGTCACCTTTCACCTTGTGTTTTCTGAGAACAGGGTTCCAACAGGTTTCTACGAGTTCAATTTAAGACATTTTCAAGACCTTTTTAAGACTACTTGGAACAAAATGTAATGCCCAATTCAACGCATAGTTCACGGTCAGCTTTCTTTGCAGCTTGGACACATCCAAACACAATATACAGCAGAAACATTTATGGCAACAAAACTTTAGTGCTGCCCCTAACGGCTACTTTTGGAACAATTAAAGTTAAGAAAATTTAAATAATCAAACGGTTTCTATTTATTTGTGTTCATTTGATTTTGAATACAACTCAAGGGTCAAAACATAAAAGCTCACCTGTACCATGACAAATGTAAATTAAATATTACCAAATAAATAAAATGAAGCAAAAAAAGCAACAACTAAGTTCACAAATATATTGTATAGCAATAATAAATTACATGTATATGTCAATACGATAAGCCCCCTTTCTGAAAACATAACTGCAAAACAGTCTAAGTACCCTGCTTATCATCAAGACAGTCTTTGTTCTTCTGAAGACTTAATAAAAAGTACAGACTATCTTTCCGTTTCATTGATAATCATATACTTCAGTGGCGTTCAGTGGATTCTGGAGAAGTGGGTACACACTCAATTTTGGCCTTTTATAAAATCAGCCCAGAATTATTTTTTTTTCAGAAACAGTGGCTATAAAGTGACCATAATATTATCTAATGCCATAATATTTGCTCATCGTCACATAAAGTTGGTATAATTTAGCGGTTAGCAATACTTCGTAATGACCTGCCCCACTCTGCCTCTGATTGGCTCGTCATCCCTCATGCTACAGGGAAACATAGACACTAACCAATCAGATTAGAGTAAGCAGCCAACCAGGTGCAGCACGTAACTCCGAGCCGTGCTACGTGCTATATGCTAAGGAGTTTCGGCACTCACACAGTAAGCAAGGCTCCATGCATGACAGTTGTTAAATTGAAAGAGATGAAAGAGGATTTGAAAGACGTTGAAACTAGGATTTCTCACAAACACCCAACTGTAAGGTTTATTATAGAGAGGCGCTGGAACGAGAGAAAATATCCAAAATGACAAAGATGTGTCGATGGAAACTAGCAAGACTTGTTAAATGTGACAGAAAGGCATGAGTAACTACAATAGGCAGTCATTTTATCCAACACATCAGGCCGGAGTGGTATAGTGGTTAGCATCCCTAGTCTCACAGCAAAGGGCCTTTACATGTGGAGGATGAGTATTCTTTCGATGCATCGGAGTGGGCTTTCTCTGCATGCTTCACCCTACAGTCCAAAAAGAAGCATAGGGTGAATTGGAGAGTAATTGATGACTTTAAATTGCCTGTAGATGTGAATGTGAGTCTCTTTGTTATTCCTGTGATGGACTGTTGACCTGTCCAGGGTGTACCATCCCAATGAATGAGCTGAGATGAGCTCCAGTGTACTGCAAGCCCGAGTTGGATAAAGTCATATAAAAGATGGGTGGATGTCGAAGACATCACTGAGCACACTGTACATAACCTTGAAAAGAAGCTTCAAATTGCCCAAACTCACAAAAATCGGACAGTAAAGGGTTGTGAAAATGGTGCCTGGTCTAATGGGTCTCAAATTTCTGCAGCGAGGCTCAAATGGTAAAGCCGGTGTAAACACTCTAAAAGCCTGGATCCATCTGATATTGTATCAATGGTTCAGGCTCATGTTGGTGTGAAAGTGAGGGAAGTTGTTTGTGGCACAATTTGGGCCCCCTTAATCCCAATCAAGCATAATTTTTGATGCCTTCCTGAGATTTACTGCAGACCGCATCCTCCCCTTTATGACCACAGTGTACCATCCTCTGATGACTACTACCAGCAGGACAATGCTCGGGTGGTCAACCACAGTCAACCACACGGGACACCTTTAGGGACAGGAGATATACTTCAATAATGTGGAAGGTATTCCTTTGTTGAACACTCTAAATTACTGGTGTTGTCTTCATTTCAACTGTATTTTACATTATTACTCATTTTAGCTATTAGCTACATATGAACTGGTTTATCTTTTTCCAAGCACATTGCAACAATAAGAAAAATCTCATATAAATAAATAAATTAAAATACCAAAAAAAAAAAAACTGCAGAAACCATGTTGCTATCATTTCAAAGTGAAGCAAAAAAAAATACTTTGCTGAAGCTAAAAGTACCAATTAATTACATTTTTAATTAAGGACAGGTAAAAAGATTCCAATACATACTCAAATAAAAAAGTAAAAAAATATTTTAGTCTCCGATTTCTATGTCCTTTTTGAGTCATCTTGAGCCATTGGTGGTGCAAAGAAACAAGTGTTTTGATTTATCAAGAACTAAAATCAGCTGACATACTTAAATGTTACAGAGAACAGTAAAACCAATCCCAGAAATGTGTGAAGAAATCTTGCAGGAGTTGAGCAGGTATTTTACAGTATGACACTTTACCTAGTCTCCTCTGGTATGTTGTCTTGCACATAGTGTTGGTTTTCAGGTATACACTTTTCATCAGAAATATTTTTTGAAAAGTGCAGATCCTTTCTATGGTATGCACAAACAAGATGTCTGGTAAGGAAACTCACCAATGCAGTAGTGCAATATGTTTTTTCTTTTAACCTTTGACTGTTGGTGGAAATGTATAAAAAATACACCGGAAAGCTTTGGCTTGAGTTCAGATTTGCAAGAGGCGTGGTAAAATCAAGTCAGTATAAGGCAGGACTCTCTCTTCAAGGGCCATTTAGCAAGAGACAACCTGTCTCCGGTATTTTTCAAAAAAATACAAAAATAAAGATAGATGAAGAAACCATTTAGTCACTGTCAAATGTGTTGAGGCGATGAGGCCAATGTCTGTTACACAAAGACATGAATTTTCAAGGGTACTTTTTGCATGGTAGAAGCACTGCTGGCTCATATTGTTTATCTGGTTTGGTATGCTGGCTCACCACAACAAACAGAGACAAACAGAATGAACTGAACTTAGTCTCACAGTTATTAAAGGTCTGAAGTCTATCCCTCCAGAAACCAAGTTTAAAATTTCTGAGCATGCCTTTTATTATTACTTTTTGATCTCACTTTATAGCTCTTACTTACTTACTCTCCACTACACAGCTGAGAAACCGATATATCCATCTATCTGTTTATCTTTTTAAACAGGATTTACATGCAAAATGATTGAGGTGCAAAAGTGAATAAAAATACACATATACTGGATACGTCACACACATACAGGCAGGGTTACATGATATTTTGACATGTCAACTATTGTGAGAGACCACACCCCCACCCCCCTCAGCAAATCAAACCTTGAGACAGAGAGAGGCAGACAGACAGACAGACAGACAGACAGACAGACAGACAGAAAACAAAAATGTGTGAAATAACTCAAAACATGTTCTATATTTTAGGTTGTTCAAAATAGCCATCCTTTGCTTTGATTACTTCTTTGTACACTCCATTCACTCCACTATTCACAAAGTTTAAGCACAAGGTTTAAAAGTGAGATTTATGTCAGCTCACAGCCATTACACCCTTGTCCATGACAAAACTCTAAAACGTTAATTTACCAAAACATTAATCCAATAAGATACATCAGATAATAACAAAAGAATTCCTATGAAAAACTATCGGCAAACCTGACTCACACATACTGCAGGCAAAGGAATGAAAATCAACACACACACGCACACACATAGTACACTCTCCAAAAATGAATACACGCAGGTATGTTCCTGTTCCCACAGAGCTCAGTATCAGTGTAACAGGCCTTTCACACACAGACCAAGCAGCACTGACGGATTAACGTTTCCGGAACAGGTAAAGAATCTGGCTGCACCCGTGTGACTGACAGTCATGAAGCTGTGTCATGCATCAGTTTACCAACAACAACTCAGCATCAAACACCGTGGCAGAATCAAGCACAAATGGGTTTATCATTAAAAACTTACCATATTGCCAATTTCACTGAATGGTTAAAACTAAAACTATGACCAATTCAATCTTTGCTATTAACCAAAAGGTTCTTGGCATTGGATTTTATACTGTTGGAACACAATGGTGCCACAACTCTAATATGCATTTGTGGGATTAGCAGTAAAGTATGTAGGCTGTGTTTGTGGATATCTGCCACAAAACAAAAAGTAAACAATTGATCAAATACACATTTTGTTATGATTTGCACTTTATTTACATACTTATTTCTGTATGTACATACTTAAATACATGTATCCTCAACTGAATAAATTACATTCTAGTGTCTTTTTTAACACACTTTATCCTAAAACAATAAATAACCCGCTTTATACTGCACCTATACCCCAAACATATAAAAACAATAGATTGAAATTTGCACAATTGTGAAAAAATAACAACAATAAACCAAAGGTCGCCACACATCAAAGTCTCGTTGGAGTACTCTACATGACGCATAAAGCCAAAATACATCTTTCAAATATATTTAGCCCCCCCACCCCCAAGACAACAATGGTTTCAAGTGAAAACGCAAAACTTTCATTGGTGATTTTGAAAATCAAGATCAAGACGGTCTCGGTTTACATGATAATGGTACTCAGAGGCACTAAAAATGTTTGAAAACGGCTCCCAAGGTGGAACTTTTGGAAAATGCTCTGACTCCGTCGACATGTAAACGGGAAAAATTCCACTTTCTGGGAACGCTCAGGATCTGTCTCCATGAAGACTGCTACTGCACATACAAACCACAGCTGTCATAAATAGCTCTTCTGCACATGTGCGAGTAGATGAACAATAACAATAATGTTTACCTCCAGAGTGACATGACTCACAGTCCATATTCTCCTGGAACTTTTTGGTAGTTTTATAGTTAAAGGTCACCGTGATAACAATCCAATCCAATTCTCTGCGTGAATGTGTGTGGTGCTTAATTACAAAAACAAACAACAGCACCCACTAGAGGCCCTTCATGAAAACTACATCATTTGCTATGTAAACAAGAAACTTTTCTGAACCAAAAATGCAAAAACGATGCAGTTTCATTTGTAACATTGTCACGTAAGCGATGCCTTGTTTGCGCATAATAACTTTTCAACAGTAAGTTGCATAAAAAAGTACTATAAAACTACATGTTTGTTGTCTCCTGTTCAGCTGCCAAGAGATGCCTGTAGAAACCCCAGCATGCTGATGTGCCAATGTCTGAGCCAGACAGGCAGAGAATAGCTGGCATGACACCAGCAAGCAAAACCTGGCAATAACAGGGCCTTTTGGAAAGAGAAGCCTGGGACACATGAACATTTGGATCGACCAGAAAAGAGAAAATGCAGTATCCTTGCAGGAAGAGTTAACCGGGCTTCTGTTTGAGGAAAACATAAATGAATGCTTAAGTAATGAGACGGACCACTTTGTTTGGCCATTGGCTCAGCTGAAGACCTTTCAGCTAGACTGCCAGTGCAAACTGGCCAAACACAGCCTGTCAGCTTCCTCGAGATAGTGGACAGTCCCTTTGAATCAGTTTTCTTTGATGGGAAAGACATTCAGAAATGATGCAGTGAAATTAAACACCAGATCAACATAGACGCCATATTAGCTCAAGTGGTTCTCCACGTTTTTTAATGGTTTATGTTTCTGCACTGAAGAGAGATCAGGCTGAGGCTGTAATGTGTGAACCAATGTCAAAAGTTAATCTTCAAGAGTCAGGTCTGGCCTCCTCACCCGGGTTCACTGCAGGTCAGACATTTCAAGATTTTTTGTTTGGCTTTTTTTCTTTCTATGTTTGATATAAAAAATTAAAAATAAACAAGCAAGTGCAGCTGTCAGAGTGATACTGGGTGAGTACAATTATTTTGATACGAAAGGCTAATTCATGCTATGTAAGCTTGAAAACAGATACGTGCACTTAACACGTGTAAACATGACTGCCTGTCATTCACCCCACCAGAGGGCGCTGCTCTAAATTACTAAAGGGAAAAAAGTTAGTCCAAAATAACTTTGACATCACTACTAATGTTGAGATTGAGAAAGAAGCAGAAACAGAGGCAGGGGGTTAGTGAGGATGTTAAAACACCTCGCGGTGTCACACGGCCGCTCTTCAAATGCTTCCACCATTGTTATTCACTTCTAATCTGAACGCTGCTCCTGCAGCTACAAATAGTGCTCCCACATTTGGTCCAAATACGTTTGGTTCCTGGAGATGGACACAAATACAGACATAATGAACGACGTGTAGAGACAAATTGCTCTGTGGGGGGATCCATATGTACATCTAACATAGAGCATAAAGCATACTAAAGAAGAAGGGGGAGAGGCTTCATTTTGTTGACGATCACTTCGACAACTAAATCGTCAAATGTTTTTATTACTGTTCCTTAAAAACGTTGACTGAGTGTCAGACCTCAAACTTGATTTTAATTTCACCTGCTAAGCAATAGGTAAATGTGACCCGTTCAATGTGTCTTTTTTTAAACACTGAATTGTCTTCTCAATCACTTTAGGTGATGCTCTCATTTTTTTTTTACTTGGCTCAATTAAATCAGAACAATAACTGGTTTCATGGTTTTAATAGAGGCAAAAAAAACGATGCAGTATATGACCCAACAAAGAAGCAAGCTTTAGGATTGGGTTATGTCTCAGTTGTAGCAGGAGGGGCATCTCGCCACGACTTGCTGTGGTGACCTGTGTAAAAGGGAGCCACCAAATAGACAGTTAAAAATTAAAGAACCAGCTGTTTGTTGTAAGTAAGTGGTAAAAGTAAATCTGGCAGACCACAGACAAAAGCTAGACACACATAGAAAAAAGCCATTAAGAAAAATACGCCGAGAGATCTTAAAGAGGGTCCCAATTCAAAAAGAACAATATGTTTTGACAAGTCATTATTGGGGTATTGCACATTACAAGAGGAACTTAAAAGCAAAGTAATCATATTTAATTTTAAAATATTGCTCTCTGCCGGGATTGAAATCCAGATGGAAAGAAAAACTACTTTTTTGTCTTGGAACTTTTCAAACCTTTGCATATCTGAAAGTACATCTACATTGATTATTCAGGATAACATTTTATAATTTGTTACATAATTTCAAACTGTTTCAATTCTTTGGTCATCTTGAGTTGTGCCGACGTGCCAACAGGAAAAAAATGTTGTTGAAGTTTGGCCCTTTTTTCTCATTTATATTTCTATATTTCAATGAGCCCAGATTCAACTCTTTCTGACTTGTATCTCAGAGCTAATTATAGCAACGACAACAATAACAGCTGTAACCACTCTGTGCCTGAAGCTTTATATATATATGAGAGAGAGAGAGAGAGAGAGAGAGAGAGAGAGAGAGAGAGAGAGAGAGAGAGAGAGAGAGAGAGAGAGAGAGAGAGAGAGAGAGAGAGAGAGAGAGAGAGAGAGAGAGAGAGAGAGAGAGAGAGAGAGAGAGAGAGAGAGAGAGAGAGAGAGAGAGAGAGAGAGAGAGAGAGAACACAGCAAAACTGTGACTTTAGGTGTTTATATGT
Organism: Lipophrys pholis; assembly: GCF_963383615.2. Taxonomy (NCBI): domain Eukaryota; kingdom Metazoa; phylum Chordata; class Actinopteri; order Blenniiformes; family Blenniidae; genus Lipophrys; species Lipophrys pholis. The sequence goes on along the minus strand of NC_137640.1, from coordinate 19,993,873 downwards.
GTTGGAAAAGTGTTGATTCAGACGACTCATTTTATATCTCACACTCAAAGCCCTCACACTCCTCCCCGCCTCGTAATGAGGCGGGGAGGAGTCCGGGCCAGCCTTGTCTTACAGACACACGGGCAGAAGGTCCAAAGTTCAACTCATTAGCCCGGGTCACTTCCTGACTCATCTTCAAAGGAGGCAAACCAGCAGCAGACACAAAGCAAAGGACACCATTTCACCAGCAAACATACTCAATTACAGCACAAGGTAGGAGAAGATGACGATGGCGGAGAGAATAAAGAACAAACAATTAAAACGTGTGCAGACCGTATCTCTTCACACTGTGCATGAGGCATTTAGGGCCTGTCCACACGAAAACGGTGTTTCATGTAACCACATTGTTTTTGGCCGATCGTCCACACAGCGTGGCGTTTCTCTGAAAACTGGGTTCCACAGTGGAGAGATTTTTTTTTTAAACGCTGCCTCGACTTTGAGGTGTGGATGGGCAAGACGTACATTTGCGGAAAACAATGTCGTCACCGCTCCACCCCTCGACCTATAACCCTGCGACCCTCTCCACGACGTCACTTAACAACAACAACAACACTGGCGGACTACATGCTCCAGGTCCTGCTCGTTGGTTTAATAAGGTGATATGACGCATTTGTCGCATACTAGGGTGAGCAGGAGCATTTTTCATGTCTTCTCCTGCAGTTTGGTGTTCTCTGTGTCTTCTTCTGCGATTTTGGTGCATCCCATTTACAAAAAAAATGTAAAAGTGAGACGAACCAAGTTGACCTCCATGACCCAGTACTTTGAGGAAAGTCACAATTTCTCACCAGCCGAGCGAGCGGTGACAGTTGACTGTGCTCTGCGCGAGTATGGGACTCTAGTTTATGACAACTTGCCATTTTTTGCCTCCTGCCACTGCATGTGATCCCTGTGACTCTTTCATTTCAGTCTCCTGCACCCCAGTTTGCATTTTCTGCCACCCTCTCCAACTGCGGTTTGCCTCCAGGAAAAGAAACCAGAAATCCTGCTGCTACATATGTATAGTTAGATCTACATAACAAAAATGCGCCTCTCCAAATTCTCAAGAAAAATAGCAAAATCAGGTCTGAAAACATTCTCAACAACTGTGAAGTTTGCTGCTAGTTTCTGAATTCAGCACAGTGCCCAGAAAAAGAGAAAGGCAGCATAAGTAGAGAAAGAGAAAGGAGGGAAAGGGGCATGAAAAACACTTCTCCACAGTAGGAGCTCCAACTCTCTGCTCATCGGGAATGCAAAGCCTCTTCAGCAGGAGTGCGTGCATGTGTGTGTGTGTGTGTGTGTGTGTGTGTGTGTGTGCTGAAGGGGGATGGGGGCCTTACAAATGCATGCTGTCTGGGGGAGGGAGCTGGTCCCAATATTCTTGTTGCCCTCCAAAATGGGTATTTTGCTCACTGCCCCCTTTGCATTCACCGTAAGCCCCCGCCCCTTCTCTTTCCCCCCTTTCAGGCAGAGTTCATTTTGAGTCTCCCTCATTGTGACTAGTGAAGGGACTGACTAGCTAAAGGGTGGCCAGGGGTCCCTCGCCTCACACTGCCAGGTCAGCACTGTCAGAGATACGTAACTCAGTAACGCAGTAAGGAATCTTTGAGGGAAAGAAAAAAATATATATATATATAACAAAGCTTGGATCAACAATAAAGATCCCTTCCCTCTCAAATAGAGTTATTTTGGTTTGTGCCCGTGTGCAAGAGAGAGGCTGTGTGCAGAAGGACAAGACAGAGAGGATGACAATAAATGAGATAAAGAGAGAAGGGAGAATACAGGAATGAATTATAAAGATAATGTGATAATGAGCTGTTTAAACATGGCCAGTTAATTAGTTCTCCTCTTAAATATGAAGCAGACAGATTTAGCTACTCTTACCAAAAACCTGGAAGGGTTGGCGACATAATATCAGCCTGGATCTGATCAACTAGACAGGCTGGCAGAAAGCTGACTTTTGTTTTATCATTATTGTTTAATCAAAAAGACATTTATGGTGCTAATATGTCTAAATGCAGCGAATGCTCTATGGCTTCACAACTGTGACAATTTCTTGCTTTTAACTGATCCATATTAAGAGTGCCTTTATTATGCACCTAAAAGACAAAGAAGTCAATAGAATTTAATCCATTATTTGATCATAATGAGCAAAACAGAGAACGTAGCGTCCAGAACTTCAGAAGAGCAATCAGACATGAACTTTAAAAGATTAAAAAGTACAAAAATTAAGCATATTCAACACAAATTCTCTATTATTGAACTGTTTTATTGGATAATAAACCCAACAATTCTGCTTTAAAATCATGACAATATCATTTCCGGACTATTGAGCGCACCTGAATATAAGCCACACCCACCAAATGAAATAAGATAAAAAATAAATAATGGTCTGCATTACATGATTCACCTCAACGCATCACTCATGTATCAGTGGCATGAAGCTGGTTAACCCGTACAAATCCATAAATTAGCCGGGTCATTGTTTAAGCCGCGGGGTTCAAAGCGTGTGCAAAAACCTGCAGCTTATAGTCCGGAAATTCCGGTATAGATCTTCCCTGTCATCAGAGGACAGTTGTGTTTGTCCTGCATGTGAGTGGCATTCTGATGCATATCAGGTGAAACTGTGATAAAGACGGTATGTTTACAGTTAGAAAAAAAATGTTAGTCTAGCCGTCTCTGGCCATGTTTGACTTGACTGCACTTGGATGGCCGACAAGGAAACATGCAGACAAGATTCTTAACAGGATCTTGGCATCCCGGGCCAGGTCGGTACGGGATGCCAGTGGGGAAAGATAGAGAGTTTGCAAAAGCAGACACAAAAATGTGAAGGCTGAGGGAGACTGCAAAACCAATTTCTGTCAGGGCCAAATAGAGAGAGGCCCTTTTTTTCAACTGAGAAATGTGGGAAAGGGATCAAAAAGCGGTCAGATACACGATCTGGCCACGACAGTACCGACAAGATTTAAACCACAACAGCTGGTGCAGAAGAAGAACATCGGTTTCATGCTCCGTCCCGACCACAGTCCAGTAGGAGCCACTAAGCTGCACTTAAAACATTTAAAAAGACCCGACCGAAATGAATAAGTGTATAGTGTTATCGAGACCTTGTGAAAAAAGTCTCACAAAATCTTGATCCACATTTTGTTTTGTCCAATTGGCTTCTAACACCAAACTGTAATATATATTATTTTTTTTATCCAACTGACTACATAACGCCCATGTATGAGATTGGAAAATTTGAAATTTTTTTTTAAAAGTGTCTAAAAAAACATTACTTATGCGGAAATCACATTTTTTTTCCTTGTTGAAAGTGACTGAGTTTTTGCGTTTCAGCTCTTTGTTCAAACCAGAAACACACGAGGCGAATATCATAAACCCACCTCTGGTCAATTTAGCAACAGGACATGAATAAACTTTCAACCCTGCGTGATTTACAAATGACTCCCGCATTTCATTTGAATTCTTCGGGGTGGTTGCTCTGCGGCGTGGATTGTTTGTAGATGGCTCCATGATCGTTTTTTCATTTTTCATGTGGGCAAAGGAACGCTATGCTATCACTGTGCACCTAACATCAGTAGCAGTCAAAATCTCACATGCAGTCTCGTGAGAGGAAGTTGTGGTATGAAAAAGGGTCAGATCGAGCTCTATATGTGATTTTTTTTTCTTCTCCTAATAAATCCTATGAATTGACTTTAAGACAATCTAAGGGAGACTGGATATGAGAGAGTACCCCGTGTAGTAGTCCTCCATGTAGTACGCATAATTTGCCAACAGATGTGTCACTTCTTAAAGTGGTGGCGTTTGCATGGTCTTATTGTCCATATGTGAATTTTGTCTGACGACTCCACCTTCATCTTTTATTCCAAATGTTGGGATGCATGTTGGGTCGGCTGGTGGCTCTAAATGCTCCAAAGGTGGGAAATGTTAGTGTTTGAAAAGAGCGGAAAAAAGCAACAGTACCACCAAAATAAACCACAACAGGGAGACAAACAAACTCTACACCGAGACCTCAGCCTGGGTTTGAACCAGGAGTTATTGATAAATGACAGCAGTATCTCACTGCAAGTGTTGGTTGTCAAAATGTTCATCTAAAATATGAAAACAAAGTGTCAGAAAACAACAACAACTGACACATCACTCCACGGGAGCAATGCACAACCACATCCTTTCAAATATTGTATATTAATGTGCAGTGAGCAACAGCTCCTGCTGCTAACAGTTTGACATTTTATAAGCTTCATTTCACTTATTTTCCACAATTTCCCACATACGATCCTGGATTTTGACTTGTGCATGAAATATGTCAAAACTGCGGGGGTAAAATGGACACACTAAAAAGCTTGGAGCTTCTATCCCGTTCGGTGTGCAATGATAATACTGCCCATCACGACAATCACTCAGGAGGTTAATGGAATACATTAAGCCTTAATACACTGCCAGGAAGAATGTGCCTTGTACTTCAGCAGCAGTTATGACCCAGTATAGTAATTGAAGATTGTGATTAAAGTTTTCAAACAATTCTTAACGCACACAATATTTTCAAAAATGTGACTGTATTCTTTATTTTAATTATAATTCTTGTTTGTTTGATGGAGAAACTAGTCAGCAGGAATATCCCTAGTGCTAACCACTGCATACTGTGCCGCCTCAGAAATCAAAATGCTTAATGAAATAATATTTAAACCTAATTCTGCTCACGACAATGGTCCAAGTTTGACTGCGTGCTTCATGAGTGCAAAGTTCCAGTCCACTACCATCTCCCCTCTCTATCTTTTAACCGTTCCACGTGAGACTTAAGGCCACTGCTGCTGGACAGTTTTCACACTCGTGGTGCAGAAACCTGGCCTTAACCATATTCAGGGTGAAAAAAAGGAAAAGGTCATTTCACACCAATGCAGGCAGTTTTAACTACACCAAGAGATGTGAATGAAACTTCTGCTCTACAGCTGCTGTGACAGTTATTCTGCAACTACTCTAACAAAGCTTCCACAACCATAATGAAAGTACTTGGATTATTTCATGAAGACTCCTGAGTACTTCTAAAACGATCAAAGTTATCAAAACAGCAGCAGGACTCCATTAGTTATGATTTGCTTACTGCTCTTTGCGTCATGTTTTAGACTCCAATATGACTTCAACTGAACTGCACCAGAACACATTTGCAAACATAAAGAGACCTTTCACACATTTCACTGCATGTTGTACCGTGTATAATTATGCTTGTGACAAATAAAGGTCTTCACTCTCTTGAATTCATGTATGACGAGCATAAAGTGCAGCATTCACACGTCCACTATTGGACCCCATTATCTTAGCCATCGTACTGGAGTGTGTTTTACTGGACCAACCAAAGAGTGAACGCGTCATTACAATGTTGTAGATATTTGCACAAAATTTTACTAAACAAATCTGTCTGAATGAAAGTGGTGTATGATATAAGTCTCCGTGGTAAAGATTTAATATGGAAAAATATTCAGGTAGCACAGTCCCAATAGATATGATTATATTAATAAAAAATATGACGCCCAAAGTCATGATCTGAACCGGTTATCGCTGTGGAAATTAAGTTTAACATTAACCTTATGGCAAACAGGCTGTAAGCTTCCAACTTTCCATCTACATGTATTTGAGTCCCAGTCTTGTCTAACAAGTCTGGGGACTTCACCACGCGTCTGGTGTTTGTTGGATTTGGACTTTGGAGACACTGCAGTTGGATATAAGGGGCGCCCAACTTTATAGGTCTCTGGAGCCAGGCCAAAATACACAAGCGCTTCTACATTTAATAAAACCATGGCTCTTTTGCTCCATTCTCCTCTGCATTGTGACAGGAAGATGAAGGTATATTCAACAGAACTGGCCTGCTTCCCCAACTTTTGGACAGGCCAGGGATTTCAAAGAGCGATAGGGAAGTCATTCCAAGTTTTTAAAGCATTGCAGACGTTTCTGTGGGACACTCCAGCTGTTGGCAGAAGCCATTGTTTTTCCAGTACGGTGAACCGACGAAGTTGAATTTTCAAATACAAAGCAAAACTTTAAAGCTGCACTTTGAAAAGTATCACTTTTAGCTTCTGAATAAAAGTCATATGAGCACAGTGTATTTCAGAATTTACACCTTATTCTGCAATTCAGCCAGGATTAAGAAGGAAAAAAAAGACATATTGATAGAACACAGTTAAATGATTGAGGGGAGGAGTTATGAAGTATTAATGCAGCAACATCGGAGCAAAAATCCAATAGTTGTGTAAAAAGCATGAACGTTTCAAAAACAACTACTAAAAAAAAAATCTCCCTTAAGCAAATTTTTTTGGGGGAAAAGCAAGAGTTAAAAAGGGAAAAGAGCAGAGGTGCAGATAGTTCAGCACAAGCTCCAAGGGCTCATAAACCACTGAGGCTCGTCATGATTTATGGTCACTCTAGAAGAAGGTTCCTACAATGCATGGCTCAGTAATCCAAAGCACCTGCAGCTCTGTCAACCCAAACAAGTCATACAGGCAGAAGGAGATGAGAGTAAAAGGAAAATGTTGTTTTCATGTGGTGCGAAGAGGTTAAACTTTAGTTTCACTGCAAATATAGAAACCATCTGCAGTGAAACACAGGTCTGACCATAGGTTAGTTCGAAGAAATAACCCATGAAACTCGTGAAATATGCTGTACTCTGAGACATTATGTACCGTTTGTGATGAATAATGTTTGTTTTGGAAATAAAATGATAAGAACATGAAAACAGAGATGTTCCCTCCTTTCAACAGTATTGCTGCTTTAGAGATGTTTCTCTATTCTAAAAATAGCACCACTTACCAGACAAAAAAGTGGTGGGGGTCAGAACATAATGTGAATGTAACCAGTAAAAGCGTCTCCACACAGTGTAAATAAAAGCATCACACCGTATTTACAGTCTCTTACTGAAACATCTAAAAACTTTAAAGTGCTAGAAAAAAACAACAACATTTAAACCCTGCCCCATCTGCCTTCTAGAACTTTCGCCCATCAACCATGAAAACCAGATCTTAACTCTGAGTTCTAAGGATATTTGGAAGACTACGTTTCAACAATCTGTCATTTCTGGAAAGTGCATCAATGAACAGACAGGAAATTGTCACATTACTACACCTCAGTGTCACATGTAGAGTGAAACAGAAATAGCCTTGACTGAACCCACGACACAGTGAGTTTTATCGAACACTGAAGGGTTCATTTGTCTTTTGGACACACGCCATTGGAAACAAAGATGTGCTACTCGTCATTGTATGTCATGGATTTTTGAGTGACATCAACTACAACACATTGAAGTCTAACTTTACCAGGACGGCACAGAGTCAACCTGACTGAATCTCGAGCCGCTCAAATAAATTTCCATCCTATTGATGAAAAGACGCGTGCAGGCGTGGCCACACGAAAGAAAACACTCACTCAAAAGTCAAAATAGAAAATGTGTGAGAAACCGCACTACTGAAGAGATGAAGCAGCAGGCCTGTAAGGTTCTTAGTAACCTTGACTGTTTGAGCGCACAGCTACGCAAGCAATGCAGTAAGAGGCACGAAGGCTTTGAAGCTGTGCTGCAGAGAGCCTAGCAGGAATTCTGATGTCCTGCTGCATATCCTCAAACCCTCCGCCTCGCCATCCTCCTCTGCCTCCTCCAGCTTTGCAACGGATTCAATAAAGAGAAAAGGGAAAAGAGAAGAAACAGTATCCGCAGCTCATGCCAATAAAAAGAGAAAATGGAATAAGAGGATTGAAGTAAGAGCAAGTAGAGAAAGGAGAAGACAGAAGGGTGGTACTATGTTAAAGCAAATCCCATCAGATTGCCTGGTACAAGCAAACAGAACCAAACAAAGTGGCAACCTGGGCTGTTGCTATTGGATCACCCCCCAATCCCGAAAATTATAGACTAAAGATGTAGCATAGTTACCCCCAATTTTCTCTTTTCCTACTCAAACCTCCGTCAACCTCAAATTACTATCAATATTCAATTAGGGGGCCGGGGACACTGACGCAGCCAGCCTCAATAAGAAAACCGCACTTCTCCACCAACGGCGGCCCTTAAAACTAACAGTGAAATTCCCTTCATAAATAATCAACCAATAGAGTGCAAACACTCTGGACCTTTCACATACGAGAGACCTCAGATTGGCTTCATTGACAGCTTGTGGGTGTCGTTTGTGCTTTTATGTGAGAGCTTAATAGTGATCAAGCCTGTTTTGTCATTGTAGAATGGTCCCGGCTCCAGAGAGAACCCGCAAGACAAGTCGTGCAAGGACGATGTTCTAGTGATGTAAAAAAAAAAAAAAAAACAGAAAGGAGATTAAATCAAACCCTATTTAGATGAGAATCTAAATTCAAATTACTGCGAAAACCCTTTTGTTTTTAGCCCGATAAAATCTATCAGGTACCGCTGAGTAGTTTCATCGGTGAAGCTTGCTCTCTTTCAAAAACAACTCCAGAGACAGATGGTGAAAACTTAGGTCATAAACTATTCAGAGTAATGTGAAATCAGTACTTGAAGTGAAACATTCATCTGAAGTAGTCAGACATAAACAAATCAATGACAAAAAAAAAAAAAAAGGAAAAGATTTGTGAGACGGAGTTCGGCAAGACCCAAAGGTAGCCTGCTTCAAATACATGAAACGTTAATAAGAGGAACCCACTGTGAGCTATTTCAGAGTAGAGGAAGCAAAACCCGAGTAAATTCCTTATTTATTCATGAATTCAACGATGATTAAGACACCGAACATTAAAATCCACCCAAAACCGAATTGTGCCCATCTCCAACTAACAATTCATCTGCTGCTTTTATTTTTATTTGAAATCCCAAAAAGGGAGAAAAGATTATTGTACTATTGTAATGGCCTCTTTAATGTTGAGCCAACATATCTGAACTGCTGAACGTTTTGTCACCAGCAGCTTCAACCCGAAGAGTTTAGAGTTAGTTTTTGACGATACGAGCGTGGAAAATGTTTTCAAGGTTACCTTTTCTTGTTTTAAAATGAAACAAAATAAACTCCTAATTTGCTTGCAATTATTTAGATTTAAATTGCTGATAAATATTGATTCCTGGTAGGAATGCCTGCAAATAACTTCAACAAATCAACTTAAAGGTTCGACTGGATGCAATGACTCCAAAGTGGGATATGAAAACCATTTTCGGACTCTGACATACAGTATGACTCTTTTGGACACTTGATTGGACACATCGATTCACTTAAACCAAGTGTCAACTGCACACCCTCAAATCACGCGACGATGAAGTGACTCGGGGACGGATTGATCAAAGTTGACCTGTTGACTCAGGAGCATGGACAGATGTGTAATGGGAAGCTTGTCTTGTCAGGAGAATGAGGGGTGGGGTGAAGACGGGTAGAGTTACATTTTAAATGGAGACGTCGCTTCATAACAAACCCGGAGATCTTGTTCAAAATAACACCAAATGAACGTTAATGTAACTATGTCTATAATGGCAATGCAGGAGAAGTGTTCAGAGAGCGGAGAAAATGTCAGATCAAATTAAAAAAAAGAATAAATAAAAATAATAATAATAATAATAATCCCAGCATCCGAAAAAAATAAAAACACACAAGAAACAGTTCAGATCCAGTTCAACAGAAACATCTGCAGAGAGGAGTCAGGGTCCATCTGAGCTCCAGAGCAGATGTCCACACAGCACAACTGACCAACACCCAACGTTTATTTTCGCCGGCAGATGAGGATTGTTTTTACTGGATGCACGTCTCTTGAATTTATGAAAACCCACCCTGACAAATCCATGAAATTTACCGCTTCAATCACACTCACTTCAGTCCCATGCCAAGTCAGATTTTCACAGCTTGTACAACACCCCGACAGCTCAAAGCGGTTTTCCCATGATACAGGGGAGCGACGCTAAACGTGGCATTTTGTTTGCCATAGTTTGAATTTGAAATGAGCCATGACGGAATAGAAAACTGGAAGAAGAAAAAAAAAAAAAAGAGAGAAAATATTTCATATTAATGACATCTCTGTAAATGATAGCCCCATTTGACTGTAATTTCTGAGACAGTCATTAATTCAAAGTATTTACTCCAGCAGGAGCATAAAAACAAGAACACTGAGGGAAATGGCATAATGAAGAAGAAAAACTGCAGAGAAAATAACGGCAACGACTAGAAATAAACCAGCGAGAGCACAAACTGGAGCTCGGGGAGGGATGAGCAGTGACAACTGCGGCTCCGGCGGGATCAGAGGAAGGCCTCAAAGCTGACTCCCAATGCGGAGATGAAGGCAGCTCGGTGTGGAGGCAGAGAAGATGAAACACCATTTGGGGCCGGGGCCCCCCCGCCGCCTTGCCTCTGTGTTCAGGGCCTGTGAGCTCCTCTGCCTCTGAAGTGCTAAACACCCCCCACCCCCCCCCCCACACACACACACACACCCCCAGTGCCGGGCACCGCTGCACCCTGCACCTCCTGCCATTTGGTGACTGAATGCAGCTCAGCATGGCTGGACGTGACAGGGTCTGGTCCCTGCCCTGCCCTGCTCTCATGGAGAATTGATCAATCGGTGGTATAGGAACCGTTCAACCCTCTTTCACTGTTCATCATTTGTTGATCGTTACAAAATATGAAGTGTGAAAATACATAGCAGTATCACGTTCCACTCAGGGCAACATCTCCAGTGGGCTTTGCCCAAGAAATCAGTCCAACATCAGCAGAACAACAACCTGCTGCGTTTTGGAAGCAAAATAACATTCGGAGAGAATAAATAGAACTCTTATTCAATAACATTGGCTTTAAATACTGACTGAACTCTCTCGTTCACTTATTTGTCTTATAATCATCTTTTTAAGTGGCTGATGTCAGATCAAAAGTTAAACAGGTTTTTAATTCATGGCCATTTCAAACAAGGGACAGCCAACATCCAACTGTTACACAACCAAACGATCCAATAATCAATGCTTAAAAATAAACATTGATATGTCTCAAGTTGCAATTTGAAATAGAGTGCATGACTGTCACCAGTCAAAAAGAATCAAGGTTTCAGCTGAAAATGGAATTTAGGCAGGAATGCAAAAAAAAAAAAAAAAAAAGCAACTATTTAAACTGTTATTCATTTTTAAAAACATTTAGTTTCTCAGCTCTGTCGCAGTTAAATTGGTCGATAAAGGATCGTTTCTATAAGAAATGACTTTAGTTCAGTGGTTCAATCAGGTATTGGTTGGCTTCATTTCTACACTCTGCGTTTCCACTCATAGAAATGTTGAAATGATTAGATATGACCGCGTGCACTCAATAAAGATCTCATTTAAGCCTCGATATGTTCCCCGGGAGAAAATAAACAGGGTTTACAGGAGGAATCTGCAAGCTGCACTTACAACTGACTAATTCGCGTAGCTTATGTGCTGCAAATGCACTTATCAAGGAGTTTAAAGAGACTTGGAGGCAGACCAGCCTCTCTTTTTTTGTTTTTTCTCCAATGTGGCACAATGATGTGCTTCGTTTAAGCAGCCAAACCAGTTAGAAATCAAATGACCTCCAGACACACAAACACTGAATTGCCTCTGGTTAGTTTATGTTTTTTCTACAGGTGAGAGATAAAAGAAACATGTCGCTGTAAGAGAAATGTTCTTAGTTTCAGTTATACATGTTGAGATACATGCCCACTAAATGTGATAAGATATCAAAGTGTGTCTCTGTGGTAGATCTGAAGATAACAAAGGTAAGAGGCCAGCCGTCCGGAGCCCCGAACCCCCCAGATGTCCCAGATAAAAATCGGTCCCAACTTCAAAGCGCCTGTTGTTGCACTGCAGCATCGAGCAAAAACACTGGCAACATAATAACCGGCCGTTTCGTAACATTGTGTTTTTTTGTCAACAAAGTTTCTTTATGCGCTTATTATTGTCATGTGCAGGCCTATTTGAGTGACCGTTTAAAAAAAACAACAAAAAAAAACCGCTCCAACTCCAAAGAGGCACGACCCCTTTTCACGTTTACGCGAAATAAAAAAATAAAAAATACAGGACAGTCCCGCAACAAATAACAAAGAATAATCAAACTAAAATAAAGCAGTGTTTTACCTGCATAGTGAAAACTCCCAGCTCCTGAGAGGACAGCTTCTTCATCTGCTCAGACAAAACTTGCGCTTCCTCCAGGATGGAAAACTCGGTCTCGGCTCCGCAATATCCACAAGAAAGAGTCGAGCACATGAAAACGAAGCTCCAGGAAAAAGCCTGCAAGCCCGAGTGGAACCGGAGCTGCTTATCCCGGAAAGCGGTGCGCGCACCGGGCGTCAAATCCAGAGGTTGGGCTCCCGTCCGCCTCGCCATGGTGGCGGAGGGCTGGATACACACGGGGAGTCTGGAGTGGTGGCGAGTAGAAGGGGGGAACTTCAAGGGAAACAACTTTTACAAGTTGGAAGCGGAGAATACGTGTGCCCCGTCTCCACGGTTCGGCTCTTCCAAATCTCCAGAAACGCGCACCATCGCAGCTCCGGGGACTCCGCGCGGAGAAGAAAGCAGATCCATGCGTCAAAGAGCCTCGGCTCGTCCTGTTTTTAAAGCCTTGTACGCGTTCTCTCTTCAACCAGTCGCTCCAACTCCTGGAAGTCTGACATAGTGTGCTTGAGCCGGAGATTCAACCACAATGGGGGTGAAAGTGGGAGGCGTGGAAAAGCCGCGGAGTCCGACCGGCGCCTGGATCTCACGATCAATGGATCCGGGTTTCACGATGCCTTCAGTGCTACTCGGAATTCTACACAATGGAGACAGCAACCAGTATAAAAATTCTATCACCGTGGCGAAATATGTACGGAAGATTCCTATTTAATTTGTATCGTTATATGTATTCTTTTTTTGTTCGAGTCGAGGCGGGTCCATTGATGTGATATAAAAGAATACGGAGAGTTTCAACAGTCCGAGTGAACGTGAACGCGTCATTCATTGTTCGGTCATCCTTTCAAAAGCAGACACCAAAAAGAAAAGAAAATGTAGATCTTTCCGCCAGAGGTGTCAAGAGGGATGGAAGTTTGTATTACTACAACCTCAACTAGTACAACTACTGTTAACTACTGTTAAATCGCAGAAAGTTTTACTCGATTGCAAGTACTCTTATCCGAAAGTATTCAGAGCAATAGTTACTTTTTAATATGGATGCCTTCTCTCATTGGTAATAGCAGTCATTTAATTCAGTTTCTATTCCAAAATATCTATATTTAAAGCCTTATTCTCAGGTGAAGTATATAACACTCTGGTAAACAAATGTTGATATACAAGAAGAATTTCCTCCCGCTGAAAGTATAAATATATTTTAACTACAAAAAAAAATCTAATGAAAAGTTTGAATATTAAAAAAGTGTGAATGTCTTCGCCATTGACTCATTATTTTATCAGCATGGCTAAGTAGATTAGAACGGTTATTTGTACTCAAGTAATAGCAGCATAGTTTGAAATTCTATCTTAAAAGTATAGGTACCCCAAAATGCTACCTAATCACAAATTTGTAAACATTAGTCATTTGTTTCTTCCACCCCGATCTTCTGATTATACTCAATGGCTTTCATATCACCAAGAATAGTCATAAATGTACATTTTTGATATTTAAAAGAAAGGCTACCATTCCAGCTCTCCCTCCTTAAAGTGATTCCCTCCTTGATTTCAACAGAAAATCAATTTAATCCAAGTAAAACAGCTTATCATAAATGAAATAGTTTCTTCTGCTTCACAAAAACCTTAAATAACCACAAACCAAAAAAAAAGGTTATTAATTCTATGCCCTATTAGCATTATATGGTGAAAGTTGACAATGTGCTGAGTGTCGGCATGAATCAGAAATGATATTGTCAGGACACTTGATGAATGTTCTTAAGAGTGCTATAAACTGTTTTTATGGAGAACTATTCTCTGTCTCTGTTTTTTTTTGTTTGTTGTTGTTCCAATAAAGCTTATAGGACATTTGTAACTAATAAATGCAGAACCATGGTTCAAGCTCAATGTTCACTCTTGTGCTGTTTTATCTCTTGAGCAGGTTTCAAGGTGTTTATTTTAAACGTTTGTGCTGCCGGGTACAGTCATGTATAACACCATGAGAATGGTGGGACTGAATGAAAACATTATACATTTACAGGCCGCTCAACTGAACAGAAAACCAAAGTTAGAGATTCATGTAAATTCCATTTCAGATGCAAGAGAGTCCCCCTCCATAATAAATGGATGTAGGTCTTTGCAGTTTCTCTGTGCTCATGTTACGTTCACCTTTTAATTTGACTGCCTCAAGTGGCTTGAAATGTGCTCATTTATATTCAAATTTAAAAATAAGACTCTCTCCTTTGGTTGTAAACAACATGCTTTTGAGGTAACAGTTTGCAGTGTGTGAAAAAATAATTTTTGTTTTGGTATAATACTTGTAAAGAGATGATGGATGCGGGAGACGAGACTTTCTATCGCAGTGTTTCCTAACCCTGGTGCCTTTGGGCCAAAGTAATCCAATTGTAAGGAGAGACCCATTATTAAATTTCTGCAAAGCTCAATGAAGACAAGGTCATTAGATTCTAGTATGTTGCAGCACATCTGCAACATGCGGACAGAGGTCCATTTTCATAAATACACAAGGACCAGAATGAAAGAACCTGTAACGGTGAGAATGTAAACTAAAGCGTAAGCATGACTGAAGGTAGTGAGTCTACCGACCATTGAGCCTTCATTCCTTCAACAATCCATTTCTTGTTTTACAGCAGCTTGGATGAAACATGTTGAGGTGCTTTGAGGAAGAGTACTTTTTCCTTCATTTTGTTTTTACTTTTATTTATTGGTCTTTTTGTATTATTATTATTATTTTTTTTTTAATAAAATTGAATTCTTGTGGGGATGGGGCAGGGTGGGGGTTGTTATATTGCATTTTGATTACTGACTGCAAAATGAAGATGTATGAGAGATAGGTCACCAATCTGATGATGTGAGGCTTTGATATGTAACAGCACTTCAGTTCATTGAGCAGCTGACCACTAATCAGTTCTCTCTCTCTCTCTCTCTCTCTCTCTCTCTCTCTCTCTCTCTCTCTCTCTCTCTCTCTCTCTCTCTCTCTCTCTCTCTCTCTCTCTCTCTCTCTCTCTCTCTCTCTCTGCATGGCTCTCCTCTTCATGGATTGCAGAGTGTTTTTGATTTGCAGCTGGGCAGCTGACGCCTTCTCAACCATCTCAATGCAACTTGTTCACTTTGGGAGATTTCCTAGTTAATCAGCATTGCACCCACTTTTCACATTACCCCAAAGCTTTTGTGCTATTTTACCATTTTGCTAAGCTCTTGCTTACTGGTCATTGATTTGGCAATGACTCCCCCTTAAAGCAACATAAACCATGTCTGCCGATAAATTCCATAAACATTTGGACGTACCGACAGTACCCGCCATGGACTTTTGTAGTTCGTCTCAGCTTGTGCTGCTCGTTATTGTTTTTATCCACAAGAACAGTTTTTCTCCAACTCGTGGAGCACCTCTCTTCAAATATCAGATGTAATTTCAGTTGTGTGTGATCAAGTAATCTGTCATCACACTGACCCACACAGTACTAACAGCCCAGCTGATTCATCTGAATAACTACTATAATTATACAACTATTTGCTTATTGTTAAGCCAGGCCTGGTTGACGGGGACATTTCAATTTAAATGTGGAGTTTTTGTTCCTCAGTTACCAACTCTTCGTTGTTTGCGATTACTTCAGTTAACTCCACGAACTTTTAAATCAACTTTCTTGTCAGTAACTTGCATTGCATTGAGATGTCTATGGGACATGTGTATCTTCTCACATTTGGAAAATATAGCATGCTCTTTGCTACTGTATATGTCGCAACCATAAAATTGTGTTGCATCTGGTGCAAAAATAAAAAAGACATATACGATTTCCTTCGGGAGTAATTAAGCTCTTTTGGCGTAAACAACTCTCAACTTTTAGAGGTGGCTTGTTTCAACAGATGGGATAGCATAACAGCATACCTTCTGTCCGGCTCCATTGACAAATGTATCGAGGTCCTCGGAGACATTTCAGTGTTTTATATGTTATTCAAAGAAGAAGTGACACATTTTTCTATAGTCTTGATGCCATTGATGAAATCGTCATCACAGACTGCTATATAGAATCAGTCTTGCGTGGCAATAATTAACTACCGTAACAATGCATGAGTACAGAAAGAGCTGCATGTTTTTCTCTATCTGTGGAAACATATAGTGAAGCGCAGCTCCAACACCAGCGATCTGTAGGCCAGTGTAGGTTTGGCTGCTGGATAATTCATTCTTAATTTCGGTTTCTCCATGATGTGTCACTTGGCAAAGTGCTGACATATTCAGAAATGCCTGCATTTTGTATTTCAGATATTCAGTCGAGCACGTTTAGTCATGGTTTTGATCACAGTGAGGACAGACAAGCCGATCCGCCATGATTTGACAGTGGAGCCAAAATAACTCGTCCCACTAACAGCGTCTCCTCCGGGCCATCAAATGAAGACACATTTTTTATTTTGTGATGTTTAGAGGAGAAAATATCAAGTCTATCAACCCCTGTAATGTTACATGTGTGGTCATGAGTTATTTATATGAGTCACCTTTGTGGTTCATCCGACCCAGAAATGTACATGATGTGGACCATTTTGGAGGGAAATGTTGACATTGTGGCCACAGGAGATGGTTTTTCGGGACACACTTGCGTACTGTGAGCCGCCATCTTTTTACTATAACTTTCATTTGCTTCAGATGCTCCTCTGTTGACTTAATTCATAAAGTTCTCATTGCTTGCAAAATCCAAGTGTGATTGACGCAGCGTGTGAACACACAGGTTTTGGAAGCCGCGGTCTGCAGCAGAAGATTTCCTGACTCCGGTCTCTGCTGTGCTCCTGAATAGATGGTCTGTCTGTGTCTCTGGCTGCAGACTCCATCAGATGTTTGCATGGCTGTCAGGCGCCTTTGGACACTTATAAACACAAGGATGCTTGTTGAGTGGTCAGATGCAGTGTTTGCAACTCAGACACTATCAGCCGTGTTGTTTTGCCTTCAACTCTCAGCAACAAGTTCATGTGTAAATTGTGTTTGAATGGAGGATTTAGAAGGGTGGAAATAACGGTTTTCCCTGTGTTGAGGAACTCATTTCCTGAATCTGTTGCAATATTTGCAAAGGGGAACATATAAAAATCCCACCGTAAATATTGGAAAGAATGTATAAATTATCATAATTTAAAGCAGACCTAAACAACTCAAAAACCACAATATTTTAAAATTCTATGGGCTGTTTCTCCTTTACGCCACAGCCAGGATTGTCCACATCAAAGCTCTGGCAGTGGTCAGAGAAGTGTTTATGAGTAAAGTAAATTTGTTTTTGACACACTCAACTTTCTGATCAACACCTGTCGCGTGTGTGCGTGCGTGCGTGCGTGCGTGCGTGCGTGCGTGCGTGCAAGCATTGACCCATCTAAAGTGGCACCAAGCATACAGTATGTATAAGACACCAAGAAAATGGCAAAGCAAAAGTTGAAACATTTTTGAGTAATACACTCTCACAGTGATCACGAGTCTCAGGAATAAAGTTTTAACAAGAATGATTGCTGTTGTGCGAATTTCATGTGTAAGACTGTTAATGAAACGATCACAATTTGGCTTAAAGGAAAAGTATTACATTACAAGGTGAAGGGAATGTTTCTAATTTGCCCTTAACTGCACAAGTATTTTCCAAAAAGTAAAAAGAATTGTCCATATTTGTGAGCAATCATAATGAGCCTGAACCGTAAAAGCTGTTCATTTGTCATCTTGGCTTGCTTGTTTGCTGCTATATTTTCCCTTTCACTTTATCTCCTGGATCATTTTCAAAATGCAGCTCAAAACGACCCACATTCATCTGTAAAATCACTAATCCTCCCTGGGTATCTGACTTGCATATCTCTGCTCAGAGGCTGACGCTCGTTTATTCAGAGACAAATATTTCATTACACAAGAAAGCAGTTAGGGGTCTTCATTAACAGAGGCAGAAGGATTTGTTTTAGCGGATTAGCCCATTTGCATTTTTTAATTACGCCACAGACCCACAAAGCCACCTGGCTTGGTATGATAAAGAGAAGAAGAGGAAAAATATTAGGCCGTTCAGTCCGGGATTCAGGATTTGCAAATAGAGTAAATGGCATTTATGGTGAGATGCAGTAGAGTCCTAATCAAAGCAACACAGGGGGACTCCCACCTGGCTTCAAGGACAATAACTGACATTTCTTTTGACAAGCGAGGGAACAAAAATGGTTTGCTGAAGTATTAAAACAAATGTTTGCTCTCTGTGTTAAAAGCACTTCTCATGAGGTTACACCAATCTAAATATATAAATAGTGATCACTTATGGTCTTGTGCAGTGTCTGTGTGTGGGAGGTAAACAATACTACAGTGGGTCTGGATTTTCTTATGCTCAGTAAATATAAGCAACTGACTCAGAATGACAATTTCCCAATGCAATAACCACAAGCATGGGTCTTGATAGTGACGCGTGGAGGGTTGTTAGACGTTTACAGGGCTTTACGCAACATTAGAGGTACGCTACATAACTATAATATGGCAAGTTTCAAAGGAGAAACACATCACACAGAGGATCCACTGTATTGTAAACAGGCCTCCTCGCTGGAAAATAATGTTGTTTTCAAAAAGCACTAAAATTCAAAACAGCAAAAAGAACTTGTTTGATCACATCTTTTCATTCTGGCACTCAAAGGGACAGTGCTGAAGTTTGTGAGTGATGTGATTTACATCTGAGTTTTTAGATGTTCTCTTTCTCTAGGTGCATGTTTTGCATGCATCAGTACATCACAAGGCCATAAAAATCCCTTTGATGATGCCTAGCAACTTTTCATCCTGAAACAAATTAATGACACAGACCACACTTCAATCATCCTCTGTGAAAATAACAGATCACTACTCTGTCAGCAGGCAGAAATAATGTCTACAGCTCCTAAAATTGCCCCACTTCTATTAATTATGGTAATTTGACTGACTGGCAGTATGAGGTTGTCTTACCCCGGGTATGTTATTCTGCAAGGGTCCTGACCACAACTCTTCCTCTTCAGCTGGCCACAGGCCAGGCTGAAATCACAAGGATGAAATGTATGAAAAGTATAATTGGTAATAATAGTGATTTCTGGGATTAGACAACAATGCTGCTGTGTTTAGAAAAAAAAAAACCTTGTTGATCTTTACTGAGTGTCCCATCAAACAAACAAAAAAATTGCATAACAAGCCCAAGAATATGCTATGTTATGATATAAACACATTTAACTTGCATATTTAAATGTATTGTTAAACTTCTGTAGAACTATATATTCTTCATCCAATTCAAGGACGCAAAGGCCAAGACCATCCCTGATAACTTTTGATAACTAGAAGTGAAGGCGGGTTACACCATGAACCGCTCAGAAGAGCATCACAGCGAAACAAAGAATCACAATCACTCACATTCACACCTGGAGACGTCTGAGAGTCATCAAATGGAAAACAGAGAATTCAGAGAAAACCCATGCTTGCACAGAAAGACTTTGCAGACTCCACACAGAAAGGCCTTACTCAAGTCAGATGTTACAACACCAGACTTGATATGATGTTATCCAGGACTCTAATAGGACACTAATAAGTAAGTATAATAATGGTATGTTGGTGACGAGCTGGGAAGTGATTTTAAAACGTTAACAAAGGAAATTCCCGACTTTTAGAATGAAAAATATGCCAACCTAATGTCACAATGTCAGAAACAGAACTTTAATGTGGTGCTGCATAAATAAAGTTGAATTGAATTGAATTGAATTGAATTGAATTGAATTGTTCCTAATGATGACAACAATCTTTTTTTCTACAGATTGTGCATGCATTGACCTGTATGACCTGATTTTGGCCATGGCGCCTCAGTGATCGACTTGTTTCTTAAATACAGAAATCAAATTAGACACAAACAACTTCCCTGATGATGTGAACTCTTTGGCAGCTTCAGAAGTCTGGCTTCAGAGTTTCTGGGCATCGATCCATCACAGACAGGAAACGCTCCAGGGACAAACGAGCGAGACCCAGTTGTCCCTAATGCATGACAGACGCCCGAGCTTCAAAAGGCCATGAAACCTTCAGAAAAAGACAGAAATGGCTCATCTCAGCAAAAAGGGGCACATTGTTCTGGGGTCACAGACATGTACACATTCATTTTGTCTGACCCTGTAACTTTATTAAAAAGATCCATGCAGCTTTTCAACAAAAATATCATTTTTTCCAGCTCTAGGTGAGAATATAAGATGAAAATCAATATTTAATCACATAAGGAATACAAATTGAATGTAAACAGGTGTCTCACACTTTCAATGGTATTTTTTAGAATGAATGTAAATGTATACTCATGACACTGATGTTCTACAGGGTTCATACACCCTGACACAATTCTTTCTTTCATTGTTGACTGAGTCCAGCATAATTTAAAAAAAGGAAACAATGTTATTAAACAAATATAAAATATAAGAAAAGAGCATTACTATTACTGAAATGTGCCATATAAATAAAGTTTCTCTGTTAAACCCATCAGATACAGAGAATAGCATTTTATTGATCGTTATTATTTTTATTATATATACTTATTATATTTTGAGATTATAACACTATTATAGTGGTTTTGTAACAGTAAAGCATGTTCCCATAGGCTGTGTATAAATTCCCAGAAGTAAAGACAGTCCGTCATCTCCTTCACTTGCTTGCTCCACTCTTTAGCAAGTGTGTGCTCATCCAAGCCAATCTGAGACTTTCCCCTTGTGACATCATGTGGGGAAATAACCACTCCCTCTGGTTGTGGATAATCACTTTGACACTCCCAAAGGTAGATCAAAAGAACACTGATATACTGGATACATTCAGTATAATATGAAAAATGACCAAACATATTCAGACACACATTTTTTTTTTTTTTTAATTATTTTGAAACATCCTGCTGCAGCTGTAGAGTCTGAACTTCTGCAGGAGCTTCTCCTTCTGGGTTAGATTCTGGTTCAAACTGGTACAAACTGCTTTTCTGCAAGCAATAGTGAAAAATCCACCATAAACATTAGTGCATGGTAAAGATACCATGCCAGAAAGGTCTCCAGGGTTGCCAGATCTGACTCACTGTTTCCAGCCCAACCACAATGTAAAACATTGTGGTTAACTGTAGAAACACATGTTTAAACCATGAAACTATTATAAGTGTAACGAATAACACATCATAAGCACACCACTGCACTAAATAATCAATGAAAAAAGACAAACAGGCCCCCCGAGAAGCCCAATTGGGTGGAAACCCAGCCAATCTGGCAATACTGATCTTCCTGAGAATGGCGTGAAGTGGGCGTGGACTGACACAGAAACAGCCTGTGCTCAGTAGAGTTCACCACAGGGACTTTAGGACCATGTCCACACGATAATGCCGTGTCATGCACAGCATTTTAGGAGCCTGGAGAAATTAGAAAAAAAAAAACAAGAACAAAAACACCCTGGCTTTGACCTGTGGATGGACGAGACGCACACTTGCTGAAAACGATGACGTCATCGCCCCACCACCCTTTCTGCAATGTCACTTAACAACAATGGCGGGTTTACATGCTCCAGGTCACACTGCAGAAGCTACTGATGCTAAATGGTTTGATAAGGCAAGACTGGCTGAAAATCGAGACCATGGCTGGATTTGAAGCGATACACTTTAAATAAACTCTAAAACATGGAACCTTTAATACAAGACGACAATGCCAACACCCAAGTCTCCCCCAAACACTTAACAGTCAAAATAATGCTTTGATACATATCTATCCTCTTGCTTAGAGAATTTCTTATAGATTTTCAAACAAAAGCTTTAAATTGGAAATTCAATGCACTCATAGAATACATTGTGGCTGAAAATTATTATATATGAAAAAATGCATTTAATTTGATTAATTCTTTGTTTACAAGGATTGGGCACCTGAAATTATACACTGTGAAAGATTTAAAAAAAAAAAACCTTGTTGATACAACTTCTGGCTTTTGTCATTGCTTTATCTTTAACAGAATAAGGGTTTGGCCACGAGCAGGAAAAACCAACAGGGCAGAAACTTGGTTGGCACAAACATGAAAAAGCAGGATAAAGAAAGACAGACTGGACAATGGATCTAATTACAGATAGTATGTGGATCTACTGGCTTTGAAGTGTGGCATGTCATAATTACTAGGAACAATTTTCCAAAACTCAATACAGAAACAGACAAAGAAGATCCACCAGTCCAGCAAACTAAGAGTGAACGAAACATTTCAATAGGGAAAAAAAATTGATGCATTAGCTGCAAGAGCCTACTGGGTTTCAATTAGCTGCAGTGGTACCAATCACACATCAACACATCAACATGATCCCTGCTGGATATACTGTAAAGAGTGGCCATGAAGGAGGAGAGATGAAGAGAGGAATGTATAGAAAAGAAATTGATTATTAGGGAGCGAGTCTACACACTACTCCTCCCCTGCCATCAGCTTTTATGAATATATTTGTCAGATAGGCCTATATGTGTGCTTAAGCAGGGGGTTGGGTCGGGCTTTAAAGCAGGCACCATACAGTTACCATGGCAACATGAGTCTTTGAAGTTTTTTGCCCCGTTTTTACCACTGGATAGAACAACCCGATCTACTCTGTTCTCCCCTCAGCTTCTAGCCCCCCCCCCCCGCAGCCTTCTCCCACCATCTCTCTCTCACTTCTTTTTGCTGCATCAAAAAAAATTCTCTTTGAAGACTTAAGCCGATTCCAAGTAAAACCCAGCGCTATTTCTGGCTCTATTCAAGACTGAGGCTGTGGCTTTGTGCAGTGCTGTGTTTGACATCCATGTGGATGACAAATGGGGGGAAAAAAAATATGACTTGTGTATCTCAGATGTGTACGGAAAAACCTGGAGTGATGCGTGTGTGCATGCGTGTAGTTTAACAAACACAAGCAAAGTGGATGATTACAAGCTGCCCGTTGGTGTGTGTGTGTGTGTGTGTGTGTGTGTGTGTGTGTGTGTGTGTGTGTGTGTGTGTGTGTGTGTGTGTGTGTGTGTGCGTGCGTGTGTGTGCGTGCGTGCCTTGCAAGCACAGACACACAGATACGGTTCAAAAGAGATATCAAAAGAGGGGAGGAGAGAGGGGGGAGAATGAAAAGAAAAGGATGGTAGGAGGAGAGTGCATGAAAGGACAGGAAGAGGAGGATGGGAGGACATAAATAAAAGTATGTCATGTTGTGTCATCCTGTTGTCAATAGATGGACATAAAATAATAATTAAAGTGCACATTTTCCAACACAGATAAGAAAGTGATGTGAAGTCTGGTGTCGACCCTGGTTCGGTTTAACACTTTTTCTATTAAACAAAAAGTTCCTTCACAGATTTATTTACTGTTTAGGGACATATTTTACAAGCTGGCTTTTTTTTCATTTTTTTTTTTTTTTCATTTTTGAATCTTATTTTTATTGGATTCTGCTGATTTTTAGCACATTGGCATGTGGGACTTTTATCACCTCCATGTGGAGTTCCAAGGGCTCAGCTATCAGCAAATGCTAGAGGACTTATCTCATGACCTCCAGTGAGCCCATAGTAATCACGCCATTAACAATGTAAGAAGTCTCTCTGCCGGCTGAAGATTGCACTTAAAAAGTGACAGTAAAAAGTGACACTAATTTTGTTATTTGACTGTAGTATAATTTACTTTAGTTTAATGACAGTACATGGTTTTCAGTTCAAATGTATTTTGTTCACTTCGCCTCGAGCTAAACCGCTCTTGCTCCGGATTTAATTTAACGCCATACTTTGATTGAAAAGCAGTGCTATCTCTGGACATCTTGGGGTTTTAGGTTTTGGGGGTTCTACTTTGCTAATAATACAAAATTAAAAGTACACTAAAACAGACAATGTGCACCGTTATAACATTAGGTATTAAATGTTCAGCATGACTTACTGGAAACTGGAAAGCTCATATTCCCTCATTTATATTGTTTCATGTTGCTGCTTTGTCTTTGCTAAAGAGGAGGAGTCACGCCAGATCCCCCCCCTCTCTGTTTAGAATGGTCTAAGTTGTTCACAATTGAATTTCTATCTTTCAATACGGTAAATCAATTTACATTTAAGAGATGGTAAGCTGCCATTGTTGAAATTATAATGGAAAAAGTAAAGAGAGAAAGAAAGAAAGAAAGAAAGAAAGAAAGAAAGAAAGAAAGAAAGAAAGAAAGAAATACTTGCAACAATTTCATTTATGCAAGAATAAAAACTAGATCCAACGAAAAACATTGGGTTTTCCAACATGACAATAATAAAGTTCTACCAATTATAAAAAAACAAAAAAAAACATGATACCTGTGGTATTAATAAAACAAAGCAGTTTTTTAAACCTTTATGTGAATGTATAATTTTGTCTTTTGTCAAAATATGTTGTTTGATTTTCAGTACATGAAAACTTAAATTTTCAACCAAATCATAAATATAATTTGACAATCGAAACATCCTACATGATTGATTATAGAATTTTTTGAATAGATCTAAAAAATCACTTTTTCCCCAGTGGAGAGTGGGACTAGAGCAAACTTTGATGTCCAATTCTACTCATTCATTCATTCTTTGAGTTTGAGTTGAGTTTAAATTTAATTCAGCCAAAACTGAGTGAACACCTCTGACAAATCACCAGCGTTAACTTACCGGCTCATTCCCGTATTAATTTAGAGTCAACAGGTAATTTAAGATGGATTCATTTGGATTATGGGAGTGTAGTGGAGTACCCGGAGTGAACGCAGTCAAACTTAAACCAAGAAAGGCTCGGTCAGTTTGAATCTGGACTCTTCTGTGAGAGGACAGCATTAAACCATCTGCCACCACGGCCCCACTGACCACATGTGATTAACATAATTAGACGAGGAATGACAGTTCTCTACATGCTGGATGATTTAGGTGTGGTAAAGGATCTGCAGTCGGTTTCAGTGAATGCCACTAATTATGGAATATTGAACCCAAGATGAGGGGACGTAAGCGATTACACCCCCATGAAAACCCTTAAGATCTCAAAATCACTGAAAATAAAACGGGCAGGCTCTGCTTCCAGGATGCCTTTTAGCATGTTGCTCCAGCTGATTTCCTTACAGTCGATACGAGGAACAGAATTATATGAATTACGATTTCTTCCTAATATGCACATTTCTCCATCTTCAGGGAAAGTTGTTTTGCTTTTAGAGTAACAAAGTTTTTTATGTTAACGAGAACTAACTACGTGCACGGCTCTGCAGGGCAGACATCAAAGGTGCGCTGATTTACCAAAATGTCAGAGTATTCCTTTCAGACCACCAAACACTACAGGACATCCATTCACGCCTTTATCACCAGGAAGAGGAAGAACGGTCCTAATCTCACATCTTAACTGTGATCCTGCACAGCCGAGTTGAAAGAGACCTTGACTTTAATGTGCAATGCCTGCTTTTAATCCAAATCAGAACTTTTCCACAAAGGCGGTTTTGTTGAGACTGCAGAGTTGCACTGGTCTCAGTGTAAGAGGGAAGATAAAAGAAGAGCCGTTCCTCAGAACACAGATCTGGATGGATGTCTCAGTGGCCGCGACACAGTTTCCCTCAAACATTACTTCCATGAATTTTCCCTCAACAAATGGCTTTGGTTACCACAGAGTTACTGCAGAATGCAGACTGGTGTTGCAGCCCAATTTTAACTCCTCTTTTACTTCTTCATGCCCACTAAGTCTGATTAAAGCTTCATTACACAATTTTTGGGGTGTATATCTCCTTTGGTGGCGCCAGTTTATTCCTCGAAGATGTTGAAATGTCATTATACTGTAAAATGTACTGCATATGCTAAGGTTCACTCGACATGATTACATTTTCTTCAACAATCATTATTTACATGCCACCTGAAGTCTCTCTGGACTGCCAGTGTAACACCAAAGTTATTATGAAATATGTCTGTAGACATTTTTAAAGGAAAAAGATGACTATAAAAAATACAGAGGAGAATGATTGCTTGTTGTTTTTTTTACGCTGCATATTAAATCTTGAATTGATTGTTTTCTGTTCGCTTTCTATTCACTCTATGGACTTATGGTTTGGTTAAAATGGCATGCAGGGACATTTCTCTATAAGTTTCTTTTATATCAGAGAGTTGTGTCATGCCCTCTTCAGGAAAATCTGTAATGCATGACCTCATGACATTTGAACCTGGATTCCCAACACTTTAGACTCCAGACCATGTACATTTTTAATTTTCAAAATCGACCAAAATAATGCAAAAGGCCTCTCCAGCGTCAACATGTATCTGAAATAGGTCGAGTCTAATCTCAAGGTAATTAAGCACATTTTCTTTTTTTTCTATTGATAATATCTGGAGTCTTGTAAATGAATGCAGGTTGTAAATATGATTGATGTGTGACTCTCTCATTCACTTCAGAGTGACCAAAACTCTCCAGGATCAATCCCATCCAGAGGCCTGGTGGACCTCCCACTGCCGCCTCAGGCCAGGAGGGGCCCCAGCGTGGAGTGAGATCTTAGACTTAAGAGCTGAGTGGAACCAGACTCGGGAGTTTTGTTGGAAAGGAGTTGAAGGAGAGAGAGAGAGAGAGAGAGAGAGAGAGAGAGAGAGAGAGAGAGAGAGAGAGAGAGAGAGAGAGAGAGAGAGAGAAGGTGGGGCGGCGAATAAAGAGTGGCAGGCCTTACCCTTGGAGCCCCACCACTGACATACACAGATGGAAAGCATTAGAGCTCCATTCCTGCACAAAGATGGATGGATTATTAGATAGAGAGTCTGAGTGGAGTGGGAGGAGAATGGTGGAGAGAAGGAGAGGTGGGAGGAGTGTGGGGTAAAAGGACAAATGAGTGGAGAAGGCACAAAAGGGGCATATTCATATATTCAGTTCAAACAACCAAGATACACCTAAACATGAGAATATATTAAAAACATAGCACCTTTAAAGGAAATGAACTGCAGGAAGACCTGAGATTTGTACTGAATACATAACCTTTTTCTGTCAACCACAACAAGCTCGATCAAAACAATCAAATAAATCTGCATTACCAAAGGGCCAGAAAGAATATTCTTATTATATTAGTCACAATTCAACATTTGTACATGTATGGAATTTCCTCTGTGAAACTGAAGTACACAATAAGGCCAATGTTGCATGAAGACAAGATAAATACAGTACTGGATATACATTCTCTTCTCTTCAAAAAGCTTAAAAAATGACAGGTTAAAAGCACATTAAATACTCTAAATCACCCGTGTCAAACATCAGGCCTACGAGCCAAAGCTGACCCTCCACAGAGTCCAGCCCACCCAGCAGGATAGCATTGTACACTGTAAATATTACAAAGAAAGAAAAAGTCATTTTTCAACTTGATTACCTGTTGTTCCTAATTTGCTCACTTGGTATGGGAACTTCAAACAACACCGAGGCTCAGCTTTGAGCACTGCGTGGCAGCATCGCCCATCATAAGTACCTCATTTCTCACCCGTTTGACTCAACAATCACTGTTACTTAAAATATGTTCAGCTGAAGTCGCTGGATAAACATTCATATGGCTTGAATGGACGAGCAAAAGTCTTAATAATAAATAACCTGGGCGATGTTTTCATACAAAGTTATATTTATTATATATTCTATAGGCCTGCTGCTTGATCGAGTTCGGGCCTGCGGGGTGCTGGAGTCCATTTTCAGGTAATGATGGGTGAAGGCAGTACGCCCTGGTGTGTATAACCACACGGCTCCACTTGTGGTTAGTCAGACTTCCTGATCCACCTTCAACAGATTAGAAGACCAAAATAAGTTTGCACCTGAGTAGCTCACGATCCTGGACAGTACATTAAACTGCAGTTTCCAGTGTCATGATCAATTATGTCATATTGTGAATTTTTCCCCACTTCAGGGGTCCAACACTCTTCACACGATCTCTCATGTTCACCCACGGTCACTGACTAGCCCAACAAGAGTGTCATCCTCGGTACTACTCTTAGGGTGAAGGTGTCCATTACCTGTGCTGAATCCATAAATCACGCGCCACACAAAACACAGCCACACCCTTTTCACAAGTGACGGGATCTTCTGCGATTCTCTGCGAAACTGCCGACAGCCAGAGGGCCGAGGATCCCTGAAGGGGAGGTGTGTATAATGATTAAATTGTTGTTTTTAACATATAATTAGCCCACACACAGGTTACCTGGACAAAGAGGAAAACTGGTCATTATTGGTGATTGCACCCGTGACTCCACCAGTAGCCTCCAGAGTCAGTTCTTTTAGGCACTAATAAAAAAAAAAAAAAAAAAGTTGTGTAAGTCTTTGTACACTGAGGCCTTTATGTATTTCAATCTGCAGGGTATATCAGCAAAAGTCAGGCCTTAAACCCCGCCTGCACCACCCTCATTCTACGGTGTTTTTCACTATCCAGCCGAACAACTCCGAGGGCAGTCCACTGGGACCTCTTTAGGGTTTTCCCATTTGATCGAAGTACCTTTGGGAGCCTTCGGGATAGTAATAAAGTTAGTTTACTGCCAAACTACTTACCCTTCACTTTCCCGACGTGCGGTCGGCAAGGCCTGTCTCGCTACCCACACAACAGTGGGCTGGTGGACTCCGTCCTAATGACGGAGTTCAACATCTCTGTTTAATGAGTATTTTGCTGGTAACTTCACATTTGCTCGTGTTTTGCCGCATTAGTGCGTAACGGCTAATCACTGCGGGCAAATGCAGATTACACATTAATCTACAGTAATTTACAAAACAAAGCCAACCACTTAAAAATGCTTCATGAATTTGATATTTTAGCCTGATACCCTTCATACTGCACAAACATTACTTTGAAACATACAATAGATTCTATCAGCAGGACGGATTCAGTCACTTCAGTGCAAGCGGAGAAATACTCTAAAACGTATGAGACAACAGGGTGTCGGATGTTATCGCTACGTTTCATCAAGGTCATTTAAAAATGGTGCACTCTCAATTCTGTTTGACACAAACTGGCTGTTCCCACATTTGACTTTGTCATCGCCAACATATATAATAAGATACTAACACAATTGCACATGAGTGAGATATGCTTAATCTTTTACATAACATACTCAATGGTTTTCTTGTTTGTTATTTATTGAGATTAATAAAACAAATGATTCAAGATGAGTTTCCTTGCTAATTTTGCTGCTTTTTTTTTTAAACTTATCTTCTGTACTATTTTGAAGAGCGTCTGGGGAAACTGGACCCAGCAGTGTTGGTTCATTTCACGGCGTTCAATGGCTTCACTTCACATCCCCTCTCCGAGGTCAGTGCAGGGCAGCGCGGACAGCAAAGGTCAAGCGCCTGTCTGCTCCTCAACTCAAACAGCTTATGTTCCCCAACAATCGGGGGATTGTTGGAGACCTCCAGCACTTCCGTGACAGAGTCAGAGGACAGTGAAACTGTATCCCCCGGACTTCTCTCTCCCCGTGAAAGCCGCCGTCTCTGTCGTCATATTGTCAGAGCAGAACCCTCCATTTCTTCAAACCAGGTGTCTGTTGCCGAATAGAGAACCACATTGACCTTTAATCGGCACGAACGCACATCGATGAATTGGTTCGATGTTCAAGCCATACAGAAGTTGGATGGCGGCGCAAAATAACTGGAGAGCTGCAGAGCTGCTGTGCTGAATCAGCAATAAATGTCACGGTTTCTTCTTATTTTCATTAGTTCAGTACAAATCAATGGACACGTAAAGAGTCACTAACATCCAGTTTGTTTCTGAGGTATTTCAGTTGATGACATATCTTGACTGAACCCAATGAGTGAACTGGGAATTAAACTGACCCACTAAGTACTTCTGATTCTATTTGTGGTAATGAATAAAACCATTGCTTTACATTTTAAAGCTAGTAACTAAATGAACCAGCTTGATAGTTGGATGAAGGGATATTGAAACACAAATCATGCAAATAAGGAATTTGAATGCACTTTATGAGAGCATTTCATATTCAAAGGTAAATAATACATGTTTGGTTTGATAAAGACTCAAAAGAACCTAAATGGTCTGTTTGGACAATGCTGGGTACACAAAGTGCTTTCATTTTCACAAAGTGATATTTCCATCGCCAAAGATTCCCTATGCTCGTGTTTATACTGTCCTGCAGTTTATACTTACTGTGTATGTTTATGTTGAATGGAGTCTGAAAAACAACAACAATGATAACGTGCCATCACTTTTGCCAACTGGCATTAAAATGTGCACCTAAAGCCTTTAACATCTGCTTTGTCTTCACGGTCGTTCCAGAGATCTCTGATGAATCCAAACCCCACAAATGGAAACAATCAGCTGCTCTGAGTCACCGTTTGCACGTTGTCCCCAAATAGAGCTCCGTGTCAAACAGAATTCCCTCTGAAGATGTTTCTGTGGCATGTCGTACTTTTCAGTGAACATTATCATTCCACTGCACTTTACTCATCTTTTTTTCTCTCCTCTATTCAACAGTTGTTTGTTTTTTTAATCTAAATGAAAATGCTCATCAATTCTTCAGCCTCTCTTTTACCTTCAAAGCCTATTACGGGGCCCATTACGTCCTGAACTCGAGGGCCTAAATGAGGCTCCTTTAGCTGAGAGTGCCCTCAGGACTCGGAGGGAGCGGTCCTCCTCAGTTACAGTCTGGCCGCAGGAAGTTGCCTCTCTGGCTTTGAACCAGAGGGATTTTAAGATCGGGAAAGGACACACCCAACACCACTCCACCTGGCATTCAGACTGTTCGCCACATTTAGCCCTAATTAGAAGAGGATATTTGTAAAGTACTTTACACTCCAATACTGAAATATTTCAGAAGGACATATATTACATTTATACAACTGTTATGTCTCCTCACATTTAAAATTAGAGGCTTAGATTACAGAGAGAGCGAGAGAGAGAGAGAGAGAAAGAGAGAGAGAGAAGGCCGAGAGGAGACTACTTTGAGGAATCTAAAATCAAAAACATGCTTTAAGTTTTTCCACAGTTTTTGGTGTACTACATAGTGCTATATGTGTTCATTCATAGTTTTGATGTTTTCAATGAGAACCTACAATGTATATATTCCAGAAAATAAAAAAAAGGAAAAGGATTAATAACCAGGACCAACAAATGTCATATAAGCCATTCAATGTAATGAACAAATGAGCCCTTAAAAAATGTTGTTGTTATTTTGTTGCCATAGAGTTAACCCCCCCAACCAATAAAAAAGAATTAATAAAAAACATCTTTTAAGAGCTCATTAGGTCTGACCTCCTATAAAGCAGCTCTAAATGCAGCTCCACCAGGAGGAGTCTCCTCACATGGTTTCATTTAAATTGGTAAACTTATCCGGTTTTTCACAGGACAGAAACAAGTACAGTATTTCCAAAACCACAAGCTGTCCAACAAGCCCTGAGAGTCATATCACGCTCTGGTTCACTGTTTCGTCTTTCATCGGGTTTTTTTTTTAGCGATTTAGTGACAAAGCTCCAGAAGCACGTCGTACATTATCTGCTCAGGACTAAAGAGCAGGCAAACAGTTGGAGACAAGCTTGTGGACATGTGAAGCTTTTAGTAGCTAAAGAGCCAGATATTTCCCCCAAGAACAATTATGGAGCCAAGACAGACTTAGTGTTAGGCTCAACTCACCAGATGGCCAGAAACGGTATCAACATCCCCAAAACAGCCAGAAAGTTCTGGTAAAAGCTGAATATCTTGTCAGCCTGTAACACCTCAGGTAACAGATTTATATCATATGGGTCTGAAAAAGAAAAGAAAGAGAAAATACATTTCATCACAGCTATGAGCTCTCTGAATTAAGCTTTTTACATATATCATCTTTTCTTTTTAGATTTGATGAATGATTTTGATCTTTTTTTTTTTCCAATATAGCCACTCTAAATCATTTTTAATGTGTTTAATATTTTAACATTCTTGAGTGGCAAAAACAGGTTGGAAAAGGCACTAAACCAGCAGCTCTCACACACCGTCAGTGCAGTCTGTCAAAGTTCAGTCTGCCTTGACAATAACTCTTGGCAAACCACATCAGCACAGAGTATTTAGATGACACTTATTTTTACAATAATTAATTATATAACTGTTATCTGTCCATGCATATATCTATGTTTATGCATGCAGGGAGGGAATCATTTCTTTATCATAAGAAAACAAATCTGTCCGAAGTCAAACAAATACAGAGTTTTTACATGTTAATGGATTATTGTTTCAGGCACTTTAAAATAATCATTAATTTGAGAAGGAAAATAGTCCTGTTTTATTGTAATTATATAAAATCCACAAAGGTCACATGAATGGACAGTTTCGTTTTATAAATGGGGACCAGGGATATGATGGATTTCATTGTCAAAAATTATTACACAATTTGTGTACCGGTATGTCAGATCACTTAGTAATAAACATAATTCCTGTGAACCAAAATCATAATATTTAATATATGTGGCCTAAACATTAGCATAGGTACAGCACACTGGTTTATGTTTTTTTACTCAATAAATGTGAAAATACGAGCTTAAACTGTAAAGAATACACACTCAACAACACTCTGTTATTTCCCCATCGCTGGTCAAATTAAAGTTGTACTAGTATGACTTCCAGCTCCGTTTGAGGCTCGCTGAACTACTGTGACAGCTCAAGTTCGCCACCCTCTGGTCAACAGTGGTTACTCCATCCACGAGGGAACCAGGACTGTCCATAGAAAATGTGACGCAGAGGTCTTCAGTAAATTCACCTCCATTCTTCCCTCTTCTATGGTCAGTACTTTGTGGGCTACAAACTTTCACCTTCATCCCTCAAGGATTAAATTATCACTGAGCACTGCTACGTGGAACATATACGAGGACTGTGGTGACTAATTTAATGTCAAGATTTGTGTTTCCAAATGGAAGTGATGACAGCAACATGTAAATATTTACTATTTTTCACCTTTACATACATTCATAAATTCAGTTATTACAGAGTATTACAATAACATTAACCCATAATGTGGTTAAAACGATGCCCTTGGTACTATTACTTGTGAAACCAAATATTTTGCGGGCTTCCATTTACCCCTGTCTGCTCTATACCGGATGGCAGGCGTACACCAGAACGTATAGTGACCCACGCACGCACGCACAAAAAAAAACCCCAAACTTGTGATGATGAAGTGATGACATGATTATCCAAACAACATCATTTAATAAATGATTTTGAATTACAAAATATCTGTGCAAAAAGGTTCAGACAAAATACAAAGACAAGGCCTCTCTTGGTCAATATGCACCTAAACCTTCTGTAATGGGTACATTGTTATTAAAAATACAAACGTTCTTGTATGTTGCTTCTTTAAAAAAAAAAAAAAAGAACTACGTTAAAACAAAAATGCATAACAACAACTTTTGTTTTTGCCAAATACAATAAAAACCTTGATCAAGATTCACAGTCTTGTGTACGAGTGGTTTTTTGCACAGCTATATTAGTACTCATACGTTCTTTACATGTATAGGTCACAAACTCAAGATGCCTAGGTAGCTCAGTCTGGTTAGGAAAGGGAAAAAAACAAAACAACTTTAGGCACAAAGACAAAATATAATTGTGAAGAAAATCTCAATGAGAAAAATTGACCTAAAATGCTTTAAATACCTGGATTTGACAGAAAGTAACAAATCCAACGCAAAAAAACAGAAAAAAAAAAAAAAAAAAAAAGAGCAACCCCTTCATATTATATTTAACATCCATCCATCTTCTTTACCCGCATTATCCAGACTAGAATCGCGGGGCGCTGCGGTCTATCCCAGCCAACGCAGGGAGATAGGCAGGAGGCACCTTGGAGAAATCTCCAGATTGTTCCGAGCAGACAAGGTAACCACGACCTCCAAGCTAAACAAATGTGTTTCATAAGGTGTGTTTGTTTCCACTCTCAGGCAACCCGGACGACTGTTTTACTTCCGGCGATGCCACAAGTTACAGCCTCTCATTCCACACTCCGCAAAGATCAACCTCAAACTTTCCCATTCAAAATATACACTCGTGCTTCTTGTGCTGCACATCCAGAGTAAATTGACTGTGTTACATTTTGGTTTGTGTGGCGAATCCAGGCGACTGACAGCTCAAAAGTCTGTAAACGACAGTGTGACTGAACATATTCTACCAGGAAGACATAAAAACTGATGATTGTCTGCTACTCAGGCACCGAGTCAGGGGAGTTTAATAAATATTCTAAACTACAGAACCGTTGTGGCTGGTTCTCTTATTTCGCCTCTATATCATAATTGATGTCACATCGTGAAGGCAGGTGATCGCTGAACTGAAAGTTAATCACAAACATTTCTTCGTTTCACAAATCGTCGAGTGAAGGCACCTTAACGTACACCGATTATCTTCTGCGCAACATGGGACACCCTGGAATATGAATACGGACACCGGAAAGAATAAACAGACAAACTTGAAAATCGAAAAAAATATTATTTTCTGTTGCTTTTTTTTTTTTTTTAAAAAGAATCTGTATTGCTTGTTGAGCTTCTGATTTGAATCCCTTTGCGTGTCACCAAAGTGAGCACTGCACTGCATGTCAAGGAAAGCCGTTTCCATGTGCCGATAGAAACACCAGGTGAAACCAGTGTGTCTCACTCAATCTGAAGCCAGCTTGTAAAACAAGTGCTCATTTAGTGTAAAACAATTGTCTTTTCAAGTACTAGTGTTGCACATTTAAAAAACGGTGAGCGGAGATTATTTTTGCGTGTCCAAAATCAAACGCCATGTCCACTCAATGCAATTGAAAAAGAATCCAACAACTTGTGTGAGACAAGAACTAGAAGCTTAGAATCCATAAAGTAGAAATGACTGGATGCTGTGGTGATGAAGTGTTTGCCCTGAGACCATTTTAGCTGTGGATGATGTGGAGGGACATGAATGACTGTTCAGTAATACACGGTGGAGGCTTCATCTGCGGCCAGCTCTGAAGTCGGATGCTATATTTGACGGAGAATAAAAAAAGAAAGAGAAAGAAATGATGACAAAAAGAGCTCAGCTTCATTCCTCTTCTCAGCGTGGACTTCTGAACAGTGTGGGCCTGCTGAAACGCCATGTGTGCATCTCTCAAATAGTAATGATGAGGGTGCAGGTGAAACAAAAAAACATTCAGTTGTCATTTTAAAAAGGGATTTTGTGTAAAAAAACGAAAAAAAAAAAAAACAACTAACATGCACTCTTCCGATCTAAGTACCTGGACAAGAGCCTTTGCCAGCTGCTTTATTAGCTGCGATGCATGCCACTAAAACACTCAGGTATAGAATCCTCGTTCAAAGGGCAGAAAATATGACCTGCAAACGTTGCAGAACACTGCTGGTCAGTGTTGATCTTCATCTGTCCGCACTCTTGCTCTCCTGGCCTGTTGTTGTGGCAATATGTTCATTGGCAAGCAAGTCACCTCCTGACGGACTTAAAGGTCACCAAGTGTCTGAGACATCCTGTATGAAGCAGTTTATGTCACTGGGTTGTCGGCACAGGAACGTTCCGTCACAGGACAAAGGGTGAACTTGCGACGTTTTCACCTAAATAAAAGTTCTTTTGAATATATATCTTTGAATTTCACTCATTCATTCAGGACTTATGTACCGTATTTACAGAGGTTGAAATAACAACATGATAGTAAGGACACTTGCTTTAAACAGTAAGGCATTACAAACCCAGTCAGCTGTTTAGATACTGAAGTAGCTGCAGCAGTGTTTCACACAGGCGTGTGTGGAGGCCGCTTCCTCTGGGGCCTCAGAGTAGACTTGTGATACTAGATCCCTGGGAGAAACACGAAGTTTCTCATATCTGGGTCCTGAGCAGAAAGCAAGTGAGTCTCTCTGCTTGTCTCTACAGGTCTGCAGTGATGACCGTGTCGTTGTACATCAGTACGTCAGAGTCAGGAGCAAGCAGCGCCGACGTTTGTGACAGGTGGTCCAGCTGGCCCATCCCCTTCTGGGAAACTTGTCCATACACCTGAATCTGCCCCCCGCCTCCCGGCATGATGCAGTGGGATAGCAAAGGAGTGTTGGCGTCGTGGTTGGAGCCTGTGGTGGAGGGCACGCCGCTCACATGACCCGTGCTGGTGGAGCCACTGGCACTGCTGGGTGAGCGGCTTTTAGGAGGGGGCAGGTGGTGCTGGATTACCCTGGTGGGCGGAGCCGGGGCCGCAAAGTGAGCTGGAAAAGCTGCGTATCCTGGTGGGATGGGATATCCATTGACTGGGATGAAGCGCTGGTGGGTCTGGGGCACAGCCATTGGTGTCCAGGCTGGAATCGAAGCCATCTGCGCCGGCGTGGGGATGGCCTGGGCTGGGTAGAGGTACCCCGCAGCAGCAGCGGCTGCAGCGTATCGAGGGTTGCTGAGGTTGCTGACGGGGCTGGCGCTGAGCGAGGTGGTTTGAGTGGTGGCGTTGCCTCCTCCACCAGAGGGCGTACTGGAGCTGGCATGTGACGAGAGACCCTCCCAAGCTCGCAGGCGGGTGTGGACGTCCTTGAAGCGTGGTCGACGTGCTGGCCCCTCCTGCCAGCACTCAGTCATCAAACCATAAAACCTGAAGGGCCAAGGAAAATAAACATTTGTTTATAAAGAGTAAAGCTCATTAAAAAGATTAAGAAGTTGGAAACTTTGCTGTTTTCTATTCTGCAGCGATCGCACCCTACCTTGGGGGGCAGTCTTCAGGGCAGGGCAGAAGCTGCCGCTTCCTCACCATCTCCATCACTTCCTGATTGGAGAAGCCGTAGTACGGCTGCAGGCCGTAGCTGAAGATCTCCCACAGCACCACCCCAAAAGACCAGATGTCTGAATCTGTAGTGAACTTTCCGTAGGTGATGGCCTCGGGGGGCATCCAGCGAATGGGCAGCAAAGTTTTAGGCTGGATGCAGAAGTAGTCTGAGGAGTAGATCTCTCTGGAGAGACCAAGGTCAGAAATCTTTACGTGGAGCTGTTCGCCGACCAAAATGTTCCGAGCTGCGAGGTCTTTATGGATGTAGAAATGGCTGGCCAAATACTCCATCCCGGCAGACACCTGGTTCAGATCACACACAAGACAGAACGCAGCAGTGACGAGAGTTATGAGGCAGTAAAACATTCTTGTTCTTCATAATGATGTTCAAGAAGCAGGGCAAAGCATACATTTCAATATTGCTATTAGTCTATAGTTTAGGAATGAATGTAGTTTTCCAAATCTGTTTATTACGGTGTCTCAATGTAAAGTTTTATATGTGACGTTCATGCGGATTGTAACACTGCTTTTGATAAATGTGACATGCTTGAACAGCTGCTGCTATCCAAAACAAACTCTTTACATTGAACATGCTTCCAGAGCATACAGGATTTATCATCAATTCTTGGAACGAGGGTGAATATGTAAAGTAGCCAGACAGGGAACGTTTCTATAATATGATCCAAATTGTGAGCAAGTTTTAAAAACATCAGTTGAAAAAAAAAAAAAATCTGATGAAAAAGTGTGATTTTCATCTGATTTTTTGAATGGTTTGAAATTCCATGTGATGAACAAAAGTTAGAATCGTAATTAAAGCAGCAGCGCAAATCCAGCTATGTAACAATTAGAAGAATATTTATTTACATTTCTGACGCCTTTCAAACGTGGATGACAAATCAACACAAATGAGACACTTAATTGCTAAAGTAAAAGTTTAAAGAGTCTTCCAATCCTACCTGCATGGCCATGTGCAGAAAGTCCCCGTGATCCAGGCTGGATTTGACCGTGCCATCTTCATCACTGCTGCAGCCCACGTCTGAATGCGGGGATCGCATGATGAGGAACTCGTGAAGGTCGCCTTGAGGCAGAAACTCAAACAGCATGCAGACCGGCTGCTCCTGAGTGACCACGCCCAGCAGGCACACCACGTTGGGGTGCTGCAGCTCAGTCAGCACTGCCGCCTCCTTTTGATTGGAAACAAATAACAGAGAATGGTGAATTGTAAATAAGAGGACGCTTGACCATCTTAATCTTCTAACACAAACTTGCACACGCAAAGCGATTTTTCAAAATTAAATCGAAAATTGGGACATTGGAAGTTGCAGAAATATTATATTGTTTTGGGCGTAATATGACTTTCAATGCAAAAACACCAGCGTTATTATTCTAGAACAGCGACTGCCAAACAGTCTTGGACCTCCGGGGTTTGGCCTAAAAAACCCTCACATTTGCACGAGGCTTTGTTTTTTTCTTATGTCATGTTTTTATGTTGTTGTTGTTTTGGTGAAGGCCTAATTTGTTTGTGCGTGAATATTTTTGAGAGTGGAAGCATCTGCTAACTTCTGGCTACACTGTGATATGTTGGTGAAGAGATTTGACAAGAGTTTTTCTTAGATGTCAGTGTCTTTCTTAGAGAAATCCTGAGGAGCTTCAAGGGAAAAAAAGGTTGGACTTTTCTACTCCAGGTAATCTGTTTTACACATGTCATCAATGGCAATGCTTGTTACTGACGGAATTCGCTTGAACAACCTGCCAATAGCTTGATTTCTTTTTGGACCTATTTCCAGTGCAGTGATTTCAAATCTTATACAGTCTCTGTCTGCAAAATCAGTTCACATCTGGAGGACTATAACACAACTTGCTTCAAATGTCCAGCAGTCTATTACACCACTGTCTATGCTTGCTAAAGCAGGTTTGCTTTGTTGTTTACAACACTGCCATTAAAAAAAACCATTTGAATTAAACAGACAACATACCTGTTGAAATTCACCCCATTGCTGAGCACTGGAAACGTCTTTCAGAGTTTTGATGGCCACGAGTTGTGTCTGGTCCATGCCCGGCAGGTACAGGTGACCCTTGTAGATCTTCCCTAAAGCGCACTCTCCAAGCTCCTCCATGAAACGGACAGCCGACAGGGGAAGCTCCTTGGCTTTACTCTACACAGAGATGAGGAGAAGGGAAAGAAAAGGTGTGGCATTAAAATGACATATTTTCATTCTTTTGTTGGAGCTCGTTTCCTCCCCTTCGACTTTGAGTGCAAAAGTGAAATAACACAGTTTAAATAACACCAAACACCTGTTTGACTTATTAAGAAATTGGTGGGGAGAGCTGATGACTGGCAATTTGGGAAATATCATGAACTCTGGCAACGTCGTCACAACTCCTTAGCCTGAAGATGCAGCCTAGAGTTTGACTCGGGTCCTGGCTGAACTGTGAGATAGACAGGAGAGTCACAGACTTTTCATAGTTTATGTACCTGTGAGTGTTTACAAAGCCCCATTATGATGATGCGTCTTCTTTGTGAGGACACAAATGAATTCCCTAGGAGAACAACCATTTCATCCTTCAGTGAAAAGATTATTTTGGGTGGGACTATTGGACGGTTAGTGATGTTTTAGTGTACAGTTTGATGGCAGGAAATGAATGTGAGTCAATTTAATGTCCATTGAAGGTAATGAATGCACAGTGTGTGTGTGTGTGTGTGTGTGTGTGTGTGTGTGTGTGTGTGTGTGTGTGTGTGAGAGTTGAGAGAAGATAAAAGGTGAGGAGAGGCTGGCGGTTGGCAGAGATTTTCGGATTCCAGGAACTCTGAGATGATTAATGAAATTCCTCTGTGAGCAGGACACACGCACACACACACACACACACACACACACACACACACACACACACACACACACACACACACACACACACACACACACACACACACACACACACACACACACACACACACACACACACACACACACACACACACACACACACACACACACACACACACACACACACACACACACACACACACTCTGAGGGGGGTGCTGAGTGTGTGTGCTGCATATTATGAGAAGCACAGATGTTTTAAGTTATGAGTTTGTCTCACCCCGTCTTTTCACCCCACACCCAGACTCTCTGATCCTCTTCACACCACCACAGGTTTGTGTGTGTGTGTGTGTCTATGTGTGTGTGTCTATGTGTGTGTATTCTAACAGTCAGTGGCCCCTGTGTGACCCTGCAGCAAAGCCTTATTACACAAAGTTGTAACAAATGGGAAATAGAATTCATCATTTATTATATATGAACTTGTGCCTTCAAAGAGTACATTAAGTGTGTGTATGTGTTGTAGAATAGGTGAAAACTACACTGGTGATACCTCTGGTACCTGCACACTTTTGGCTCAGAGATCCTGCGATCCACAGCGACCTTAAAATCTACAGTATAATTCTACGACTGCATGGTTGTCACATTAAAAAACTCTCTGTAATGTCCTGTAACCGTGACTCCTTGCAGATATGGGATTTTCATTTAAACACACCAAACAACACACGAAGAAGCTCATATTTTAGACGAGTAAAATAAATAAATAAATAAATAAATAAAAACAAAAGCCAGTCCAATCCGAAAAACTAAAATAAACCACAGACATTAATGGCGGCTGACATTTTGCAGTCATGTCTACAACTGTCGATGATAATGTTACATGCATTAACTTAAGCATCTGCTTCAGTTTGCCCAGGGAGACACGCTGTCTCAATAACCCTATATCCTCTACCTAAACCAGCAGAATTATATGGAAAAAGATAAACAGACATGATAGGACGGAGTGTGCGACCTTCGAAAGAAACATGATCCACATCCTGGTGCGAGCTGTAAGCTGGAGTATCTGCATTACAAAGACTGTCTATAAAAGCAGGAGAGGAGGATGGAGAGGAAGGGAAAAAAAAAAGTTTAGGGAGGGACAGACGAAGAGCAACAAAATAAAAATAAAAAAAAAGATGGATTAGGTGAGAGCAGGAGGGAGAGGAGGGGTGTGAGGTGTGGAAAAAGAGACAGCGGGAAAGAAATAAACAGAGAGAAAGAGCTGCAGATGAACATTCTTGGACCTGCTGAGATCTGATGACACAGATCTGAAGCTCCGCCTGAGAGACAGCTCATTTCCACACACTCGACCCCGCAGCCTCCGCATGCTGGGACGTCTCTCACTTGACACACAGAGTGTTGTGACTCCTTCTGCAGGCTGTTCTCATGACAGAAAGACAACCAGAGCACAGCAGCGCTTGTTCAGAGACCCGGTGGAAGTCCAGAGTGCAGTGTGAGGGTCCACACTGTCACTTTATTGTTCAGGGGATACAACCACAGTCAGTGTTGATCAACAGACTGAAAACTACATTACAGGTAGTTTTTTATAACCTATACAGTTACTGCAAATATTAAGTAGCTCGCTACTTGGGAAAAGCACATTTTATTGCTGGTTCTAATTTTTCCTTTCAACTTAGGTGAGAAATTAGCGAAGCTGTCATCATCGTGTGAGTGAGTCTAATATCGAATTTGCTTATTCGGGCAGCTATTTGAAGGAACATGCTCTAAAATCTGGATGTAATTCTTTAATGATCCAATAACGCCAGCATTGTTTGCTGACTAACAATGTATTTTAGTCAATACAGGAAACTGTTACCATTACGTTCAATCAGCGATCTTTCGTGTTACTCTTATTGGGTTGGTTCAGAGTTACTCCAGTAAACAGGAGTTTGAATGAAACAGCAACTGTTAAGAGAAGAACTTTAGGTAAAGATAAAGCGAAACGTCCTCCCATTGAGCAGGACAGAGAGACAGCAGCTCAACAGCTCTCTCGCTCTTGCGTGAAGGAAAAGTACCAGGGAACAAGCCTGATGAAAATTCAGTAACTGTGATTAAATCAAACATTTTATATTAACAGACAACGACTTTACCTTTGGCTTGTATGCAGTTGCGAGCATCGACATCTCAACGTTTTGTCCTCGGACCGGTTTGGGCTGGCGCGGTGCAGGAGGCCTGGGGGACTTCTGGTTGTTGCGGCACACACAAATGAAGAGAAAAAGCAGTACGATGGCCAAGGGTATGGCGACACTGGGAACCAGGATGTACAAGATCTCCATGTTGCCTCCACCTGACTTGTCCTTGTGATCTGATGAGGAGACGCAAACAGGGAATATATTATATATGCTGACTGAAGACTTACTGATGTTTCCAAAAGTGGCATTAGTACATTTTTATTCGACTTGAGCACACTCTCAGGAAACACCCCCCCCCCCCCCCCCATTATTAACAGTAGTAATACTGACTCAAATGATGCAAAGAGAAACAACCGGCTCACTATTTGCACTAGCTCTCCCAGTCACAAGCATCATGCTTTATGTTTTTCAATCTATTCTGAGAGGAGCAGATGAATTCAAATACATTCCATCCATTTAAGTTCAAATGTGTTCATACGGAATGAAAAGAAATCAGAATGAGCAAACATTTGTATGTTCAACAGAAAAAGTGTTCATGTTACAAAGATGACATAACCAAGGGCTTTAATAAATAAATTCGGGGCGCTCACCACAGATGGGTATGTCACACAGCTCCATCCGGACGCCCTCATCCAGCGTGAAGCACCAGGGGGCTTCGTGTTTGTTGCCCGGGTTACGGCAGTACGAGTGTCCCCCGTTCAGCTCCGTGTAGCGGACGGCGAGGTACGTGTGGCTGTGAGGATACTGCGAGTTCCACGGCTGACACTGACGCCCCGACTTGGTCATACTGACCGTCCCTCTGTACTCGGCTCCGCTGTTGTTGTAACACTTGTGATCTGGAGAGGGCAGGTGGGGGGCAGAAAGATGAGCTCAAAGCTTTTACCAACTTGAAATGAGGTATTTCTCGCAGGAGTCAGCATTCAAAAAGTCACATCCATATTTGAAAACAAATATCAACTTCAGCTCAACAAATGATGAAGTTAAATTGCCTCTAATTAACCATCACATGTGTGAGTTTCTCGCCTGCTTCACCGGCTTCAAGAGGGTGAACTCTCTTTTGGAAAGTAAGTAAGAGGGTACCGTGCTTTTTGGGATGGTGAATTTCAATGCAGCGGGAGAATAACAGAATATGTTTTTATTCTTTGTTCCATTCATAAAACTATGAACATCCTTGAAGAGTAAACTCACCAACATTCTATGTGACCTCCTCTGCCAGATGTCATTGGTCATACATCATAATAGACTGTTACTCCACAGTGACAATACTGAGCATTATACTAACATCACACCATTTTTTTTCAATTTTCAATTTTGTGCACTGAATTTCTATTGCATGTTTTTGTACCTGAAATTAAAAATCACAAATAAAATATTGAAAACACTTCCATTTACAGCATATTTTGAAGAAATGGCAAATAAAGCTGAATAAATGATCATTCAAACTTTTAACATTTCTGTCTGTCAAATAGTATTGGTTACTTACTGAATACCCAAGAGTACAACACAACCTCACTCTTTCTTTACAGACTCTAACCCCAACTGCACAAATTCAGTCCTGGAATAGACAGAAAAAAATCCACAAATCCCCCAAAGCAAGATTCTTTATAGATTCATATTCCATAAAGGGTTCAAAGTTAAATCTTTTTAACCCTTAAAATCATATGCACCCGGCTACGTACAAAGCTCAGTATGACAAAAACTGCTCTCTTCAAT
Organism: Lipophrys pholis; assembly: GCF_963383615.2. Classification (NCBI taxonomy): domain Eukaryota; kingdom Metazoa; phylum Chordata; class Actinopteri; order Blenniiformes; family Blenniidae; genus Lipophrys; species Lipophrys pholis. The sequence goes on along the minus strand of NC_137640.1, from coordinate 19,950,460 downwards.
CTGTTATAATGAGTGCTGGTAGTAAGGAGCAGCTCTTACTTTTATTAATGGATTCAGCCATCGGGATCCCGATCCTCAGACAGTTTGCGGCCTCCGGACTGTCGAAGGCAGCCAGGTCCTCACAGTTTGGCAGTTTGAGTCTCTTCAGTATAATTGGATTGGAGCGGGCGATGATATACTCCGTCTTACACAGGTCATTCTCCAGGATCTCACATTCGTCCTTACAGAGGTCCCGAGGCTTGTCGGTGCCGGAGCTGCGGTCGCATGTTGGGAAGGCAAAGTGGCAGAGGGAAGGGATGGCAAACTGGGAGCAACGATCCGACAAATGGTTGGACGTCCCAATCATGGTGAATGCGGCTGAGAATGAGGGAGAAAGAAAAACGTTTCCAAAGAGAACGCTTTAATTTCACAATTTATCCACAATAAAAAATAAAAAAAAAGATTACTTTCACAGTCGATAGAAGGAGGAATTTTGTTTTAAACACATTTGAGATGACTGTAAAACTAATGGTATTACAGATGAAAAAAAAACCATCAAATGCATGTACAATGAAATGTAAATCATGTAGCGTGAATAAGCAGAATACTATTTATAACTTTCATCAAATTAGAAACCATATTTCTTATATATATTTGGAGAAGAGCTGCTTAGTCACAATGTCATACTCTAGTAGTGAGGATCACATTTTAAAGGCCTGAAATAAAAGTTGCTCATGTGTTTGTGTGACTGAACATCTCTGTAAGTTTCTGTGAGTGAGTGAGTGAGTGAGTGAGTGAGTGAGTGAGTGAGTGAGTGAGTGAGTATATGTTATCTTAGTTTTGCAAGCTCTTAAAGCCATTTGTTATATTTCCCACGAATATTTTACATTGTTTTTAAAAAAAGGAAAAAAAGATAAATGTTCTGGAATATCGATTAATACACATTTAAAAAAAAAAACAGAAAACTAGATGACAGTGATTTAAGTAATCCTGCTCCCTCTTTGCACTAGTTTAGAGTTTAAAAGCTAATAAATACAACTTGTTATGTCTGCTGGGCTCTTTAAGAATCTGCTGACGAGAATAGCGAAGTCCTAAATGTATGAGTCAGAGTGAAACTGTACAGTTATTGCAAACATATGCCTTCCTGTACTTGTCATTATCAGTAAAGCTGCAACGGTTAGAGCAGGAGACAAGCAAATAAAAAGTAGATAAGTAAGGCTGGCTTCAGTCCAAATGTTCCTGCAGCACATGTTGCTTGAATAGAATGATCATAAAGATCAATAAAGGTGATATTAAATCCAAAATGGTAGACAAGGACACTCTGGCTATAGTACTTATGATTTACAATCCCACTATGTAGTTATTACGACTCTGTGGCCTCATAAATCTTAATTATCACTCGGCCTTGATGTAACAGATGAGAGTCTGAGATTAGAGGCCTCTTTGTCCCAAAACTGTTTGGAAGAAAAGTGAACAGTGGCATTGATGGAACCAATAGCACAAGCTTTAAAATGACCTCTGTGGACAGAAAAAAAACATCCAAAACAAAAACGTATGTCCGTGTCTATAAAAGTATAAACACAGTTGTGTATAGCAGTATCAGATGGTTTGTAGGTCATATTTGCATCATCATGGATGGACTTTCTTTAAAAGCCAAGAGCATATTATATAAGTTTTATCTTATAGAAAACATAATCTACATAAATTGTTCACTGATTCAGAAATAAAATGGGTGGACACTTTGAGGTTTCACAACAGGACATAACATCCAAATATAATAAAAAAGAAGACAAAACAGGTCACCAGGACAACTTTAGGCTTTGTTGATGTGGAAAGAAATTGTTAGTGCCCACTTTGTTATGATCATTTAGACCATCTAACGTCAACCGGTACCAAAGCCCTGAAATCAATTTTGCATTTATAAGGTAACCAACGCTTGACATGGAAGGAAAGCCTCTGTAGTTTGGAGCAATGTCGAGCCGGACTACATTATATGGAGAGGTGTTTCTGAAATGTTGGCCCTTCCTTTGACGTACATGAGAAATGTCACAAACACCCCTGAAAACATTGCAATCCCACAGATCTGCAAACTACAACCTTCAAATATGAACATATACATAAATCAAAACCGTTCAGATGATCTCAAGCAAAACTGAATATTATATTACCTTTGTAAACTCATAACTTATATCCAAGTTGTTTGACTGGATTTCATTTCATTTTATAACAAACTGATCAGAAATGATTATGATAAACAAACGTTATATAATGTAATCAATCAATCAATGAGTAAGTGAATGGATGAATGCAATCATAGTACTGTTGTAGTATTAAACTGCAGCTTCAATAGGATGAAGAAAGTGAAAGTGGTGGAAATATTGCCAGATGATTCTATTAATCATCTGAACCTATTACATACTTTAAAGTAAATGTATGCAATATGCATTTACTGATGGAAACTGCACTTTTACACTGTTACAGAGCAAATATGTCTGTGTGTTTATATTGTTTTTTGTGTGTCTCCAACTCTGCAGCGAAACATTTATTATTGATTATGTATTCTAGGTAGCTTTGGTTACGATTAATGAACATCTGTAAAAATTGAGTTCATGCTCAAAGATTTTCAAGGTGGCAGCACAGAAATACCTGTTTGACAATGAATAGAAACTCTGAAGAAAGTATCACCATGCTATTGTAGACAATATATGTTATAAATTAAATTAACATATGATGCATTTTGTTAAAAACATTCTCGAGATATTCCCTCGTGCAAATACACTGAATAGTTTTTTTAAAGCAGGATTAAACTCATTAAATCCAGTGAATTGTTCTCACCTGTTATCTGTGTCTCAATCTCTCCCTGCATCTGCAAAGAGTCGACAAAGATGCTGCGGTTACCGATGAAGCGAGCGCAGGCGATGCCTCTGTACGGCTGGCAGAATCCTTCCTCGTCAAACTCCTCCCTGAGAGGTCACAGAGAAAGATAAACATGAGGGACATCTAAAGGTTCAAGCAGTCTGAATCATGATCCCACAGCTTATCTGCTGGAGGAGAGTTAAAACACCTGCACAGATACACCACTAGAGGTCAGCATACATTTAAACATGCCAAAAATATTCACGAGCTGATGCTTCTTATACTGAAAGCCTGTTTCATGTTGCTGCCTCGTCTTTGCTAAAGAGAAGTCTCTCTCTCTCTCTCTCTCTCTCTCTCTCTCTCTCTCTCTCTCTCTCTCTCTCTCTCTCTCTCTCTCTCTCTCTCTCTCTCTCTCTCTCTCTCTCTCTCTCTCTCTCTCTCTCTCTCTCTCTCTCTCTCTCTCTCTCTCTCTCTCTCTCTCTCTCTCTCTCTCTCTCTCTCTCTCTCTCTCTCTCTCTCTCTCTCTCTCTCTCTCTCTCTCTCTCTCTCTCTCTCTCTCTCTCTCTCTCTCTCTCTCATGATTTAATAATAGTCTTCTTCATTCCTGTTATGACAGAAAGATGTCACCATGAACCATAATTTGAAACACATGCACAGAAAAAGTGAGTTATGTTTTCACAACTTCAGCATGTTTATTTCCCTCGGTGATCCCATCTCGTCTGGGTCCTTTTCTGACTTAATGTAGCATTTCCTGCTGTTCCCCTTGTTATTTTTTCCCCAACACACTCATCTTGCTTCTTGTTTTGTCTTAATCTCCTACCTCTGCTTCTCCGTACATACACAGATGAACACACAAACATGCTCGCCAACAAGCGGTTTGCTCGGTGTGAGTTCACCGTCTTATCTTTTAAGCTGTGCCACATGGGGACTTTAAGAACATGCACAACCGCAATATGGCACAGAGAAGTGCATGATGCCACCGCACGAAAACACACAACACTGGCGGACATGACGCATGTCTTGACGTTTCGCTGTGTCAGTAATGACAAGCAGGAGCACTTCTTTGAAACGGACATAGTCGTAAAGATTTTTTAAAGAACTAATTACATTAGATAATAAAGATAATAGAAACAGTCATTAGGTCTGATTTATTTATAGATTTTTAAAAAAATCCTCAAAACAACATGGGGAAAAAAGATTTATACAGTCCAGCCAGCACATAAACTTGAGAAATTCTAGAAATTTGACACACGCACCATTGAGCACAATTCAATTAAACCATGTGCGATTCATTAAATATGATGACATTGCACAGAAAAAAACCCCACAATTTACGGTCATTTCCAAGATCAATCAATCTGTTGTAATTGTTACAATTAAAGCCATAAAGCAACTTGCATCTTTATTCATAAATATCCAGTTAATGCCTGTTTATTTGAAGCTTTGTGAAGGAAGTTACACTGTGTCGCCTCCCATTACATAGCACTTCCTGCATTTCACTCTTTTATTATCATCCAAACAAGCCTGTCAGTGTTTGTTGACAAGAGTCAGTTAGTTTACTAGGGACATAACAGAGTGTGAACTACACAAATTACTCCACAAACCCTAACGGTTTGTAATTAGCGCAACACTTCGAGCACTTAAGTGTTTTAAAGATGCAATCTAAAACAAGGTGACAATGGTGTAGACCTTGCACACAAGAATGCACATTTTTTCCACTAAAACATGCACGCACACACACAAAAAGGCCCAGTCATACCAAAGGGCGTGAAAGTTTGGTGTGAGCGTGGGGTCATTAGGTTCCCTCTCTCTGAGGAGTGTTAAGTGACTGAAGGGCCAAGGTCAGTTCCTTCTACCCTTGTCTATACACATCGAAATGGGCTTTCCAGACCTGGAACAACACACACACACACACACACACACACACACACACACACACACACACACACACACACACACACACACACACACACACACACACACACACACACACACACACACACACACACACACACACACACACACACACACACACACACACACACACACACACACACACACACACACACACACACACACACACACACACACACACACTGCTGATTCCACAGAGATGTGGCTTTTGCACGTATAAGCATTTGCAGCTTATACGTGCTGAAGCAGATTTTCTCCTTACAATATGTAATTTTTACTACAATAAAATGGATATTAGAAATAATGACTTCGTGTTGCGGTGTATTGGCTGAAAGATTAACACCCTCCTACACTCCTACATCTTCAGATTTTTTTTTCCCTCATTTGGCAAAGAGTTTACATTTACATTTGACATTAATGCTATACATGCAGAGTCTTGTCATAAAGATAGATGCATGTCAAAGTTAGGTGGCTAATTTGAGGTACTGCCGAGTGATATTCTCGCTACTGATCAGAATATATTGAATCCGTAATATAAAAAAGGCGACTAAAGCATGAGAAAATGCCGATGCTGGAGCGTGTCCAGACAGCCCAGGCAGAGGTCCCTTCGGTTGTGCGTCACAGAGGATGAGAGACACACACATCCACACTAACACAAAGCCACACACAGACAAGTAAATGACAAGGGAGAGGAGACGATCCACCACAATGCAGCCAGATCCCCGCTGGCAAATTACAACTCTGGCCAGTCCAAACGCCCTCAATCAAACCAGCACAAGCCCAATCACAAATCTTTTGCGAATCAGCCCGAAATTCTAAATCCTGTCTGGGAACCTCTGGAAGTGTTTGTGTCTCATTCGGTGCAGCTGAGATAACTCAGAACATTTCTGAGGAGATAAATAGTTGAGTAATATACACTTAGAAAAACCTAATCACTGTGAGACATCTGAGGTTGACTTTTCTTGAACTTTATATCCATTTTTATCTGTTGCGTGCGTGTGTGCGTGTGCGTGTGCGTGTGTGTGTGTGTGTGCATGCGAGCTATCCTAGGAAGGGAAAGCCAAGTGCGGTTGCTATTTGTGTAAACAGTGGATAGCTATTCAGGCCTTTTATTTTACACACCAACGCCACGGGCCCTGTGTGTAATGTTTTATAACAGTTAATTACAAGGGAAGGCTTTTCCCTCTGAGACTGGATCTGTAATCCAGATATAAACAGAGAAGCGAGCTGAGCCACAGAACCTAAACAAGGTATTGAGGACATTGATTCATTGTCCAATTACATTTTTTTCCAGACTCATTATTTATTCAAGGAAGCAGCCAAATGCTTTTTCCAGCACCACCCTCACTCACGTGCGCATGGTTACTTATATTCACACCTGGGTATGATATAATAGAAGGAGGATTGCAGTTTCAGTGTGAGCTATTCAGGGAAGCATGTGCACATGTGTTCAATTCCATTGCATTTGTCTTTGATTTCTAATTTTGGAAACCATTTTTTTCCCGTGAATTGAAATTCAGCATGCACAAGCCGTATCAAAATGTTTGAATTATAAACTGAAATCAGCATCAAATGCACCACTTTAAAAGTGTACTGTAAAAGTGCTGCAGTAATGTAGTCTTGCACTTTAGACGTAAGAAGATCTTGCTATTGATCTGAGATGCTGTCGAAAAATCTCTTTCAAAAATGTGCGATCTGCTCAACGAAGAGTGCATCAGCAGAGAGTTGAGTTTTGTTTTTTTATTGACATCGGCGACTTGACGTATTTTACTTTACAACACAGTGTTTCAATTTAATACTCGTCCTGATTTCTGACTAAAATGAAACCATACAGCAAAGGAATTTACTGATACACTTTCTTAATGGCCAGTCAACACACGCACTCGTACAGACAGGCACAGCTTTCATCTCCAAGACAAATTTGACCATTCATGACATGCGAGTTCACTGGAGGGGGGAAAGAATTCAGCCGAATAGGCAGAATATCTAACCCGCAAAAGTGGATGAGTCAAATTCATACTCTTCACGGAGTTCAGTTGGGTGTCAAAGACAAAACAACTGGATTCTCTTTTCGCTCATAATTGCTCACAAATGTTCAGTTTCTTTCTTCTCACCACCTCCCACCCCCTCACTCATCATGAGGCGCTCTCCTGCAAAGATGAATCATGTCGGCTTTCATGTGATGCAATTTCACGGCAGGTTTTCATTCAGAGCCAACACACGGGACAACAGCTTTCAACTGAATAGATCAATTGGGAAAGTGGAGAAGAAGAGAAACAATTAGATCAACAAGCTGTTTTTTAATGTTGTTGTTTTTTTCTCCTTGCATTTCTGATCGTATAAAATATCAAATATGTTGTTTATTCGTTATTTCTTTGCTATTCTTTCTGTCTGCACAGACTATATGATTTCAGTATATACTGTACGTGTACTTGAGGGAAAAAAACCATGACGCATGTCCACACGCAGACACACACTTCCTACCTCATTTGTGTGTTTGATTAGTTTGTCACTCCTTGTTTGAGCCGTGTTTTTCCTCTCAAATGTATCTTAGAGATAGGATTCCGATTTGGATTTCTGTTTTCACATTGTCCTTAATAAGTCAATTTTATTTGGGGGGGGGGGTTAGGTTTTCATTCTAGAGAACGTCTTTTGGAGCTTTTGGAAGTAACTGTAATCACCGACAATCTGTGAGCTGTGATGACAGGTTTGTGCTGAGTTTTGGGATTTAAAAGGATGTGAAACTCAAGGGTTTTTGTTGGAGGAAACACAGAAAAAGAATGGGATCTGAGGAGGCACAGGGCGGATCCTGATGACATTTTAGATTTCAGGGTTTCATTCCCAGGAGCTGCTGTGGGCGCTGAGTGAAGAGGAGATGAGCTGCTGGCAGGATTAGGCCACAGCTGTTGTATCTTGATGGAAGATGCTCTGCAGCCTCAGACTAGCTACTTTAGCTAATTATTTTTCTTTTTAATTCAGCCATTTCCATCACAGAGAATATAAATAAAAACCTCAGAAGCTGCCAATAGTTCTAAAGTGTGAATGGTTGAACCGGAAATTTGTAGTATAACCATTTAATGCATCAAAGAGGATATTAAACATTGATGTGAATGATGAAGATCTTTCTATTGGGGAACATTTGTGCGTTTGGTTTGCGATCTCATTGCAAGTGTACCTTTGTGTGTGTGCGTGTGTGTTATATCTGATGTGTTTGATCTATTATGGATTAGAACAGTGTGAAAGTTTCACTTTTCTGGTTTAATCTGGGTAATATGACACATGCACACATTCAACTCAATTAACTGCAGGGCAGTGATTCACGTGTTGGGTCTCTTGCAATGGTGCATAATCGTTGACAGCACAATTTCAATGTGTCCGCTTGTGCAGTTGGAGTGTATACTAAAAATGCTCCCTCGGCTGACGAGGAGCCAAAATGGCCACCAGAGGCTGAGGTTGACCGGGATCTGTGGCTGCTGGTGGCCCGTGACCACACTGAGAATGAACAGGGAGTGAGGGAAACTGAGGCGCTGCATTAAGATACAATGAAGAATGAGAAATCCCTCAGCATCCTCATGTTACGACTGCTCATTGAGGGCAACAATAGAGGCTTCTGTCAGAAAGCCGGAGTTTCAGGGAGGATGAGGAAAAAAAAGAGGTAAGAAGAAAGAAACCTTATTTCATTAAATTGATTGCATCATTTTTATCTACTTTATAAGAAATGTGCTGATTAGAATGGTAAAGATGTAATTTGACTGACATAATGAATATAAATCGATGCACTGGCATTTATTATACGGCACGATAAAATTGAGAAATGTAGGTGACGGTGACACAAAAGGCGCTTTTGCCCCAAATGAACTCGCTTGCTCGGTCTGCACCCGAGTGCAGATCAGTTTTCCCACCTGCACAGACGAAGTGGACCATCTGAGGAAGTGAACTCTGGATTGATCCTAAAACCACACCTCCCGGGTGTTTTTTCACCCCAAAAATGACAAGCTGTGGGGTATTTCTGCTGAACGATCTAATTATACATTTATACAAGATTTCACTAAGTGTGCAGATCTTCTCTCAAAATATTCACAAAACGCCTCCGGGACATACATACTAGTGTTTGATGAGTATGACTAAACCCCACTAAAGAATTTATTGAAAGACTTGGACTTTGCCCACACAGGCTGGAAGTCTGTCTGCCGATGAAGCTGAAGGTTTTTAATCACAGGGTTACCACATAATGGTAATTCAACATCCAGAAAACGATCATCACTCTGAACAAAGCTCCTAACCCGGTGACATCACTGCCCCGAAGGATTTGGTGGGGAATTGGGAGCTCTGGGGTAAGAGGAGGAGGAGGAGGAGGAGGAGGAGGAGGAGGAGGAGGAGCTCGGGCGTCAATCAGCCTGTCAATTAGAAGGATATAGGAGGCAATACGTGTACTCAAACCGAACATAAGCCCAGTGGTATTTAGACAGATGAATACAAACAAATGAAACACAGGGGTCAAATAACAGAATCAAATGTTGGAGAGGTGGAGCAGGGGCAGGAAGCTTTTGTTTGATTAATCACTTGAAGAGCAGTCAAATTATAAACACTAAAAAAAGGAACGGGTCAGACAAAGGAGTGAGAAAAGTTGAAGGTGGCGAAAAAAACAAACAAACCTGAGAGAAACAGAGACAACAGAGAGACAGAGACAACTGAACAAAAGATAAGAGACAATAGGCTGAAACATTAGTTGTGTTATTGAACAGGCATGAAATTAATACATGCCGTATAAAAGAGCCTGTGGGTATTAATTATTTGTACAAAGTCCTTCATCAAACAGCCAACAGTATGTGAAAAAAAAACTTACATTGATTTTCATGAAACCACATTACGACTGATTTCCAGGAGTCAAACCAGCTGGTATTCTATTTTTGTACAAGGTTTTTCCCACCCTGCAGCAGTATTACAAACTCTATTCTTGTTTCCCCACTTTTACTGTCGTGAAAATTCCAGTTTTTATTTAATTTTTTCTGCTTGCCAACGCTGCTTCAATTGACTCCAGGCTGCCTGCAAACATCCGCGTGGAAATAATAATAACAGGAAAAGCTAAGAAAACAGAAAAGAATGAACAGGAGGAATTACATTGCCAAGAGCTACTTCTGTGATTTAGACTGCATGTACACCCGCTCCCCTTTCTGCACAGACGTATGCACACTTCTCCGGTTGATTTACAACAGTGTATTGCCTCGATTACAGATCCTCATCCGAACACACAAAAGACAAACCCCCTAAAAAAAGACAAGAGGACACATGTTCTGGCTGACTGGCTGCTGACAGAGCTTCAAGGACAAGCACATTCATGTTTAAACGCAAGCAGGGCTTCCTGAAGAGAGAGAAGTAATCCTCGATGTGGCTGATCACGAGTCACTAAAGACATGTATTGTAGGAAGAGACAATTCTGTCGCAGTGTGGATCCCACAAATAATCCTTTACACACTCCGCACTCAAAAGGTGTATGCAGGACATGAAAAATATACACAAAGGGCTAAGAGTTGGGTAAAAACGAACCCTGTTCAGACAAATTCACACCATCAAACAAAGCCTTTGTTCAATGAATCACAATTCACTGCATGTCTTCGGATATAAATCATTTTAAAAATGTGTCTTGTGGATGCCAAGCTCCCCAAAAAATCCAACTCTTGCTCACTTTTTTCTGCAGCCACAAATTCATCCATCGACTAAATCCTTTGTATTCAGCAATGAAACCGGAGCTTAACTTTCCCTTGACTCAAAAGCGCTTCTTTGCAAAATGAGGAGTTAATATCTTCTTTGCCTGCTTCCCTCCCAGTCTTGGTCTACAAGTTGTATTTATAGTGTTGTGGGGGATTATGGGAGTTTGTAGGGTGAAAGTCAGATGACAAACCAAACTAAAGGAATGTGGGCACAACAGAAAAAGTAAATCACAACACTTAATCACCAATGATCAAACTGTGTTATTAATCCATTGCTCAAAGATGCTTTTATGCAACAAGTATTATTTTTGTAACATATATATAATAAAGTTTTTGTTCAAGAATGTTTTTGTTCAGAATATAGGCAATCAATAACGGTTCACACTAAGGACCACTGGAGATCAGTTATGGGATGGAAACCATGACTCAAACTGAATCATGAGCTGTGATCATTGCTGAAAACTCAATTGGTGTATCTGCTGTATGTTTATTTATTTTCTCCTACGTGGCTGAGTTTCACCTTATGTAAAGAAGTGGATTTAGCTTTTGCTTTTGTGTCTTTCTATGTTAGCCCTGTGACAGCTTGGTGGCCAGATCAGTGTATACGTTATTAGAGTATGTCTACTGGGATTCACTCCGGCAGCTCCGCCATATTGCCCTAACTTGGATGGAAGTATTGAAGATAAATGGAGAAAGATAAATGAAATATATCCACATACATTCAATTTGTTTAACTTCAAATGAAAAATAAAGTTAAACAAAAATCCACCATCTCCTGTGACTGCACTGTCACTCACCTGAGGAGCTGTGTGCTTGGGCACATTCAGTATGACATATTTGATAATCTGTCATTCTTGTGGCAAAACAGTGGAGGGCATGCTACTTGCATTACATGCCTTTTGACGTGAAAAATATTTAATGTATGATTTAAAATAAAATATTGGTGTGGATTCTTTTCCATGTCGAAGTACTGAAGTATTTGTATTATGTACGTATATGAAAAGTAATTATGTATATGAAAAGTAATTATGTATGTGAAAAGGGATGGCGACAATTTAAAAGTGAAATATTATTTTGAGGGAATCTCACCGATAAAAATCAAGTCAGTGTTTCAGTTCACATATGTTTTGCCTTTGTGGTCATTTCACTGGGTAATGCTACCATTTTCATTTCATCAGCTCACTGTTCGTTAAACTTGTCATCTGAGGGTATTCCCCAGCGGTGGAAGGAGGAGGGAGCTAAATTTAGAGAATGTGGCATTATTAAAACCAAAAATCCCCGCTGGTCATGCGCGTTTCATTTGGTGCATGACGTGACTGGCCAATACAAATTGAGTGATAAACTGACCACGAATTATCAAAGAAAAGGACATCTTCAGCATCACTATTCACATCAAACTGCCAGCATCCAGTTAAACCTTGTATATCACTAAATATTCTTCAGATTTATCTGATAGAATCGTTGTCCAAACTGCCAACAAAAGCCTCCATTTATGCCTCCAAATTCTCAAGCTCCACTGTGCCGAGCCTCCGTGTGTGTGTGTGTGTGTGTGTGTGTGTGTGTGTGTGTGTGTGTGTCTTGTGTGTTTTTAAGGGAAGTTAAGGGCAAAGTTCAGGGAAACCTCACATATCCCATTTAGACCTTAGTCCTCGGGGTGAATGAAAAAACTATATTTATATAGTTTTGTGGGGACAATGAATTACCTTTACCTTAGTGCCTGTTGGTCAGTGGACACACACACACACACACACACACACACACACACACACACACACACACACACACACACACACACACACACACACACACACACACACACACACACACACACACACACACACACACACACACACACACACACACACACACACACACACACACAACCAGACTTGACCTTGACCAGACCTGCCAATGGGATCACCAACAGACAGACACTTGGGAATCTGGGAAACAGGAAACCGGAAGCTAAGCATGTCCAGGCTGAGTGTGAGAGCTCTGTTCATAATGAGTTGTGTATGAAACTCACGGTGTGTGGTAAAGTGTGGTAAAGTGGATGGAGAAGGACTTGCACCCTTACAATAGCCTAATAATGTAAACTTCTTTAATGGTTAAAGCTGTCTCCACACCAAAACAGTCCATATAGTGTGTGCAAGCACATGTGTCGGCCTGTGTGCGTGTGAAGCCCTCTGACCTGGGCAGCATTTAGCAGAGGGGCATTCAGGCTTTCAGGAGGGGGACTGCTGTAGGATCTCTGGTTTCAAACAGTGCTGGTGCCTCGGGACCGGGCCATGTCAAAGGGCTCGTCCCAGATGAGCCATATTAGGGCCCTGATCCCCAATCAATCAACGCCACGCTAAAAAGAATCCACAACAAGATGGCAATTAAGCCCCGCCGAGGTCTTAACTAAACACGTGTAAGAGATAGAGTTTGGAGCTTTCACTGTGTGTGCAGTTCTTTCACTCTGTTTTATGTAGACCTTGTGACTGCTTGTGAGAAAAAAACTGTGGTAGACTCCGGATGTGTAAAGTGAAGAACAGAGGTGAAAGAAGTCCGAGTAGGGCATCTTTGTTTCTTAAAGAAGCCGAGGACACGCTCATTAAAGGAATAAAAGCCCATCCAAAGGTCAACAAAGCACTTTGCCAAGAAAGTTTCATCACTTAATTTTCCATGTTTGGAAAATAAGCAATTTGGGGATACGGCAACTCTGACTTTTAGTAAAAGCAAAGGTTGGGAAAACTTAGAGAAGCTTTTGTTGGCAGCTTCTGAAAGTGGGAATTTCAGAGTGGGAAAACATATTTTGTTAACCGGATTCCAAAAATGAATACGTTTTGAAGAACCCCCCCACGTTAGTTTGAAGTGGAGTACTAAAGTGGATCAGCATGTGGCAGAAAAGAAGTACATCCAAAAAATGAGTGGGGCTGTCATCCCCTTAGTTTGAATGGGTGTGATAGTTGTGGTGTGGAGCAAATCATCATCAGACCTGGCCAGCATCTGAAAACCACTGCAGTGTTGACACTGGCACTAAGGTGAGCAGAAGTGAAACTAAAATCCAGAGCTTTTCAATACTGCACACATGCGTTCACAGTCTGAGTTAAGGGCCCATTGTGACCAAGAACAACATATACAATTTCCTCCTGGCTGTGGGGCTGTTAGATGATTGCCCAGATTGGCTTTAGGATGGTAGATCTGGATTTGAACTGAATCTATTTGGCTGCGACAGAGTCCTGACCAGGACACTTTTGTGCTGCATTATAGTTTCTGCATGAGGGGAGGATGGTGTAGTTTGTCAAAACAGCTACACTAGTAGAATCTTTTCAGTTTTGACATTGAATCATTTATCTATGATTTAAAGCAGCATTTTTGGGAAATTCACTGAATCCTCATTTTGCAGAGTGTTAGCTGAGGAAATTGCAAACACCCGTATGTGTGTATGTGAAGCAGCTGCCAGCAGCTATCAGGATAAATCAGGATGAAGCCAGTGAGCTTGGTTCCGACCAAAAATACCTAAATCCACCAACAGCTTTAAAGCTCACAGCTCCAACCATTATTTCTTAATATCCCTTTAGAAATCTCTACAACACATATACTGGAGCAGCTATATCTATCATTGCCGCATGATACTGTAGATTATATTTGTTTAGGTACAGCACTGTACCTCAAAGTATTAAAGAAGCATGCATTTATACTATATGTGCAGAATTATATAATACATTCAAACTCATATTAGGTGACAGTCTGACTAATGTGTTGGTTTTGCAGGTTTATGTGGCACTAGATTTTGGTTATGTCTGTGTAACTAATGCAGTCCTGGAGGAAAGTTCTGATTTTGACAACAATTTGTTTTTGATAAACAAATTTACGAATATGTAATTAAGAGCTGTTATAATAAATAAGGTACTGACATTGTAAGTACAATCATTTCACAAGAGCTGCCGTTGGTGCAAAAGGGTATCAATCATTTTATTTGGGATACTGTACGCACACATTTGAAGTGCTGACACCTTTGAAAAGGTTTGAGGGAGCTTCTAAATCAAATTGGTGTGACATTTTTAAAGCCATTACACATTTTGAACACAACTTCCTTGGGGTTCCTTTGTCAATCAACTGCAATCACACACACGTTACTGTCCTGTCCACACAAAGTAAAATTACACCTTAGTTTTGAGGTTTTTTTCAGCGTCTTTGATGCCTTGACTGTATAATTGGATTGCCAGTGGGCTGGAGGCACAGCAGGCCTCACCACTGTTGTCACATCAACTCCAAGGTCAATTTAATCCAGTGTGTTGACAGCTGGCTAATTACAGAGCCATTCGCTGTGTGTTGGTTGGTTTCTTGCCACACAACCACAAGCATACGCAAAGATATACAAGCTATGTATGTATGTATGTATGTATGTATGTATGTATGTATGTATGTATGTATGTATGTATGTATGTATGTATGTATGTATGTATGTATGTATGTATGTATGTATGTATGTATGTATGCATGCATGCATGTATGTATGTATGTATGTATGTATGTATGTATGTATGTATGTATGTACATATGTACACGCACCCACGCAGTAGCACAACAGGTTAATTATTCTGCATCACCAAGTTTCACCCAAACAAGACCTCACGTGGCAAATGAATATGAAAACTCATAAAATGTCTCACTGTGTTACATTGATGTATTTATGCAAATAAACATACCCACATTGAAATGTTTTCAGTAATAAATCAGCAGAGTGAAATGTTTAAACGAGCTACTGGCATTAAAAATATTGAATAAATGAAGTCTTCTATTATCTTAAAAAGAAAATTCGAGCGAGTACAACTCTTATTAAACCGTGCAAACAATCCACTTTTCATTTTTCACAAGTGACAATATGACTGACAATAAGGAAGGAGGAGAGAGGCCAGAACAAAGACAAAAGAGTAGAACAGCAAAAGCCGAGACGAGAGAATCTGTTTTTTGTTAAACCTGAATCTCCTTTATTCTCCACCAGAGAGAAGAGGCACGTTGGAGGGAAAAGAGCAAGAGGAGAAAAAAAAACCCTGCTATTTTTGTAATAGCTTTTTCTGCCAGCGCTGAGAGGAAAGTGGTGGGGAAAGTTTAGAGAAATTTAAACAGCTCCGACAGCCAGGGTGTAGTGTTATTAATCTTTTCAAACAGGGAGAAAACCCCTCTATTATAAACACAGACAGAGACTCCAGGACCAACAGCCATGCTGCATAAAGCCTGTTTATCACTGCTGTCAGGTAAAAAATGGCTTCATGCAGTAATTTTAGGAAATCTATGAAAGCAGTTTATATTCGAGAATCACAGAGGGAATTGTAAAACTAGTCAGGTTATTTGGAAAGAGGAGAACAAAAACTGTAAGCATAATTTTGACTGCATTATCATTATTATCATTGTTATTATTATATTATTATAAGACATGTGTTTTACATTTTTTAGTCTACTTTGATTCCGTTTTAAAGATCTCCAACTAAATACTGTACAGGACCTTATTTGGTGTCCTTCATTTAGACTGACTGGGGAGTAAAAATTCAATGAAAATTCAGTTTATGTCAACATAATTCAATTTGTACTGCATTTAACATGGGGACATATTGCCATGTTGTACTGTAAGAAGGCTGTGGTGTGTGTGTGTGTGTGTGTGTGTGTGTGTGTGTGTGTGTGTGTGTGTGTGTGTGTGTTCCAACGCGAGGGAAAAAGTCAAACTTACTTGGTTAAATTGGTATGAAAATACTCAGTATGTAATATACTGTTTTCTTTTAAAATCTGTGAGAACAAATATTATGATTTCACTTCAATGAAGATGCAACACCCCAAAAAATCTTATAAGCAATTTTTCATGAATTGTGGAAAAATAAACGGTCACTGATTAAACAGAATCAGTTAGTGTGATCTCTGAAGTGAACCAATGACGGGAAATATTTGTCTTTTATAGTAGTAGTAGAGTTTGTCTGTTTGCCATTTGGTGGCTTTTCTGGCGTGTATTTTGTGACAGCGAAGAGAGAAACTAAACAGTGATTTGTCAACAACGCTCTGCCAAGCTGAAACCCAACATTGGGTGATAATGCTTAGTGGGTTTGGGACAACAGGCAAAATCTTTCCATTGACACACTTTACAGTTGTTGAAACATGATTATGAGGTCTCTTTAACCGATCAAAAGGATTCTGGGTTCAGTTTAAAGTTTGTCTGTGCGACGTGACGGATTTATATAGAATTAATAGTAAAAGTAAAACAATTTGATGGCAATACAGCCACAAACGATTAGATGAAGAATAGTGAAAACTTTTCACATTCAAACCGTGCCATGGACGGTTTTTGGCCTCTTTTGTCCAAGTGTGAGCAGTTTTCATGCAGACCACTGTGAGCGGTTATTAACGGCCTCTGATCTGAGCTTATATAGCTTACCCTCCTGTCGACTCACACAGCTAATCACACCTGAGCACTGCTGACCCCGCAGGACCCGGGAATCAAAGAAAAACATGCAACCCCGAGTGTTAATGGTACCATCCTCCTCCTACTCTGCTAACACTGTTTTTCTTTCACTCCCTTCACCCTCCCGCCGTCTTCATCCTGCTCTTTTTTTCTCCTTCTCCTGCAAATAAAGGAGCTATGGCAGCGCACAGAGAGCAAAAGAGAGGAACGAAGAAAGTTGGGGGTCTAATTTTGGCCGGGCGAGACTTTTTCCCCCTCACCCTGTTTGTTCTAGCTCTATGAAAACATCTTCATGTAGAGGAAAAGGGGGAGGGAGGGAAGAGGAGGTGCACAGGAGGGCATGTAGAGGAGGAGTACCGAGATGCTAATGATGCTACTTCATCAACGATAACTACAGTTATTAGAATGATCTTGGGTTCGAAAGTCAAACAGAATCAGTCTGTGTTTGCGACACGTCACACTCAGACACGAGGTTTAACTTGACGGAACATTTGACATGTCAGGAGGAAAATACCACCGAAATGTAATTGAGTCAGTACTACACTCACTCTTCTGCTCAAGCACACACACAGTGTAAAAAAGGGGAACACGTGCTCATATACAGGATAATATAGCTCAGCTGCAAAATTCAAAAGCTCATTCTATCTTCTGTCCAAATCCTCTACACGTTCATGTTCGGGAGCATTGGAGCTTCAAATCCATCCTTTTTTTTTTTTTGCTCAATAAAACTCTTAGCTGTTCCCACTGACCCACTCCCCCATTTAACATGTTCTCAAAACAGCCCATCTGGGTTGACAGTAGACTATAATTGATTCTTTCTGGAGTCCCCAGAGGTTGCCTAGCACAGTCAAAGAGACAATAAGTGTCACAAAGTGTTGATTAACTAATTAAAGCTAATATTGTCAATTCGGTCAGTTCTGAGTGCATCCACCATTAAGAGTATAAACACAAATGCTCTCGATATCGTGACATCTAAATACATTGCTTGATAAGTTATTTGGCTCTAAATTAGCGCTGGGAAGAGTTGCTGAGCTGTTCTGGATACACTCTGAATTCTGGCTTGGTCAGGTAGGATTGGTTCTTGCCGTATGGAAAGGTGGACAGAGGAACAAATGAATGGCTGGGAAACAGTGCTCAGATCGCCAGGACCTATAGCTGTAACCAGAGGCAACAGCAAAGGCAATAGTGCACATAGTTTTACATTATTTACTGGTACTTTAGCAAAACAAGTGCAAGGTTTTGACAGTCCATTTCTGTTTGGCTCGTAGGAAAACCTGAACATGACGTCTCCTACTCAGTGCCAGTAATTGTGCCCGTCCATGAATTCATGTGTTACGCAGACATCCAAACTAAAAAAACAATTTAAGTGTAGCATATGAAGTAAAGTCCTACTGTAGTTCAAATATTTCTTTTTCCTTATGTATACAGTTTGTAAAAAAAACATCTTCCCTAATAAAGCAGCTATTCTTATACTAAAGTCTCAACACCATCGGAGTATTTTTGCTTAAAGTCTGAACTCTAACCCTGGAACAGTAAGACATTCAAGAGACGGTGTAGTTGCATACCTTTCATATAAATTATTCCTCCTTTGAACATTTTTAAAGAATATTTTGATGGAGTAATTTTAATAGTCAGAATCCCAAGTTTTTCCATGTTAAGACTTTCATCTTCTTTGTCACTTACAAAAAATGTCACATGTCTTCTGTGAACTTGATCCCTAACATCTACGAAGGCTTGAATAAGGTGAGACTTCGAATAGACCAATTAAAATCACCCTAAAAGCTAAATGTCTTTTAAAACTTTCCTCAATATTTTGTCTCTTTTGTCTGTCTGATTTAATTATCTTCATGCCTCCTTCTTCCATTTCAGATCTCCTTTACTGCACTTCTGCTCTCGTCCTAGGCAGCACCACTCGACACAAGCAGGACGGATTGTGAGATTAAACCTCTGAGCTGTCAGCTGTTAGTTGGCCTGTGGTTACTTTCAAAAACCCAACCCTTGGGAGATATATGAACACATACACTGTAATGCTTTGCACACCGCAGAGGGTATACTCAACATGGAGGGAATGGAAATCAGGGCACAGACCGAAGCAAAGGCAACACTGAGGACGTTAAGTTCATCACATGTTCAGGTTAAACAAGGTGTGTGGCCCAAAATGTTCCCCTACAATTTGTGAGTAATACTTGTGGAAAACTCATCCCAAGGTAACTCAGGGAAAGTCACGCTGTTTACTAGTTTATCAGTGAGAGATGAACGAAAAAAAAATTAAATATAGTAGTGCAAAGCAAATAAATATATTTCGCCTAAACTGTCAGGCATCTGCACCAGATGTCTTTGTGTAATGTTTGACTCTGGAAGCTGGAGTTTGTGTGCTTGAACAGCTGCAGTATGAGGTAAGCAGGAACAGGTCATCACGTGTCATCATTAGGTGACCTTGTCTTCATGACGGCTGCCACCCTAACTTTACAAGAAATAAGTTGGCCGTGACACTAATGATGAGCAGCCGTGACGATGATTCCACCGCCACAGCAGCTCCACTGTTGTCAAAGGAGGCCCCTGTCTATTTAAATGAAGGCTGTAATGGCTGTAATGATTCCTGAGCTCGAGCTGGTCTCTGCCTGACTGCAACCTTCTCCTTTAAAAGGTGGCAGGAAAAAAAAAAAAAAAACCACAGGGGAAAGTTAATATATTTGAACTTGGAAAGCGTAATGTGGTGTCTGGCATGATGAAGCTGTACATCAATCAGACTGAATTATTCAAACCTGAGGCTGAAGCGCTCTAAAGATTAATCAAGAAAGCAAATGCTTTGCAACAGACAAATATTGACCAGAGCTGATAAATATCACATCACAAAGCGATGTGTTACTATGACATTACTTTTGTTAGTGACAAGTTAGTAAATGATAGTAAATGATCAGTTATGAAATCACTAAAAAGGTTACAATAATTGCTATTTTTGGCAGTCTTGCTATTCTTTACTTTTGTCTATTGTGAAAACAGTTGTAGAGCTACAGAGCAGGTGATGTTGGTGTGGCAATGGACACTATTTCACCAAACTGGCGTTTACTGGAGGAGAAGTGCCAGTTTGACATGAAGAGCAAAAACACTCAAAAGAAAATATAAGCTATTTATCAATTGGCAGGATTCAGTCAGACTTATCACAAGTAAGTCATCGATAACAAAAATGCTGAGGTTCATGAGCGTTTCCTTTGCTGTGAAGCCAGCATTTGACTGACATTGTAAAGCAACTAACCTTTATCAAAAGAAATACTGTACACATTAAAATGCTCACAGTTACATCACCTCATCTTTGGTGAACACTTGGCACTGCATCCAGACTGAGGCAAAGGCTAGATTTCCTGAATTATACTGACCTCAGTTAGAGAAGCATGTTGGCATATACACACAAGCCTTTGCCTCTAGTTGTCAGGGCATTCCCATAATAAATAAAATAATCCAGACATCATGCTTTTTCTCAGAGGCTGGGAGCCCTTATAAAGACACATATGTCTTTACAGCCTCAAACTTTTTTTCCCTCCTTCTGATATGCTGTTTGCAGCACAATGGCTAAAGACCAAAACACAATAAGTTTACTTCTGGCCTTCGGGTGGAGATACTCTTCAAAGAGATTTGTGTAATCCAATTTCTCTATTGACTATATCATAACAGTCTGAAAAGAATAAAAAACACTGTGGTCATACTGGTCATGTTTTGCACTGCAATACATCAATGTGAACTCAACTGGAGGACAAAAAACAAAGATAATTCCATATCTCTAGTCTCAACTTTTTTGTGCTTTCATAACAATGATATCTAGGTCAGCCCAAACCAAAACTAAGTTCTATGTTATGCGAAACCAAATGAGAGTGGCCTGAAGAGGTGATGTTAGAGAAACTGCGGTCAAACTGTGAATGCATTTCGAGTGACTAAGGGCACATTCATTTCCCTGTTTGATCTGGACCATAGTTCTCTTCAGGGACTTTCTGGGAAAGTCCGCTTCTTTTGGGCATCTGTGAACGCTCCCCTGAACTCTGATCCGGCTCAAACAAGGGAAATCTGGTCCCCTTTAAAACATCAGTCTTGGTTCTCATGCAAGTGGACTTTCCAGGAAGTGACGTAGAACACAATGCATTTGGGTATGAAACAAACAAAGCTAACTGTGGGGACTAGAAGAAGCAGGCACAGAAAGAAAAAGTTGGAAATGTCTTGCAGGCAGACGTGTAGTGACGAACAAGTAAAGAGGAAGAAGTAGTGAGAAAGGCGGTTATTGATATCTGGTCTGAAAGCTATATATTGAGGTTGTTTGTGGCTACCCATTAGCCACGGGCTAACTAGCCTAGCCAGCATGGGCTAAAGTGGAGGGACTTCCGCTTTCGGTCCGGACCAATCAATGAGCCGTGTTTCTTCTCTACGTCCTCTCTGGTCAGTGTTTGTTTTGGGCGACAACGCCCCCAAATGAGCAGCTGTTGTAAATGCATGGTGTTTGATCTTCTCTCAAAACGCAGAGTGAACGCAAACCGAACCAAACGAAGGTTTGAAAATTATAAATGCATGCTCTGCCTTTCAGTAACTCATGTGAGAGCAAGCTGCAAGATTTTATAATAATTAGCTACTGACTGACATGACTTGATTGAATTTACATCTAAAAGGCATTATAAACACAAAGCATGACATTTCAGATTCTACTAGATTCTATACTGTATTTGCGGATATAAAATTGTTACAGCCACTCTACCACACAGTTATCAAAAACTATAATTACAGTGTTGAAAAGCATTTGTCTGATATAAAACACTGAGTTACAAAATTCTCAGGATTATAAACTATGTAGACCTGGCAATGTCACCCTGATAATCACTTATGTCAACATATGTCCAGAAGCCACATCCGCCTTTTTTCTTCCTTATTTAATGTTCCAGTTTAGTTTACTTTCAATAGCTGCATGTCTGTTTTGAGAAGCTAAAGCCTGTCTGAGTTTTCATTTTGCTGACATTTCCCTTGAGAAAGTGCATTGTGATTTCTTTGTGGGCCAACTGTCTCATCTATGAAACAAGCTGTAATTTGGTTGCACAGGAAAAATCTAAACATGTAAACAAAGGAATGGCAGAAACAGATGCTACAGCAGGGGCATTTCCACGTGCTCGAGTGTGTGCATGTGTGTATGTCTATGGATGTGCACGTGCACGTGCACGTCACAGCGTGTGAGTGGATTTAGTAAGTGTCTGACATCCACCCAGTGCCAGTAGTTTTGATTCACAGAACGCCGCATGGAACATGGCAGACAGCCTCGCCATAATGTCATTGGGGAAACTCATCCAGCTTAAGTCGTTTGATCCTGCGAGAATCAAACGAACTGAGAGAGTTCAGAGAGTTTTATCCTCCAACACTGGGGAGATGTCAAAACAAAGCTAAGGAAGATCGCCAAACTCAAACTAAATTGCAACATGGGCAGCACCATTGCTACGGCCAAGAACGTTAAAGTTGTTACAGAGAAGCGTATTTTGTATCGTTTAATTCTTCCTACTATCCCCTCACCCCCCGGACATTCATCATACATGTTCATGTTGCCAGTGCTATGGTTGCTCTACATTCGGATAGCTGGCACCTAATTGGGTGACGAGAATACGTCATATAACAGAAAACAGAGACAGATGTAGGTCAATTCCTATTTTTTAGAGAAACTACGGTTAAGAAACTATGTTCACATTCACCCCTAATTCAATTAGCTTCATTATAACCCTGAAATCAAACGACTGTCATTATTACCCTGAAACTGGAAGAATTGGTTAAGGATGATAATGCTTGACACTGTTTAGATACTGTTTATTGTTCATTGCAGGCTGAACTGCTTTAAGAATTCACTAGTACCAACCTCAATCAGAATCCTAAATGTGTCCTGCAATAGTGTCATAGATCATGAAGTTGCTTTGTCAATAATGCAAACTCTAAACTGGTTTCTTCCATTCTCT
Source organism: Lipophrys pholis (assembly GCF_963383615.2). Classification (NCBI taxonomy): domain Eukaryota; kingdom Metazoa; phylum Chordata; class Actinopteri; order Blenniiformes; family Blenniidae; genus Lipophrys; species Lipophrys pholis. Next base: position 19,927,589 of record NC_137640.1, on the reverse strand, counting down.
CTTTCTTTCATGTTACATGCAAAATCACAGACCATTAAGTCTAAACAGAGAATCTACCTGCAATCAGTGAACAGATGAGCACTTTCAATAATGTGCATAACGTGATCCAATCTGCATTCCACCTCTCTGAAGTTGACCATTGCAATGCATTTTGTGAAGTACAAACAGAGTGACAGAGAGAATAATATATTAAGGAAAAGAAACTCACGTTGGCCTTCCTGGCACAAGTGTGGGAAGTGGATCTGGAAAAGAAGAACATATTACATTTTTTTCAAAAAAGTGTAAACAGTTAATGTTCCCATGTTTCTCTCTGTGGAATCAGCCAGCAACAAGAAAAATCGGCTGAGACGATTGTTGCGCTGGTAAGCAATAAACACAGTAGTAGTAAGTGACATCTGCATGTTAGGAGCAGGTTTTCTAATCCTGCCCACCTTACTTGTGCATACGTGCTAATAATAAAATGCTGCTTACCAAATTTGACATACAGCACACCTGTAGTGGACACAGTACCCTGTGTATTGGTAGCCATGCACTGGAAGTAGCCCGTGTCTGTAGTGTCCAGATTTCGGATACGGAGGCGTGACCCGTACATTGTGGACCTGTAGGAGACCCGTCGTGGCTCCTGCACCACAGGGGCATCATTCTTCAGCCAGCGGATTGTTGGTGGGGGGTTGCCGGACACGCGGCAGAAAAGCTCCGCTGTATGGCCCAAGGAGGTCGTTAAGTTGTTCATGGGAGCTTCGAGACGGATGAAGAAGGGACCTGGAAAGTAGCAGGGGTAAGATTAAAGGAGAGCATACGAGCGAAATAAAGAGAGAGTGGAAAGCAGCAGGACAGACTGAGATAGGATAAAACAAATTTCAAATTGAGGCCAAGTGCAAAGAAAAAAAGGGAAATACATCATTATACACTGAGCCAAGACATAAATCAAACAACACTTACTGCACTATATCAGAGCCAGACATTAAATAAAACATGCTGTTATATGAAAAAAAAAAAAAAAAAGAAGAAGAAATGCGGTGAAACAACTCAGTGCTCTCACACACACATATCCAGATCCTGATTTTGCAAGTTACTTTGTGGTTGCCACTGTCGTGACACCTAATTTTACTTTTCGTCATGGCTGCATGTTGCCAGGAAGTTTTTCCCAGCATGCGCACGAGGTAACATCACCTCTGTTGAATTTTGTGAACAGGGAAGTACAAACAACCTTAAGGTCAAGTTCAAAATGTCACACAGGTTTGAAACTTAGTTACTAGTGTTGGCAAGAGGAACCATTACGAGTTAAACCTTCTTCAATGTGTCTATGTTTTCAAGGAACTTCAAAACAGTAAACCTACCCTCAAAGAATAAATCTATTTAAACTAATTGTGAAACCAAAGTATAATCATAACATGATTGTATTGTCTTAGAAAATACTGAAAAGGAAAAAGAAAGGCACTACTACATGATTATCCCAGGGACCATATTTTTCACTCATGGTGGTTAGGAAAAAAAAAAAAAGGCAATTTGGAGGGCCACCTAAGATTTTAATGTGCAGGAAAAATATTGGTGTTAATGTCATGTAAAAACCTCTGGAAAGTTCCCTCAACCCCAAAAACCCAACTGAGGTATGCAGAAATGCTCCTGGTTACACAAACTGGCCAAAATAAACAAGGCAGGAGAAGCACATACAGGGGAATCTCAAACGCTCGTCTTATAAACACTGGTGTATATGAATAAGAGGTTGATGAGCAAAAATAGAGGCTCACACCTATTTACGATGGTACAGGTCCACATTTAAATCATTCCTCATTATACGAAATGAGTGCAAAGACAGTAATCAAGGAAAGTTGGACAGCACAAGCTCCCAAAAACCTTTACAGAGAGCAACATCTTGATGTCTAAAAGAAGTTTTTTCCATCAAGGTCATGGCTGTCAATTTGAGTATTTGAAGCCGATCCTTGCTTTGAGCAAAGGCATTGTACATTTTGAACAGATTAGCTGAGATACACAGAGAAACATAGAAAGACACACAACCAAACACTCACATTCACTCCTACGGATAATTTAGGGACACCAACTAACCTCATAGGCATGTTTTTGGACTGTTGCAAGAAAACTGAAGTATTTTTGAAGCCAGGACTATATGGTGCTATCAGTTAACCTGCCCACCTAAGTGGGGGTCCAAGAGGACCATCCACCCTCTGTGAATTACACTGCCCATCTCCGAGGAGGTACAGGAGGACCTGCCTCCGTTAGTCATGAAGGGCTTCCAGGAGGATCTGCCACCTCCTGCTCTGCCCGTGGAGTGGCATCACCATTGTTGCAACAGCATTACTGTCCTGCCATCACAGGGGCTTTTCTGTCAGACCCCTGCCACTGGGGTGATGACTGCCAAACTGAGGGCCAAAGCACCTGTTGCTATGGCCCTCAGTTCCACCCCCAGAGGGGTTTGACTTCAGCCACCGACTTGCCTCCCAAAGGGCCTTCATGGCCTTCGATCCAATGCTCAGTGTTGCAACAGACCTCCTGCCCTGCCATTGCCGGGGCTCTTCAGTCAGCCCCCTGACACTGGTCCCCTGCGTGGCACCTGGAGGTGTTTTGGCCCTTAGTTCAGCCCCCGGAGGGGTTAAACAACTTCTGCGACTGATTTGCATCCCGGAGGGCCTTCATGGCCTCCGGTGGACAGCTCAGCCCCCAGGGGGGACTTTGTTGCCATCAACCTGTTGCCCAGCACCAGATGGGCTTTTGCCCTCGGCCTGCTGCCCAGCATCCAGAGACACTTTGCCACCCAACTCAGGACATAGAGGGGTTTTATCACTTTTGGAACCATGCTTGGCTCCGGAGGAGCTTTGTTGCCACTGCCTGTGCTACACCCCTAAATGGATCTGATTGCTCACAGTGTTTCCTTGTGGCCCCACCTGAGGGGCCCATCTTTTCGTCCAGTTCTGTTGCCACCACACAAGTTGCTCTGTTTAGCTCTACCTGTCTCTAGGGCAGCCCAGCCTGCTTGCCCTATTCCCAGCCCTCTCTTGACATGTTACCATGCTGCCTCCCTAAGCAGCCTCCCCAATGTGTGGGTTGTCTGTTTAACTCCACCACATTTTAGACTGTCTACATCACTTCGATTCTTCAGTTTGGACTTTATCCCCCTCTCCAGACCCCTTCCTCCCAACTAGCTTGGATTGGAATGACCCTTAGGAATGGCTGGTGTTTTCGCTTGTATTTTGCCTTTTACTTTTTAATTAATTTTTTGTTTTTTTTGTTTTCCCCTGATTTCACAACTCCATCCATCCATCCATCCATTTTCTCCCGCTTATCCGTTTCCGGGTCGCGGGGGTGGCAGTCTGAGCACTGCCACCCAGATCATATTGCACCGATTAAGAACCTTTCCGGCAGGTGGTGAGCCCACAGGAAATTACACAACTCATTTCATGTTATGTTGTGATCCTCTTTGAACAATCACTCCTCCAGTCACATCTTTTACTCTTTCTCCTCCCAATCATTTGTGTGTGTAGTCCTATGCTCCTGCCTCTTGTTCATTAGCTTCACCCCAATTGTGCAAACTTTGACTCGATTTCCCTCTTTCTCTCTGTGTTGATGCTTTACCCTCTACTCATGTGTCAGATGGTCGTATCCTATCTGTTCACCAACTCCATATCTGCGATCTGTTCCTTTGTCTGCTCAGGTCACTGGATGAGTCCTGCCCTATTTCCTGCCACACTAGATTTTTGGTTCTTCCTGTAGATTACTTTAGACTTCAGCTCTTTTTTTTTTTTTTTTTTAAAGTCCTTTTGTCTTTTCATCATCATCATCACTGAAAGCAGTTTTTCTCTCTCTTTACACCCATTTATATTCTGTACATACCATTTTCTAAAACCTTGTTCCAAACTTGACAGCACAGCAGGTCAGGGTTCAATTCTACTTGAACCAAATTCATTTTTGGATATTACCATATCTTCTAATAATGTACCTGCTGCAGTAAATTATGCTTTCTGCATTTACTTTAGTGCTGCATTGCTCATGTAGCCACAAAATGTCTAATGTTGAGACAAATTTGAATAAAGTTGTTTTTCGATTCAACCCAGCCACAAACACAATTTTAAAAGCGACAACATGGAGGAGCCCGATTAAAAGAAAACAGGAGGTGCGGCAGTATCTGGAGTTAATTTTGTGTTTCTTGGTTTTTATAACTTGTTTACTCAGCTGCATTTCCTTACTCTGTATCTTCCTTTATGTTTCAATTGAATCTGTAGAGTTGGTTTATCTTGCCAAGTGTAATCACTTTAGAAGCCAAGAAACAACAAAGAAAAATGAGCACCATAATGGGAGGCTAGAGTGTATTCCTTATCTATAAAGCAATTACAGCTCATCTAGCAATGGCATTTTCTCATTAAGTCTCAGTCCGCTGTCTTGTGTGTGCTTCATTTCTGGCACGAGCAATCATGCAACTCCAAGATGTAAACATGTGCAATGATGCAATGACCTCAGGTGTGGAGTACTTAATTAATACAGATAAAAAAAAAAAAACATCTTAAAGGATATGGATTTTCACACAAATCATTTGATACATTATACAAAGCTATATTTTTGGCTTCGGGCATGGTAAATATTTATATATTTAGCTGCTTTATGCAAATAGCCTGGGGAAGTCTTACTGATTCAAATTAGGTTTTTATACAGGGTAATAACACACAATAACACACAAGTGACATGCTAGTGTAAGACCACGCGTCCTGGAAATAAGCTAGTATCCACAATTATGAAATTAATAATGCAACTACAATTAATAACATTTCTGTGACCTTGTTGCCCTTTACTTTTGGTCCCTGAAGTGTCCCTTAGCTTTTGGGCAGGGCAGTTTTAGCTCGTCTCGACATTACCTGCCATCTATTTGGCGACTCTAAATAAACATCATCAGAAATGTCTGAGTGTCAATTACAACTGCTTTGTTGCTGCTTCATATTGTTGTCATTATTACAGGAGGCTTTTTCTTTTAGCAATTGATGCTATACTGGATTCTGAGCACTGAAAATGCGTCCTCCTTGCAGTGTTTCATTGCTTGCATGCTTACCATATGAATATTGATGTTTATAATGCCTGATTAACTCAAACAGACTAAAGGCTCTTCCATACTTCCATACCGCATTGCGCATCTGCAGACTGCTTTGGACTGGCACATGAACCAGCGTTCTCCTCCTTTCATAAAGTTCTTGATATTTCGCGCCAGCAGTTCTGAGCCATCTGGCTATCTTTATACTTTTTTAAATTGGGATTGCACGGATGGGGATACCGGTGGATCTGCTCACAAAAGCTCTCCTTGAAGTAGGCATCCATTGTTGTAGTTCATTGCTGTGGTGGACGCAAGGTTGGTCAGTGTGTTCAGTCACAAGATTTTTTGGTCCCAAAAATTGGGCTGCAAGTAACTAGTTATTTTTGTACTTATAGTTATAAAACAACTAGTTATATTATAAGTATAAGTACGCCTTACCCCTGGTTTAAGTTTATGATCTGCCACACTGAGTGTCATAGAAGATGTTGAGACTGCTAGAAAAAGCCTGTTAATGTGCAAGGATAACGTTCTTCTGTTCGGTCGCCGACAGTCAGGTGAGAAATCAATGAAGCCGATGGAGCATCGAGCACTTATACACTTACAGTTATAGTAGCTATTGTGTGTTGGGAAACAGCTAAACATAGATAGAGTGTGGACAGGGCGTGGAATTTTACATCCATGGGAATCTGAAAACTATTGTTTTGTTTTTGTTTACATGAGTCAAACTGTGCAGTATAATTTCTGAGACTGTGGAAAGATGACCTTAGGCGAGCTTGGGTTGTGAACTTGTGACAATGGCTTTTTAAGACTACGCCAAGATATATCATCACAATTTTTTTGTCATAACAAAGAATTGCCTGATTGTCAAAATAAGGTTCAGATAAGAGCATTAGGACCTCACAAATAGACCATAATGAAGCACCACACTCGGGTTTACTCCAATTGTGTCAAACGTAACAAGTGTGAATGCACAACTAAACACATGGATGCATGAATGGACCCACACACCTGTGCACACCCACACATTATTGTAGCTGGTACTCTCGTTTTGTCAGTATTATTACAAAACCTATTTTTAATGACATTATTTCTGTTTTTAACTTTCTGGTATTAATGATGTAAAGCACTTTCTGATCCTTATCTGTGAAAGGTGCTATATAAATATAATTTACTTACGTACTTACTTACCTTATGTGGCCAACTCTAACATTTACCCTTATCTAATCGAAATAACTAAAACATTTTTTAAATTCACTTTATTGGGACATTTTTTGGCTCCATAATGCAAAACACTTCTGTGGTTCAGTGTCTCATCACGGTGGCATTAGTCTAAAATAACTGAAAACACACAAATGCTCAGTATTTAGTGTTGACACCAGGCACAGAGAGGTGCAAGTAAAGGTCAGTTTCACTGGGTGACGCCCTCATCTCAATGAGGGCCCATGACATGTTCATGCAAACTTCTGTGTGTGGGAGTGTACTTCCATTATTTGACTTCCAAACTATCAACACAAAGCCATGGAGGTCTGCTGGGAACCTGTGGCCATACACTGTTATGAATGTAGTGGACCAAATCCTGCCTACACTTTGCAATGCTTCACTGACTGTTGAATCTAAGTACAGTATCTAAAAACAAAACAGAACAAAACCCATAAACAAACTTATTCTATAAAGGCACAAGTGTTTTGCCAAAAGGCAGCAAGGTCAAGCACTCTGACTCACTTTATCACCATCTCATTAGTTGAGTTGATGGAAAAGAAAATGGTTTTTGGAGCTGTGTGTCCGCACACTTCATTAGCTGTTATAATCACCAACAATAAAGCAGTGGGGAGCAGAGCGGGGAGAAGCAGGAGAAGACGAGAGAAGAGAGGTGAAGAGGAGAAAGAGAAGAAAAGAAATGCGTCCGCCAGTGTCTGTGTAACAAAGCCACTCTGTATGTAATTGTCTCATGGTGAGTGTTGTGGTATTTGGCACTAAGGGCATGCTGAAACTCAAATCCTTTCTGCAGAGTGTTCTTTTAATGTGGCAGGCGACTAAATGGTGCCCTGTCATCAGCCTGCATTTTCTCGCGGTAGTTTTGTACAATCAAACGCTCGCATGCAGGCACACAAATGTAAACATGCACACACCCACACAACCGCAACATACACAAACTATACATGCTCAGAACTAGTCAAGTTACACAATCTTTTAATTGTACCTTTTCCACACATGAATATAAACCTGCGTTCAATAACGTGCCGAGAACAGATCTGCCAGTCCACATTCTCTCAGCAAAACCTAAGTGGCTGCACAGCTAACTAAACATTCATAGGAGATATACAGATGACTGTAGCACTTCCAGCTACAGCTAAAGGTGAATTTCATTAAAGTTGGGTCGCTTTCCAATAGAGAGAGGAAAGAAAGTATGTGGAGAGAGAGAGAGAGAAAACAGCATGAAAACAAAACAGAAAAGCAGAAGAATAGGAGTGAAAGAAATCCCAAAGGAAAATGAGTTCAATAAACTATCATCACCGCTGATTTCAGTTCAATAATGAGCCTCTTTCACCATGATAACTTCCTGCAACTGATGCATACTGATAAAGCCACATTACCTGAATACTGTCTGTTTGGCCAATCAAAACCATTCCCTGCCTACAGACAAAACAAGTGGTGCAATCACCATCCATCCATCAGATAAGAAACAGATGTTGATGTTAGGGGCTGAGTTCAAAATGACACACACACACACACACACACACACACACACACACACACACACACACACACACACACACACACACACACACACACACACACACACACACACACACACACACACACACACACACACACACACACACACACACACACACACACACACACACACACACACACACTTTTTTCTTCCATATTTCATGTTGTGGAAAAAGAGCACTTTGCTTTGATTTACTCTTTATTGTATTCATGATCTCTTAAACATCTTTGATTGGTCACCATAGTTCTATTCACTTAACTGCTCAATCATGACCAGAAACTACTGTCTTCATTCTTGGCTTTGTGTTCAACTTGTCTTATACACTTAAAATCTGCTGTAGGGAGGATGTTGTGGGGAAAGCTGACTTGAAATAAGATGAATTAAGAAAACCAGACAGAATGAGCGAGCGAAAATAAAAGACATCTTCAATAGAGTCACATTCTCAGGATCTTCCAAGTCTGGATGTCTTCATGAGGGATTTGGCAGATGTTGAGCGGAAAGAGCAAGATTTGATGAATAACTCTGGCCAATAATATCAAGAAAATTTGATAGATCGACTTAGTTGTTACTGCAATACTGACAAAAGAACTGCAGCTTTTAATGCTTCTTCTGCTAGAATCTGCAGTACTAAACTTCAGGATGCATATTAAGTATCACTAAACTTTAAAGTTTTTCTGTACTTTCTAGAGGTAGAAAAGATATGCTGGAAAACTAAGCAAATATTAAGGCATTTTGTTTTCCATACTGCATCCCACACATTGTGCTTTGTCCAGGTCACCGTTCAAGGAGTCTTAAACTCAACTTCATGACAAATCTTTTTTTTTTTAAGCTCATAGGAAGAATATCCTAACTGACTTTCGGCAAAAGGCAGGAGGTACATGAAACTGTGGCACCTGAATAAACTATTCAGACCGATATGGTAGGGGCTACACATAGATAATGCACGTATGAGCCAAGTTCAGAGAATTGACAATTTAAGGGGTCAACTTAGCAGTTGACTAAAAGATATATGGAAAATATAGTTCGCAGTGTAAAAACGTGTATTAAAGCATGGCTACAAATATCACCAATTGAAGTCTGGGCTTTGGCAACTTTCAGCTCCAAGTTAGTATGTTCTCACTATGCATCCATGTGTTTTCTTTCTCCAGGTACGACAATTTCAACTCATAGCCCAAAGACATGTGTTTGAGCATAATTTGTGAGTGTGTGTGGTATGCTCTCTCTCTATTTGCTCTGTCTATAGCTGACAAACCATTCAGGGAGTACACTGCCTTCACCCATAGTCTGCTTGGATCAGCTCCAGTGCACTGTGACCTTGAGTTGGATAAAGTGGTATAGAAGATAAATGTATGGTTGGATGGATGGTACACTCTACCTCAGAATTTACAGCATTGCGATGCATTTGTGGCTTCATTGAAACAGGATGAGTAGATCAATGTGCAATTTCATTCCATTCAAGTCCATTCAAAGGATGTAAAGTGTCTATCACCTTTTGGGATATATTTGCTACAACACATGTGGGGTTACAGTTAACAGTGCATGTGTGAATTTGTATCTATCTCTAGGTTTGGAGGAACTGCTTTATGCAGGGAAGAAGAGTATGTTGATGTGGATTTACCATCACTGGAGATGTTCCATGAAGTGGCAGCGAGCACACTGGGGTCTTGGGCAAACTCTGAAATAGAAAATGAAAATGGAGAACGTTAGTATGGCTTTGGATGGATGGATGGCTAATCTTTCATTACTTTTGTCATTTTTGGCAGTTTTATAAGACAAAGGGAGAATAGAAACAGCAAATTGTGTCAAGCCTAAATATAGCTTTAGGTTTAACGCATTACTTTACTGAGAGGCTGTGTATGAACAGACGGTCGCATCAAGCCATGAAAGACCGGCATCCACACTCTTCCTGAATGCAGATGATTTTGAAATGTCTTATCTATAGCCCTTAACTGTAGTTATTACTGATTTGATATTAATATGTAATTATTCAAAAACCTTCCTTATAAGAAATGGCGAGAAACGCAAAGATAAATTGCTCTTTCAGCAATAAACAACAGTGGTGAAAGCATTGTTTCTCATGGAGCTGAAAGGTTTTTATGTATAACTGGGAGCCTATCAGCACACCATGTGGACGCATCTCTCTATTATTACCAGCTGACGACAGACAAATCCTCTGCTTTTTATTACAGGAGAGGAGACAGAAAATGGGCTCCACTGTGCAGTGCCGCAGGTCATAGGTGATTCCCAAAAAGTAAAAAAAAAAGGCCAACATGCAGGACTGACAGGCATCCTGGAAAACAGCCGATTCTCGGTGCAAACGTATGAGAAAAATATCTGCAGCTCAATTATCTTATGGCACAGTCACAATTGTGACAGGATACTGGGTGTGCGACTTTCTGTTGGGTCCAGATTATGCTGGTTTAATAGATTTTGAAAAGTGAAATTAATTTTCCCAGTTTTTAATCTTGTGTTCTTGTGTCAAGCGGCCTTTTTTTTTATCTGTACCGAATGACTGCCTCAGTAAGTGAGGTAAAGTAAGAAGAACAGCTCAGAGATTGTTGCAAAACCACTCCTAGATCTGAACTCGTCTACTGGTTTTCTTCAGAGGAAAGCCATTGACATTGCCATAGACCCAACTCACCTGGGTCACAGTCTCAGCCTCAATCTCCAGATAAAAATACAGGACAACGAAAACAAGGACTAGTAGAATGTGGAAAAACGTCTTCCCAAAAGCTGTGACCACCTCTTATGCTTACTGTCAACAGAATTCCACGTTAAATACATCCTCTCTGCTAAGACACCCCCAAGGTATATATACCTCAACTTACATACTTGTATATTTCTCATAGATCAGTCTTAATCTACTTTTTCAATACATACATGTAGTGAGACAGATCAAAATAATTTCGTTGGACAACGGACATTGACACTAAATGTCTAGTCTATAAATAAATAAATAAATAAATAAATAAATAACCCTTCCTGTAAAACAGTAGCAAATGTTTAATCACAAATTCTGCTGAAAATCAAGGCTAATCTAAACCATCCTTTATATATTTAAGACTTTTTTATTGTAAAATGTATAGAAATAAAACAGCACAGATTTGACAGACAACATAAAACGATAAATGAGAAAATAGGGTGAGGGTCCCGAGCGTTCAACAACAACACATGAAAAAAATGCATGTACACTGATGCACCTGAATACAAATAGTGGTCTGTTCATACTTGATGTTGCACAAAGTGCCAGGATTTGTTCTTGACAAGGCACAAAGAAATGAGCATGGCCTTCAACGTCATATAACAGACAGAGCTGCAGTCTGGGTGACAGTCGATGTGAAACTCTGCAGGCGAGCAGGATCTGGAGAGTGACACAGGGTCATAATAATTGGGTGATAATGTGTTTCACACGTACTATGTCAGGATGGTGGCAGTTGTTGTTAATAAGCAGTGCTTTAGGCCTCTGCACCTGCTAGTGAGGAGGTGTGCAGGCTTGGTAACAGGCTCACAATAATAGGCGAGTAGCTTTAAGAGCAACGGGTAACATTGTTGCACACAAAAAAATCCTGAGGGGAGAAGATAATGATTATGTTTTATCTCTTCATTAAACGTTGTGTTTCTGCCAGTTAATCTAAAGGGCGCCGAGTATGGAGCTGAAAACGACTTGTTGTTTTGTTCCCTGAGGCTGCTAACACGACAGTGTATTATAGCGAGCCAGGGCCCCAGGTGAGTCTAAACTTACTTTATGTTCTGAGGTGATAGACGCTAAGAAGCCTGGAGCTCTGTGCTTTACAAAGGACAGAGGAGAGGGAACGTTGCAGCTCACCAGCTTCACGAACACAAAGCCAGCCAAGTGCAGCCAGGTGAGAGTTCAATAGAGGGGGCTGGACAGGGGAAAAGTACTGGAAAAGAGAGAAGGAAGAGGGAGGAGGGAGGACTACTCTATGGTGAAGTTCATGAAAACAATATGAATGAGGTGCAGTCATGTGCTTTGAAGGGATAAGCATTATTTCAGGTAGAGTTTAAGTTTTGCTCAAGGACAAACAGGGGCACATGATGATTTTATAGACTTCAGATTTCCATAAAAACAATCATCCAACTTGACACAAGGTTATTCACTCAGTTCTCTTCTATTTTATCTCCTCTCTATTTAGGTCACATCTGGACTTCTTCATTCCAGCAATCATCTGGGAAAGCTGGGATGAATTGCGGCACAATTTGGAGATTACCTTCCTAATGTTCTGCAGCAATGGAAAGGTCAAATTGTATTAGGCCCACGTGTTAATGAGGGACACAAATTGGCAGCTCCACAATGCTTGTGTCAGTTTAAAAGAGTGGCTCTGCCTGGTGTGGTTTCAGCCACTGATTGTATCACAATTCAAATTTTGATGACTTGACCCATAATTGACTGGAACTCAGTCGGATATAAATAACAGGAACATTTTAGTAAAAAAAAAAAAGAAAAAAGGAATGTATTCCGACGTCACATACAAGAATGTCCCTCTGGAATTAATAAAGTATTTCTATTCTATTCCTATTTTAGATGTCACAAAGCACTCAGAAGATCAGTCACTCTCAAAAACACATGAACACAATAATGATGACGACGAATCTGCCATGCTGAGTGCTCAATTGTGAGAATGTGGCTCAATCTGCCAACCTCACTATCAAATGACGACCCACTTGTTAACCAAACTCTTTCATACTGAGAAGAAGACACACCATCTCGTTTACCGAAGCTCAGATCTATAAATAGAGGTTTGAGGTGCCATTTATTCAGATTGGAAAATGCTATGAAACAGGCTTCTTTAATTCTGCTGATGGAGTGGGATGGCAAAGCAAACCGAGAGACACTCACTTTGGTTTTATTAAATAGGAGGAGAAGATTCATACTGTATATGGGTTTGATCTCTGTTTGCCCTGTGATGCACTGGCGACTTCTCGAGGGTGTACCAACCCCTCGCCTATAGTTAGCTGGAATTGGCTCCAGTGCCCCGATGTGTGTTCTTTCAGCAAAATGACTTATCTCAACCACCAAAACCCCTCATTTTAAAATGATGTCCCTTCAAGAGCAGAATAACCTGGAAAACAGTGCAGTGGACAAAGCGAAATGTTAAAAGTTCAGAGGATATTATTATATTATTTCCATCTTTTACAACTGACTACCACTCCTGGTGGCAACGTATACAGCACACGGTTAAGATCCCTGTGAGATGTCCAGACAATAGACAATATTGTCTCTGATCCCCATTCAGCTGTATTTGTCTTAAAATAATAAAAATCCCACGACATGAGCTTGACCCCTATAATGCTCTCAGAATTTGGTGTGACTTTACGATGACCTGGCATATGAGGCAGAAATACCAACTGTAACGCATGAGAATGAGGCAAAAGAAGGAAATGAAGAAAAGTCGAAAGGAAAGCAAGACACAGGGAGGCTCAGAGGGCAAGGCTAAACTAAATCAGAAATGTTCAATTTGAGTGGTTATGCGTGGCAGCTAATATGCTGTTCTATGGTCTGGGGGGCTGTGTTTGGAGCCAGGGTGGTTGCTGTGGTGAATGAGATTGATGTATGAGCTCTCCCGCTCTATCATTAAGGCCTCTCCCTGCATCCTATTAGCTCAAAAACTGACCTGATGCAGAGGTTATCTGGAAAATTGGAAACCAATCATCTTTCTGTACTTATGTGTGCTTGAATAACTTTGTGTTTTCATGTTGGAAAAAAAAGAACCCTGGCTCAACAAATGCTCAGTTTCCTCCTGAATATCACTTTGCAATTTTGTCTCCCCAACTGACTCAACTACAAAATCATAGTTTTAATTTATTGTCGTCGCATGTGCAATGTACAGAAAAGGAGTGCAACTTTACAGATAATAGAAACATGTACTTTTATTCTCATAAAGAGTTTAAAAAATGTTTAAAAGGAACAACAGTACTATGTCAATAATAATGTAATTTGCTAACACACGCGCGATAGTGCTAACAGTACATCATCATCATCGTTTGTATCTTTAAAATAGAAATCTGAATATTTCTGTAGTTATGGTAAAAGCAAAAAGGAAGAAAACACTATTTTTGCATGCATGTGCAGGTTTGAGATCTTTGAGGAAATTAACTGCATTTGCATGCAAGTGAGCAGGTGTGAAAAACAAAGCCTGCAGATGAATGAAGGCAGAACTAGTTCTAAATGTTCACCTCAGGATGTTCTCAGAGTGAGGACATCATGAACACAGAAACTATTAATGCGCGTGCGTGTGCGCGCGCACGCACGCACGCGCACGCACGCACGCACGCACGCACGCACACACACACACAGTCCTGCCTGGTGTTTGAAAGTACTGCTCTGTAACCTTATAAGACCACAAACCAGGCTAAGTAAGAGGCAGAGAGAGGAGGGAGAGGTGGGGCGAATAAAGGGGTGAGTGTGAGTGGGATAGATGACGGGAGGTTGCATGACAGGGCCCTTCTTGGATCAGAACAATGGACAACAAGAGAAGGAAGGAGCTCAGGTTGCAGCAGACATTTGCTCTAACATGAAATACATTGTGATTTTTGGATGGAAGTAACATTTTATTATTTTTTTCACAGAGCAATGAAGAAAGAAATGACAACAGAAAATAGCTGACTAATGCTACATGTTTTGGAAAGGTGTACTCCTTATAGAATTTCTGTAGGCTCGTACCTCAATATATGTGCTGTCTTTATATGGTAAAATGTGTCTTGAGCACTGCCTTATTTCCAACAACAGCAAATACTGTGATTGCACATAATTTGTCTGGCAATGTACAGATTATCGTCCTTACTTATGAAAATTTTGAGAGGAAATGCAGCCACACAAAAATCATAAGAAAGAAATATTAGATACACCGATTAAGACAAACTGCGACAAAACTGTTTTTACGGTATATAAAACCTCAAATCCGGACTGTCAAGATATCTCAAAGATGCTGCTGAGCGGCTTCAGAGGAAACATGAGTACGCCATGAAGACGCTCAAGCTGACAGAAATCCACAAGTGCTGAGAAGATCCCTTTAAACAGCATCAGGCTCACCAGTGACAACTGTCACTACCCAGCATTCCTCACATCTGAGCTGAGTGGAGGGCGAGCGACGATCCTAAGACCGACATGAGATCCTCACAACCTGCTAGGAGATCCTGAACTCTGACCTCTCGTCATCTCTGGTTTGCTGGCACCCCTCCGCCAAATCACATGCAACGCAAACTAACACAACACAGAAATGCCCACTAGAATATTATAACGGGCTATCAAACAAAACAGTGTCGATACATTGAATCATAACTTCACGTCTTGAGCACGGGGAGAGAAAGTGAAGGAATGAGATATGATGTGACTACAGTAAAGATGCAGGTGGCCGGGAGTGTGGAAAGTAAGAACATGGAAACCAACGTGGACAACCATATGTAACGGCTGCAATCAAATATGATACATGTAGAACAATAATTCTATCACTTGTATAAGTTACATACTTAATTAGTTGTTGATTATGTTTACTTTTTTTAATATGTAGTGCACTTGCTTTACTATTTTTTACAAGTAAGAGCTAATTAAAAGTAACGAGTCATTTCAAAAAGTAACTGTTGTGTTACTTTTAAATACCTCTTTCGGCCAGTCATATCTTCTGGATGTGCACAGAGCTGTATTGCAGTGTTTCTGTCACACATTAGCAGACATGTGGGTCAGCCTATTGATTGATCGATTGATTGGGTCGAGCCGAGGCTACATTAGTTAGATGGAGGAAGATGCTCTATGATGTGAATGATGCCACTCAATAATATATACAGGATAATGTTAATGTTAAGTTAGCTTAGTAAATGCTAGACATCAGTTCTGGAGTGAAACTACTTTTCACTACAAAAAACAGACTCAAATTTCAGTAACTATAAATATAAAAGTAATCAGTTACTAATTTGTTTCAGTCAAAAGCAAAAACTTAAGGCACTATTTCCAAACACTGATGGTTGTAGGAATTATGGCATGAAAATACTTTTACTACTCTTTAATAGTGGCACCTTACACTTTCACTCAAGAGGAGGTAGGCTACATCTGTAGCCACTCAGATCTCTGGAAGTTAAGAGTTTTAAAGTCCGGTTACGACAAGAACATAAATTGTTGTTTGGCTTTTGGACTTCGACACTCAAATACGTGGCCAATAGTTAAAGCAATAGCACACTGTCATTCAGATAAAAAACCTATTGTTGTCAAGGTTGCAAACATTTAGGTAGTCATTTTGTATCATTTCGCATATTTTGCCTTGGCAACACAGACTGAACAACAACAATGCATCATCAGGCAACATGTTTACACTGTGGCAATGACTTAAGCGTTGGGAGTTTATCATCCATGTCAAGTGTTGTATCAGTAATTTTCCTTTACAATTGCCTTGTTGTTTTCTTATCTTCTGCTCTAATGTCTTTATGAACTAGTTTGGTTTTTCATGTGTAGTCGGCTTTTGCCATATGGCACACTGTATATGCACCGTGACAATATTATAAAAGTAACCTTCTGCTACATATTAAAAAGGACACTGATTTATATGATCGATGATGCTTTCTGCCTAATTCGTGGAATTTTGTCTCATTAAAGCCGAGCCAGAGTGTCAGTACCAAGAGTCTTTAAACTGTAAGAGCAAACCTGAAAAATTATAAGAAACATGTAGCCACTGCATCCAAACTGTATTCGGAGAAGTGTGAAGCTCGGAAATGTACATTTATTGGGTTTGTCCATTTCATGCATTGAATTTTGGGTTCATAAAAATCTACAGTCCATAAGAGCCATTTGTCTGTTAGGTCACGACAGGTACTTTGTTCCCGGGTAATGTCATGCATTGCTGATGGTTCTGCAGAAACGTCTTTATTCCCATATGGCCCATAACACCATTCGTCTTGGGGGTTAAACAGACTGATGCACCAGTTCTTGTTGCCCTCGTCGACACTCTGCAATGGAAACCACGCTGGTCTATAAGGTCTGGTTAGTCCATTTTGGGTGAGGCTCCTTCCAGCTCCGATTACCAGTGGTGTAAGCACACTGGTGAGGAATGCGCGCAAGCATGTTACCACCTACTGTGCAGCTCATCTGTTTTCACCTGACAGGTTTGGGACGAGCCAGTGTATGTGTGCACAAGCACTCAGCTTTCTTCAGAACCTGATCGGCTATGAGCTGACGGACTGAGCCTGGAGAGCTTGACGTAATGTGCAGAGGTAGACGTTTGTCTGTTCATCTGTCTGAGCAATGTGAATAGAGTCATCGCACCTGCATGTTACTGAGTCACTCTATGCAACTGAGCGCATTGTGTGGAAAGAGCATTACCTTTATTTATGGGATTAAGGCAACGATTGATGCTTGATTTCCACGTCGATTTTTCTGACATGGGTGATGAGTTGAAAGTAAGATTTAAGACCTGAAGCCAAAGTCAGTCAGGCTGTCTGTAAGTGGGACATGAATACAGTCATCTCATTTGACATTTTGTGCGTGACTTTTCTGAAAAGAGTGTATCATGTTTGCCAATGGTATGAACAGGAAACATGCTTGTCTGTTTACAAAAAAAAAAAAAAAAGAAAAGAAAAAAACATGCCCATGAAAATTCAGGCACGGCCAGGGTAATATATATACACTTCACAAGTTTGCTTGCTTGCTTGCTGTCAGCATTTCCAGATTCCCATTCTTCAAGGATGACAAATTCAAAAGGAGAGGCCCCCACAGATCGAATCTGGGAACGCCAGGATAACACTGCTAGATTTCAAACATGACTCGGATTTAGACACCATGTGACTACAGTCAAGCTGGGCGCAATTCCCAAACTATTCTTTACATCTTCTTGCTTGTAGGATGTATAATGGCTGAAAAGGATTGGCAGTATGGTCACATCAAATTCCCTTTTTTTCCATAAAATACTGTCGCATGTCTGATGACTCAACCATCATATAAGTGTATTTCCCTATTTCCAATCGAAATGTTTAGTTTAATGTCAGCGTCCCTCCTAAACTATCATGATTTATAGACAGCTGGTGTGTCCCCACTTGCATTAAATGCAGCGCTGCTTAGAGATATTTGTCCAAACTAGCAATATTGAGAACTTCACAAATAGACTGCTGTGCTATGGAATCTGGACCATGCTACCTCTACCTTGAAGCGATATCGCCGACATTCATTTCATGGGGCCTTTAGAATTCAATTCAATTATACACAATATATAACAGAAGATTATACTGCAGCAACTGCAATCAGTGGAGATGGTTTCATATGTTTTCCATCAAGAATGACATTCATTCGTCCGCTGCGGTTTGTGAATGTTCTCTCGAAATGCGCTGTGTGCTGGGTTGAACAGACTGATCTGATGACTTCCACAGGCTGCTGTGCGCGAGCTCCCGGCTGCACAGATAAACCATGCAGAATGATTGTGGAAAACGACATGTGAGACATCGAGTCATGACCGAGTCGGTTCTCAGTGACTGACACGTAAGGACACAATAGGCCGCACTCCGAATGACATACGACTCCAGGTCAGACAAAAGTATGACAAGGACAGGACAGAGGAAGACACTGAACATACTAATATCCATCGAGGAATTAGTGGAAGACAGACACCAAGGGATAGAAGAGATAATCATTACAATATAAATGCCCTCTGTTATTATTACGCTCAGGTTTTCCAGCCTTTATAAGTAGGAGACGGAGTCCTGGCTGAGAGTCAGAGGCAAACAAAACAACTGAGCCTTTCCAGCACGCCTCCTTGTCAATTACACAGATGCTGTACAGGAAGCCTCTTTTTTGTCATAGGTTATGAAAATAAGCACCAGCATTCTTCTACTTGTTTGGACAAAAAAAAAGGGTAGACAGCTAATGAGGAAGACAGAGGATGGAGAGAAACAGAGGGACAGGATGAAGACTTGAGCAGTGAGAGGGAGATGCACGAGATTTGTGTCCCTAAAGACAGAACTTAAAAAAAAAAAAAAAAAAAAAAAAAAATCCAGCAGCAGAAACCCACACTGTACTCATCCAAAACACTTTCCGCTACTGCAGAAAAAAATATTTATAGCGAAGGAATTGTACTGGAGGACTTCCACATGCTATTCCATAAGAAACAGATTTCACATGCATCTGAGAATATCAACCAGAAAACCTTGTGTCCCATCGTGTCGACTGGACAGTGACTTTACATAAAAATTCATTACACAAAAATTATATTTGAAAAATGTACTCTGAATTATAAATACCACAGAATAAGTTACGACTACAACAGTGCAACATTTTTGTCAAATTTGGATCAATGTCCTGTCCTTTTGTACCTGTGAACATTAATCCCTGAAAATGGTATTCAAAAAGCAAATATTAGTAAATCCTCTACATTCAACAATAGGAAAACTGCCTTTTCATACAAAAAAACTATTCTAGTGCATACGTCCGGCATTTGTTGTTGCTTTTGTAAGAGAGTCTTTTTATTCAAGTATGTTACTATGTATTCATATGAAATCTGTGCACAGGCGGTCGATACGGTCATGCAAAATATTTGTTGATTAGGGCTTAAGTTAAATTTGAAAGTTACATTTTATGGCTTCAGAAGGGAGGTTAAATGATTAATTAAAGGGATCAAATGCAACTATAGAATAGGAAAAAAATAAAAAATATATATATATATAATATGAGAAGATAGAAATACTGGGAACATTTGGACGAACCAGAGTCTAATAAGGTTATTTTATGAGTGCCAAAAATGTTTGATTTTGATGAAATGTACCCGTCTGCACAATTGAGCCAGAAACCAGATGTACTAGGCGTACGTGTTTACATATGTATACAATTCAGTATGTTTGCATTTGAGTCAGAGGCACTTGGACGTCTGGTTCTCCCTCAGTCCATCAATGGGAACACACCTGCTTCAGATCTGCTCTTCGAGGAGAAAAAAATATATAAGAGGGCAACAACATTTGAAAGAACAAAGGACAAGAGGCAGAGTAGAAATGTCAGGCAGATGCAAGTGATGAAAAGTATAGGGAGGATATAAGGTAAACTTGAAATTGTGGTTCTTGTGTAATGGAAAAAGACTGGAGGATTTCTCCATTATATGTCAGAACCCATCAGTGAAGAAGAACAGAAAATGCTGAGGGATGAACATTGGCAAAAACATCATGGAAAAAAAAAAAGCGCAGGCAAGCTGAGTTAAAGAGGAAATAGCACAAAATGTAGGTGGATGAGTGAAACCTCTCAGTTAGTGAATAGAAAGGGTAAAAGGCAAGCAGGAAGAATTACATCTAAATTATTATTATAATTGCTATTATCATTATTAACTTAGAGAATTGTGTGAGGTGAATCTTTCGGCTCGTTTGTGCTCACACCTTTGCAAAAACCGGGTTGTTTTAGTCTTCAGTTTTCACTATCAAATTTCATATATGGAAACGTAAGATACTTTATCCGTCCTGGTTTGCCATTACAAACATAAAGTGACTGTTGAAATGCCTCTTAAAAATGACATTCCAAAAATAATCAATATTTGCCAAATAAAAACTGTCAAATTAATGCGATTTAAGCATAAATAATATGCATGCATCTATTTTGGAGTTCCCAGTTTAACCTTGCAGCACAATTATTTTTATATGATTAAAAAATATATATATATATCTCAATGTTAACTTCCACCGATTACACTTTTATTTATTCATCTTATCTGAACCAAGGGCAGCAAAGGCAGTTTATGAGGGTGAAGATGATGGTACACAAGGCTTATAAATATACAGTCATGCTTATTGAAATTGTTATGTAGTTTTCTACTGGCTGCAACTATGTCAAGTAAAGCCAAGCGTGGGGACAGGAGATGCCTGCATTTTATTTAAAAGGGCAAAATCCAGGCTAGGTGCAAGGAATGATGAATGACTCTCACATTTCTGAAGCTTGTTATTCCCGTTTCATTTAACTGAAATGATGGGTGTGAAGTCTGACTGAGCGCACTGTGGAAAGCATCAATCACTTCCACAAACGGTGCCTCACCTCACCTCCCATAAACCCCTGTCCTCTCAAACACAAACTTCCTAACCAATTCACCTCCACCCCAGACGATGGAAAAGAAGGATAGACAGATGGCGGCGTAGAGGGGAAAGAGGTGCTAAAGGAGGACTGCAGGCACAAAGATGTCTATTGTATTACTTCATTTCCTGTTCAGATCTTCCACGTTGCAGACATGGAATCTGATGAAATCCCTTTGAGTGCAGTCCCGTTATCACACCTTATTTCTGCTTCTTACTTTCCATCATTTAGCCAGACATTTGAAACCGACACCATGCTGTTTTGCTCAGGTTTCACTATCATTATTTACAAATCCGGAGCATATATTTCTTGAAGTAATTTTCGAGATCATTTGTAAATGTTGAATGTTCGAGAATATTTTCATGCACAGTGTTAGCGGCATATACGTTGTGCTGCAGTGTAATGCACGAGCACATTAACTGTGGTGGCAGAGAGCAGGACAACGCATTGATACTGATAGTAAAAACAGATCACAGCTGGCAGCCACTTCTTGGGACGGAAGATTGACTGTATGAATATGTGTGGAGATCACCGAGTTTCAAAACTTTAGAGTTTTGACTTTAGAGAAAAATAGATCTTTGTCCAACTGCTGTAGTATAGAATTTAAAATACAGTGGTGACATGTTGATTGAGAAGGCCAGGCCCGAGCTAGTAAATGAACAGATAAGTCATACTTTAATGAATTACTGTGTCACTCCAAGATGAAAGTGATTCAGGCTCCTTATTTTACATTTGTTTAGAAGTGCACAATCTGATGTGTTTTATCATGGAATTGCCAGTCCACAACATGACAATGAACTTTGCATACGCCCATAAAATCAACTTTGAATGAGGTGAACACACACACACTCATTAAAAGCTCTCAACAGGTTTACTCATCTTCACCTTGTTTCTCCAATTTTCTGCTGTTACATCCATCTCGGCTGTGTTATGCAAATGAGCAAAGACTAAATTTAACCTGAGCAATAGTGTGATATCCTGATGAGAAACAGCGAAATTAACATTGGAGGAAGTGGTTTTTGTTTACTAAAAGTCTGTTTGAGCTTTGTGCTCAGCCTGATAAGAATCTAAAACATTTACAACACTGGAGAGGATGGCTGTATTTTAATAGCGATTTAAAAACAAATATGTGGTCATCTTCCCAAAACAGATTGTTCAATTGGTTCTACCTTGAGAAACTTAAGATTTCCTGTTACTGACATTGTATTGGTATGTTTGTTGGCATCAATGTCAAATGGACTATCTATTGGTAGTGTTTCTAATTCTCTTTGGAGGGAAGGTTGAGTGAGGAATTGCGTGCAATAGAAGCCCTCAAATGTGGTGAGCTGAGTGAAGGCTCTTGACATATGCAAGCCTGCATGTGTGTGTGTGTGTGTGTGTGTGTGTGTGTGTGTGTGTGTGTGTGTGTGTGTGTGTGTGTGTGTGTGTGTGTGTGTGTGTGTGTGTGTGTGTGTGTGTGTGTGTGTGTGTGTGTGTGTGTGTGTGTGTGTCACAATTGGCAGCAAGTTGGGGTTATTCTGGCCTTGATTAGGCGTTTCTTTCCCATCCAGGGGTCGCTGAGTGAAGTGGTGAATTGCGCCGCCATCTCGATGGTGTAATTGGGGACACATGCAGCCTTAACCCCCCCCCCCCCCCCCCCCCACTCCATCCTTTCCTTCCTCCTTCCAGGTCAAAGCAACAGTAAGATCAAATGCTCTCCTCAGTGGAGCATTCCTCAATAAAACAACAAGTGAGCAAGAGAGAGACCGAGAAAGAGAGTAAGGAAGGAAATCGAAAGAGATGAGGTGCGACATGCAGAAAGGGGAGACAGATGAGACGTATGTGGAGACAGCGAGAGCATATGGAACATGTTTACAGCAATATCAGTGGGCCTTGATGTTATCGTGGTGCTTCATTTTTTGGATCAAAACTTCTCGTATTGCAGTGTTGTCTGTACGTTTTTTTCCTTTGTCTCCACTCATCACTTTTCAACACATTCAGGGGGTTTTACTTCATCAATTTCATAGGAATCATGATTTTCCTAGTCTCACAGTAAACTGTACACAATGTCTCTTTTTCTATACACTTCATGCAGTGTCCCTTTCAAGGCAATAAAGCTGTGATGGGCTAAGGTCTGGTTCATGCTAACATAAACAATCCTCCCTCTGCCTCAGCGGACACAGAGGGAAACAGAGGTTGAGGAATGGGCTGCGAGGCTACTGAACAACCGCTCATTTGTGATCCGCAGTGACAAATGTGGACACAAAAAGAGTTGAGATCAAAGCGACTGTAAAGGGTTATTTTCCAAGAGTGCAAACAGTTTATCATCAGTTTAGGACAAAGATGAAAGGATTTTCTTTTCCCCAGCTCTGTCCAAGTCTTTGATGATACAGTCGGAATTCATGCACAGAGTTCTGCAATGTCAGTGTGATTTCACAGGTTTTTTACTCATTTTATAGAAGGCATAAAAAAATGATGTGTGGCGAAAGACAAAATAAACTAAGGCTATTTGGCAGGCAGAACTGTTATGGTCACGTAGTGTTGCTGAAGCTATTCAGATGAGATAAAAGAAGACTGTCATAATTTAGCAATGAAGTTTTAAGCTCTGTATGATAAGGTAGCGTAATGCAGTATTACATCAATAAGTTCAAAGCTGCGTGTGTGTGTGTATATATATATATATATATATACATATATATGCATGTATTCTGCTTGTCAGTATGCACAGTATAGCTGCAGGCAGACATTAGAGACACTGGTGTGTGTCATGCTCCACATCTGGTCAATGGGATCTGTTAGCTGTGTCTCTGTGCCTACTGTTATGTAGCATGAAGCCTTTGAACTGAGCAACCACTTCTGACAATCACCAGACTCCAACACACCAGGTCAACTCCTGAGTTCAGGAAGAAGAAACTTTTTTTTTTTTTTTAAGTTTTTTCTATCAGTGTGTTCATGTTTTAAAGATGCTGTCCAACATGTTGGTTTTCCTTATACAATGTCACGCCAGGTGCACAGGAATATTTTTTCAAAAATATGTATTTGATATCAAACAAAGTTAGACAGTGAGACAGATACACAGTAATCCTACAATCAAATCATACAATAGTCAACAGTAAGCTTTAAAGACGAATATGACATCCCTATTTTGCATCAAAAACACCCGTGTCCCAGCTGCTGATTTTTTTGAATCATTTCTTAATGTGTATCGTCATCACATTGTACATAATGAACTTGAGAACTGAATTAAGGTCATTCACAATGGGGAACTGAAATTGCCACTTCTGGATGGTTTGTGGTAACTGTCAGCATGTTGAAAAACATTTATTGGTTCTATTAAGGGATGAGTACATAATTCGGTACTTTTATAGGTACAGACTTAATTCCATCAGTACTCCCGAATACCGATTCACTTAAAATCAAACGATACCATGTTTTGGTACCTAATTGCATTCTTGTGACGGAGGGAGTGAAAGAGTAGGCCATTTTCCAAGCTGGACTTGAACACAGTATTGTACGCACACAAGCGTAATGACGTCAGTAAGCTGCGTGTTCAGACAACGCTCGAGAGGCTCCGCTTTTCAAAACGCGATGCATGGATGTTGTTTTGATATAATAGGTGAAGGTCACATTTTGAGAAAATAAACATGTTAAATTGAAATTTTTTTTTTTTACATATTGTATTACCACATATACACACAAAAGTACCGAAAACTGGTACCATTGAGAACTGGTATAGATTTCCAGGTACCGGGTATCGGTACCATATTGTTTCAAATGTGAAAGGTACCCATCCCTAGTTCTATTTGCCTTCACTTGGTCAATCTTCTTGTGGCAGTAAAGGACAAAAAAAAAAACAACAACTTAATATGAAGTCAAAGCACACTTGAAAATCAGAGGCGAGGTGAAAAATTTTTGAAAAGTGCTGCACTTTTATGGCTTCACAGTTAAACCTTGTCCTTGGACAAATCATGATGGAAAATTACTGGGTCAATGTCATTGGTGATCAAATTAAAGTATAATTAAGTTTCAAACATCAAAGACTCCACCATGAAAGATCAATTGTTTGGTCGTGTCTGATTAGACAACGTTCTTTGATATCCGTTTGAAGCATTCAGTGATGGAGATGAACTTCAGTATCTCCAGGCCGAGGTTCGTCAGGGTCAAGGCATGTCAGCTGATGTGGAGCCTCCCTCCTGATGTGCTGAAGCACATGCTGGATCGCAACAAGCCGAAGCAGACACCGAGAAGTGCATGGAGACCGTTGCTGGTGGCTTTGGCACAGCTCCACTCAGCCTTGAGTGTGTCGGAGTGGCTGGAGCTCCAGTCCCACGGTCTGCTACACTATGCTTGGGACGATAATCAATAAATCAATGAACTTCACGATAAATGAAAATGAATTTGATCACTTTTGCCAGAAAACACTTATGCAGAGTGTTTGATTTCCTCGTCTCTCGCCTCCAAACAGGCTGGAGGACCAGAGGAGTCACTCTAGTGATCTAGAATCTGAATTTTATCTTATTATCTTCTCCTGTGGACAATTTTTTAAATGTTTAGTTTTACCTGCCATATGTATACTTTATGTTAATAATTATGGAGTTTAAAAGCCAGTTCTTACTTTCCTTTGTTCAGTTAACATTTTATCGCGTCATGTTAAATCTGCTCTAAACTTAGTTGAATGTAGATTTCAATATTTATGTTAAAAAAAAGTTTGATTGATATATATTTATGTCTTAAAGATGTTTCAATCCATCTGTTGTCTCAATTCAGTAATTGCTTATAGATTACCTTTTAAAATGTTGTGTTTTTCCTTTTTTCTGTCCTTTTTTTTGTCTGATCATCACTGTGCCAATATTCCTGTGAAGCATCTTAATTTGTACCAATCTGTATGAAAAAAAAAAGTGATATATAAACAACATTCCATTGATAAACTCAGCTACTTTTAAATACTTGACACATAACTGTTAATGGCATTATTAGCTTTAATGAACTTGTGCTACACTGTAAATGACTCTCCACGGCCCTGGAGTATGAAACTGATTTCTGCTTTTCATTTGGTAAAATGAAACATCCCACAGTGATCTTGCACTACAAGCCACATATTGGAACTGAACCCTGACAGTGATCAACTTCCAGTCGTCTGCACATTACACTGCTCAAAGCCCTCATACAAAGTACAGTGTTTGGAATAAACTATAAGATCCCTGTATTGTTTCCACATGTGAGGAGATAAAGCTGAAAAGAAATAAAGTGAAAGCTGAAACCAGTTTTCTTGTCACAGGCCGTCCCCACAGGTTGTTACGGGGCAGCATGTGTGCGATTGTGTATTTATTTTTGCATGAATGCGTTCACAAACACATAACCACCCAAAGCAGGTCCTATAAACCACGTTAAGGCAGTGAAATGACTGTGAAACAAGCACTGGCAAAGATACAAACACAGCAGGCTGCGTCACACACATTTCCTTCGGAGAGCAGATCTTTTCTTCCACCGCTTTCATTGCATGCACATACATAGCTATGCGCAGCAACACATGTATGTTAGAGTGCGCGCATGCACACACGCACACACGTGCATTGTCAGACCCCTGATTTAAATCACTTGCAGGCTCTGTGAGTTTTCTCCACAGAGTTTTCTTCTTTGTTTGACGTGATTTGAGCTTGAGCCCTTTTACATTCTTTCATTACTCTCCAGTCAACATACGAGCATGCCAGAGCGACTCTATGATCCACACTTCACTTACTTTGATTGTTTTTGGTAGAAATTACTGTTCTGGCTGGCACTCTCCCATTGGTGTAGCACGCCTGAGGCTCAGTAAGTGGGAGGTTTCAGTGCATGTGGTGGTCTTTTCCAAAGCATATCAATGTTTCCCGATGAAAACCTTTTTTAGATTTACATTTTTTTTTCTCCCCTGTTAACTAAATGGTCTCAAAGTTACAAATAGAAAATTGTTTGGGTTCAACTCACAAACAAGGTCCAGAAAAGAGCATTTTTACCACACATGACCAAATTTTGTGTCTGGGAAGGTCAGCCACTTTCTCATTACCCTGCCTCTGTACTGCCTTGACATTTTATCAGATTTTATCATATTTTAATAAAATGGATATGTAAGAAAACAAAACTCGTGCCCTGCGAGTTAGAGGCTTTTAATTAGAAATATAGCACTTCTTTAAACTTTCTCAGAAAATGTGATGACACTTATGGTTTTCACTGAAGCTCATTTAACGGTTTCATATTATCTCCTTTACACTTACAAATAATTCAGTAATAGTAATGTACATTTTTAGCAAATGTATCAGTTTTTCATTACGATTTATTTTTAAAAATGAAAAACAACAACAACAACCCAAATCCATCCAATATAAGGCTTTCCCATGTCTCCTGGTTTTGTTCATTTAAGTTCTCCGGCACCCCAAGACCTTTTTACAACCACAACACAACACCAATCGAGCCTGTATCAACTAACCTTTGCTCTCTGAGTATATGTCACATTTCGAAACGGTGACCAATGTGGATTGAGTATTTTTGGAGATCACGTAACCCAAACTCTCATAATAAGGCACCTTTACATGCCAAAAAAATATATCTTATGTTTAGTTTGAAATGAAATATCAGCCATATAATCCTCAAATATAAATCGAAATGTATCAATAATAGGTCGACATATAAAAAACCTGAATCACTACAATGGTAAAAAAAAAGCTCCGTGATGTCACTGCAGTAAAACAGAGTAACAACAGTATTTAACTCCTCATTAAGTTGGTGAGCGTAAATAAGGCGCCTGGAATCATGATGCTGCCCACCTGGACTGAGACTCCAATGTGTGTCAAAGTCACAACAAGGACAAGCTACTAAGTAGGAAGACCTTTGATACTCTGAGTTCACTTCCAGAACAGATGACTTAGCAGGAGACATAGGGGCACAATAGAAGTTACTGTACAGTCTGTGACCATCTGACCTTTCATTAGAAGTCGGGTGACAGCGGGACAAGACAGCTGTACTCAAATGAGAAATTGAACAGTCACTCAGACTCTGAATAGACCTTTGTTATAACTTCTGTTTACGAGAAAGAAGAGGGAAATTATGTTGATGATAATAGGGGAAGAAAATTACAAAAGAGAAAAAAAAAATTGAAGAAGTTAGATAAAGGGAGGGAAGATAAAACAGTCCCAAGTTTAACTTAGGAGGACTTGTGAACTGGACAGTGTTGGCAGACGACAAGAAGGCTCTCCAGAGTAACATTTAACCAGTTAGGATCTGAAGGATCTTTGCTGCCATAAATCCACTGGAATTCAGAGCGTGCCCGCTGCCTGGAAAACAAGGCTTGTGTTTTGCTTTGGCCCTGTCGTCTAATCACTTGCACATGAGTGGAGGAACAACAAAGCTGGAACAGCAGAGACAAAAAGACAGAAGAAGGGAAGCGCTGGGATGAGAGGAGGAGGAGGCCACTCCGGGCCAAAGCCTTTGATGCCCTCGCAGTCTTTGAAGCTTTCCAGCAGAAGGGGAAGACTAAGGAGACAACCAAAGCAGCAAGAAAACACAACAAGAACAGGTCCAAACAAGGAGTGGATTGTGTCGAAAGACAATATGGATAAAGATGAGGTATTAAAACAAAAAGGTGCTGTGATTGCATGTGATTATAGATACATCTGTCTTCAGTCAGAAGCTTGAATGTATGTGACGAGCCATGAAACCTCTACCTTTCCCCTGACACCTCATATTCTCACACTGTCCTCAAAATTCAATATTAGTAGTAATACCATTTAGTTGAAAAATAAAATTTATGAGTGATATTTAACTGTATCTCACAATAATACTGTAGTATTTTACATAAATTCTTATTTTGGAGTATGAATTAGTCGCTGAATGCAAGTAGATGTATGTATATAGAGCTTAATTAAACTGCTTTTAACGCCTTTGTTGATCGATTGCACAGCCCTGATGATCAACAACACTCGCTTTGTTGGTTGGTTGATGGATCTAAGGATGTATGAATGGATAGAGGACTATAAATGGATAATGCAGCCACTTTTTTAGCAATAACCAAAAGACAGTAAAGCTGGATTTCACCATGAGTTAAAACGAATAATTATTGTCAATATTAAATCTGACAATAATCCCCGAGCACAAGTTAAACACAGCAAACTATAAATCCAGCAGACCCCATGAGACCTTGTTCCTTTGCATAACATATTACTCTCGCTTTTTATTCTTGTTGAGCTTGTGCCATTTGTATCTCTCCCAAGGATAACACCACAGAAAATTAAAAAGAAATAAAATAAAACAAATAAACCCGAGGAAGTCAAAATGGGAACATTGTGGATCATGTCAACATAAATCTAAGTTTATTTCATCACATATTTAAAGAGAGGTTATCCTGTTGTGCCTGTGAGTCATTTTGTTTCAAGGCAATTCAACAATCTTTCATCAAGTTATCGAAAAATGTGCAACTTCAGCCAAGTTTTCTCTTCCTGATTGTTTTGCTTCAATATGACAGTGATGATGTATGCAATGTCGTTCATGACGTGAAGTAATTTGATTCAAAATATATCTCAAAAACAAGGCAGTGTTCATTCAGTGTGTGTTTTTTTGTTTCCTTTTGCTTGTTCCATTCAGGGTAAATCTGACAGTTGTGCAGCTGTACAAAGGAAGACGTGTTCACGGGAGCTCAGATGTGTTTTTAAAACCGACAGTTTAACTTACTGAATCAACTCTCCAAGGCAAACTACGAGACGGATTTCATGCGCCAGTGTGCAAACAACAGGAAACAACTGCTGCTTGCCACGCAGAGTGTTGAAAATGCTGCGTGCGTAATGTATATTCTTAAACAAGTATCGCTGCTGTGCAAAATAAGCTTGAAATACTGCAGTTCAAAGTTGGCAGCTGTGCTGGTAGGATGAAATGTAGCCATAATGTCTTAAATACATCTCCAAACTCCTTTACGCTTTACTTTACTTTTTTTCTATTTGCACGTCTGCTAAGCTTCTTTTCTCTTTTTTATTTTTATCATTATCCCTTTATTATGTTGGAAATTTCACTCGGCACTCGCGCAAATCATCACCTAAGCTTCAGATGAAGGAGGAAAAAAAATAATAAAAAAAAAGAAGTTCTTAAGATGTGAAAGTATAATTTATGACAGAAATCCAGCATAAAAGCAGGAGCTGTGGGTTATGAATTCTGCAGGGGAACGTGAAAAAAAAATAAAAAATCACATTCAGGAACATTCCAGAATTTCATCTCCTGCACACACGCAGACACATAAAATACCTCAAATATTCAGCCCAGGCTTTCCATTGCAAATGTACGCATGCATGCTATTACTTTTCATCATCTTTGGTGGTTATCTGTGGTGCCAAACCCCCGGACTCTATTGTTCGTTTTTATCTGTGCAGAACAAAACACAATTCCAACACTAATCCAGCAACTCGAGAGACAATTTTCCTGCTAAAATGAACCAAATCCTTAAAACAAAATGTTGGAACTCAACTCTTATACAAACTGATGGAAGGAAAACATGTTGAATACAAAAGGTTGCTTATTTTTTCACCGCCAATTAAATACCTACAGACATATTTTAAATAGTAAAAAGCCTTGCTGCTCAATCATCTGCTGTTGAAAGATGACATAACGCCGGCAAATAAGTAATATATAATTTACTACCAACGAGGAATAATAAGTGCCATTGTATGACATAACAAATTACGGGTGTGAGTGCCATTGCACATCAGTTTTTCTCTATTTCTGTAGCTGCATTAAGCCAAACTATGCCTTTAATGGCCGACTGAAACAAGAGTAGACGTCTCCGTGCCAATAAAAGTACAAGAAAGCCAAAGCTCACTGTTCTCACTGACCGTGGAAGGTAAATCTGACGTGCCCATTTCATATGATAAGGGGATTTCAAGGCAGCCGCTGAATAGGCATTGTGTTCCGCATGTTCCCCCAGTGTTGCCCAACCTAATGTTTATCTTCTGTCTTTCAACCGCATAGGAAACGCACTGTTCTGGTAATGTCAACCACCACCTCAATAACACAGAACAATTTCCTCATCCAGACCAAGAGGCCCAACAAGACCACTGGTCAGCGCACAGAAACGCCAGGCATAAAAATAATGATGCCGGACTTGCAGTATTAGTAACGATCAGGAGCAAAATGATGCAGAGTTTAGCGACGCGAACGTCTTCTGGCCGTGTAACTGGAAAGCAGTCAGTCTTGAATGTTGACCTGCTGACCTCCAGCAGTCTAAAGTCACCCTGTTTACAGTAATTAACTGACAAACCAGTAGGCATCAATGCATCATATTAACAGATTGTTGTGAAATGACACAATATTTGCCTGAAAAATCTGAAAAAAGAAATACATGAACTGGCCCCTCCCACCTGAAAGAGAAAACAATATTGGTGGTTTACAATGGGAATAATCCTCAATTTGAACAAATAAATAAATCCCGGAAACAGCAAAATGAATAATTAAACTTTCCTACTGAAATACATGGAATATAGTGGACAGATTAATAACCTTTGGGATGTATGCAAATGCACATAATGACCATGTTGCTAGTATTCAGTTTAAATTCATTTGTGGTTATTATAACACACATAAAGTGGGGAAAAAAAGCTCCATATGATAAAGTAAAAAAAATAAGCAGTTTGGTTACAACTGTTGTTGTGTTTTATTTTTTTAATAGCGACATGTTGGTCAGTCCCCAACCCTCCCATTGAGTTTTTTTTCTTTTTGAATCTAAAACTTTCAATACCATTGTTAACCTTTCGATTCATGTCACTAAAGAATCGCTTGTTTTCTGTACGGAAAGCATACAATAATGATGGAAAAACCGGCACATTATTGTAGCTGAACAACTCTTCTGTTAGAGCAAAAAACCAAGCTTACTTTCAGTCCAAAAAGCCTCACAAAACTTCAGACAGAAATTCCAGACTGGGTTTAAGTAATACAGCACAACCTCTGTATGCACGACAGTATGGGCAGTGGAAACCACAGTTACACATAATGATGGTGCTGCTGTAATCTACACCCAATTGTTTGCCCGCCCAAAACTCTCCAGTAACGTTAGAAGACCTGGACCATCTGAAGGCGAAGCACTGATCTCACTATTTATGTATCTTCGCCTGTGCCAGATGTGAGAAGGCCTTTAAAAAATGGTTCGGTCCCTATAAGATGTTAGGTAATATAGATTTGTGGCAGGCAAACACAGGTAGTTAAACCATAAAAATAGTCCATACAGTGGGAGAGTCTTGGACTGAGGAGCATATTGTGGGCTGTTAACATTGCTCAAAGGACATTTCAACCGTGCTCCATGCCGAGTATGCCCAGGACACTTCCTGGCGTTGCCGGCAGACATATTAAAATTCATACACATTTGTTTTTGTACGGTTTGTGAGTGTTTGTCTTTTTCATCTATTTCAGCACAGTCAATACCTCTTTACTATAGGCGCGCATAAACACTGTAAAGCTGTTTAAAACATTTTGGAAAAGTTTAGTTCTTATTTTCCATTTTCTTCTTATACACAGAGGTGTGACAGTGACATGCCCCGACTGCTGCTTCCAATAAGGACAGTCCCAGGTCTTAGTGCAGTGTCATAAAAAGAGGCCTACTAAACTTTTACAGGCTGACAACAGCCTGGCTTCCACTGCCAACCCAAAAGGTCCCAGTCATTTCTCTGTAACACTTGTAGTGAATGGTAACTTGACCATAGGGCCAGTGTGGTATTTTATTCTCCATCATTTACCTACACTGATTTTGTTTTGTCTTTTGAATCAACTATGGAAACATTTTTTAAATAAATTGTGATTTGCACTCCCACATCGAGTTTGCCTGTTATCTCCTCGCATCCGTAGATTTTCTATGGTTTACAATCAATAACTCTAAAATTGATAGTAGGACTGCATGTGACCTGAAGAACCTGCTGCCAGCGGTTGACCCTTTCGTAGAAACACCCACCAGAAAAAATAAAATCTATTTAGGCAACTTGTATTATATTATATTATTTTAGATTATGTGATTTGAAACGGGGCAAAAGTTTTTGATTTGTCTGGTTTTGAGGGAAAGAAGATTGTGAAAATAGAAAACCTATGTGATTTAATAGCAACACCCCCTCAAATCTTACACACCAGATGCGGTTGCTTCATTGTTGATGAAAAAAGCATAAATGGCTCAATTAAAACACTAATATCTTGGCAGGTGATTGCTATACAGGAAGTGTTTGACAATGTTATTCCATCAGTATGCATTAAGTGACATCAACCACCGGGGTTCAACTTTGAGACATGCGAGGAGGCACACATATTAGTTTGGATGCCACTGCTCTCGAGGGCTACTTTACACTTAAGCCTCTGTTGAGTGGTAGTAATGATTGAAAATGTGTCACTCCAGCCCAACTACTATAAAAAGCAAAAGGCATAATCGTCCGTTTGAGTGGCCCGACTCATGGAAAAGAACTGTCTTTCAAGTCACTGGGTAACAGATTTGGCATCGCTCTCCATCCGTCTGCCCAGACGAACAGACTGGCAACGGCGGGCAGCGCGGAGCCAGATCCGATTGCAGGGTTTATGCACGTTACTAACATTGTCATTATCCCCGCAGGCCTTCAGAAACACCGTGCCCTGGAATAACTGCAAATAATAAGCAGGAATAACTGAGGACGGCTGGTCATTCCTGTGGTGATTTATGAATGGTGGCTGACAGTGCGTGCTATCTACGGATGACTGTGGCACTGTATTTATAACTAAAAAATGTTCTACCTGATCAACACGTTGGCGGTCAGTATCTTTCTCTGTCTCTGGGGCAAACTCAGCGAAGCTCTTTGATGGGAGCTTTTCACATCATTTAGAGGAGCTTGTCACAAGGTCAGTGTTAGTCCAGGTTGAGCACTGCAGAGTGAATCATCTTGCTTTAATGGCCCGTTGAAAATGGGATCAGAGGATTGAGACGGAGAGGTCTCTAAACTGTAAGCCACATCTGGTGAGACCATAGGAGACAGTGAAGGGATGGTAGACAAGAAGGAAATAAAGAGAAAGAAAAGAGGGGAATGTAATGACTAATCTAACCAAAGCGTGTGTCGTGAACTACTTTCACCATCACGGCAGGAGTTGGACAAAGGCTGAAGCGGGGTAGGGCACAGGGTACAGAAACGTGAAATGAAAAAGCCAAAGAAAGCTCATAAAAACAGCGTGGATCGCTTTAATTTTCACACTTGCAGTGATTTTTACAAGCTGCTGTGGCAGCGCCGGGAAGGAGGTGAGTAAAAGGGGCAGGAGCGCTGCCCCAGGCACCTACGTCTGCTCTGATGTGATCACGGGTGGGTGAAGTTTATTCCTGAGTATAAAAAAAAATCATAATATATATATAAAAAAATCTTTTTAAAATCACGCAAAAGGAGCATACTGTAAAAGTGTAGGAGTCCCAAGTGCGAATCTTTTGATGACAGTACATCATCGCACAGTGTTAACTGAACTCCTCTGTTCATGTTATCTACTGACAGGACACGCTTTAGCAGTGAGCAGGCATCTGTGAGGTCAGTGTACTGGTGCTTGTAGCCGCGTGTGCGCTGCAGGAGGCGTGTGAAGGTAACCATGTTTTGTGTGTGGGAGCAGACAAGCTGTGTGGTATTGAAGGAGGTAGATTTTTGAGTTCAGAGGTCCATGTCGGCCTTCCTTGATGTGTAGCATTTAAATTGATAGCGCGTGCGTGCGTGCGTGTGTCCATCCCAGGTTGCTCTTTCGCATGTTTATAATGTTAATAGGTTTTTAAAAACGGCTGAGTACAAACTTCTCTCTCCCTACAAACCCATAATTCCATGCTCCTAAATTGAGATCAATGTCAGAGCAACATCAATGGACATCAGGCAGGTATTCACACTGTTAGTGTTCTTCTTTTGCATGACTGCATTTGTGCAGCTCCCTTTTCATGTGCAAGAGATAATTAAAGAATGAAGCCTTGAGGCAATTGGAAGCTAATAAACCTGTGTGTGTCTGTTGGTGGTGTGTGTCAATCTGAGGGCTCTTAGGTGGGAGGAAGACAAGACACTGATGTCAAACATTGATATGGTAACAGCTGGAAAGTTCACTTTACCGCCGCCCTCGGTACACTCACTCGTTCTGTCTCTCTTAACCTACTCCGCCTGAGGCGGTTGTTCTGGTTGGCATGTGGCTAATTTGGCTAAGGTCTACCGTCTGTCTGCTTTTCAGGGAGAGCGTGCTGCTCGTGTGCAGACATTTCCATGTGTATTTTTATTCTATTATCCCAGTTCCTTGTTCCAGAGGATCCCTGGGCTCTCTCAGAGAACGTTCTTCCTTAATATTAACTATTGAAGTCGGGTTCATACCAAGGCTTTATGGAGTTGGCAGCACGATACTTTGTGACCAGGCTCTCGTCCAAGATCCACGTAGATCCACATTTCTTTGTCGGTGAGCAGTGGGACGGGTCAGACATGATTAGTAAGATAAGTACGTCTTCAGCATGAGCTAACTTTGGATCTCCATTACGTCCATGTGTTGTTTTTGCTCTGAGCCTCCCGGTGAGCACCACAGGGAAACAACCGGGACGACAACAGACACCAAAAACATTGGTCACCCCATAGAAAAAGAGCGGTTTTATTTGACTTGTGTATAATAAAAACCCAAACACAAGCTAACTTTTCACAAATCTTGTCAATCTCACCTGTTATATTGAAATCCCATTTAGCACCATCTAGACATTTCCAGTGTCCTTTTGTTGACCAACGGGCCGGTCAGACAAGGGTCAATCAGACAGCTATTTACAGCTTTGTTGGGCTCTTACAAACTGTTCCCTGCTGCTGCTTTGAATGTGTTGTGAGGTGAAGGACTGTCTCATCTGCTCCTTCTTTAACCTATTACTATCTCGTGAGGGTTTTTTTTTCTCCACATATAGAATTTACAATCTAGATAGTAACAATTGCCTTTGGACTCTGCTATTTATTTCAACTCTTCCTTTGAGACTGACAGTTTAGATTATAAATCAACTTTACTTAATAGTAGATCAGAGTAAATAAAACAAGGTAATCCAATTTTGCATTACTTCTGCCATTATTCCGTCATCCACTACACCTCCTGTCATTTGCTGTAGTCCTCAGGAATATTGAGAAAATCTGAAAATCTGAAAAACGGTGCTCTTTTGAGGTCTGTACATTGGCTTCCTGTCCAGAAAAGCTACAAGTGGTTTGTCCTCAAAATGCCATTTTCTCTTATGATATGACCCACAGAGCCACCTCTGAAGTATTCTGGATAAAATCTGTTGTGTGGCCCCAAGACTTGCATGATGTTCAATGTTCAGGTTTGAATGGATTTGTAGTACTCTTGTGCTCTGCCTATGTTGTTTCCCTTTAGGAACCTTCATCACCATGATGAAAACTTAAGCTCCCTTAGTTGCATTTACCCTCATATGATCAAAGACACAGAATCAGTGTTGGAATCACTATATTATATGTTATTACTAAACAGCGGCTTGCAAAAGCTTTCATACCCTTGAACTTTTGTCACATAACAAGCACAAATCAACACTGAAAAACCCACCTATTTAGATGAACCTATCCTGTTTGAGTAGAGTTTCTCCACTACTTTAGAAAGAAGCAACCCGTAACTGTTCTCAAGTACCATTTACTGGTAATATGCAGAACCCCCGCAATGGACAAATACAAAATGGTAAAAAATGCAATCACAAACACATATATTCTCTCAGTTCATCTCTTTCTCCCAACATTTCTCTTGGCAAAGCATCTTGTTATTAATTGCTGATCAGGCCGTTCTGTTTATTCTAGACACAAGAGGAACGTACAAAAACAATATGGTGTTTCACATCTGGGAGGGCAAGTGTGTTTCATAATGAAAGAAAACAATAGGCCTTCTTTACCAGCACATATCACACAGACTGGGGAGAGCAGGATAGGGGACTGACACTGAATGGATTTTTTTGTGAAAGTCTCTCCTATCTAATTAGGTTAAGCTAATGTCTGGCTAATGGCTCATCAGATTCCAAGACGCTGGCCTATCGGCTTACTCCAACAGGACAATCACTTATTTAGACTCTGTGTCACTGGCCATCGCACATGCCTCAATTACATAGCTGAATATTCGGCTCAAGTGGAGAAATTGTCAAGATATTTCTGTTATTAAGCCAAACTGGAAATACAACAGCCTGAGATTTTTTTATCAAACGTGTCGTGCCCAAGTCTTCATTCACCGAAGACGTGGTAGACAGCCATTTGTTATACTCATAAAAGTTGGTGTCCCAAATGATTTCTTTACCAGTAGTCCGATTTTCTGGTTTATTAACAAAAGCAAGAAGCCACAAACAAACAGTTAAACAAAACTAGTAAATCTAACCTCAGACACAGTGAAGTGATTTCAGCACAGTAAATTTAGCCAAAGCACATTGGGAAGAGACATGCGTTGTCCCAGAGTTTGAGTTTTTTTTTTTTCCTGCTTCTTGTGTGCAAAGAACGAGCATATGGAACACTACAGTCCTACACATAGTAGAGGCCCCAGACAACTGAAGTAATCTTTGCGCCTGATAACAGCGTTCACTGTACTATGATGCCTCAATAATGTCTTAACTAAGTTTCAATAAATGGATTAAAAATTTCCGAACTAATAATTTGTCATTAACACTTTTTGAGAGGTTGAGAACCTAATACAAGATAGAGCTTATAATAACAATGGTAATAATATTTTTCATTCAATGGCATGTATCAAGACTTTTAAAACAATACTATACTTTAAAGGGGTCATATTATGCAAAATGTATGTCATATTAAGCTTGTTTCATTTTAAAAAAGTGTGTGCTCCAATGAGCGAATGAGAAATCAAACCCTGTATAATGTCACTGGGGGTTTCGCCAATCCCAATCAAGGTCAGCCCTCTCTTTTACCCTCCCACAATCAGGCAGCTCTGCTCTGGCACATGGCAACGCGAGAGGAAGTGCTTCCTCCTCTTCCCAGGATGGGCATGCTTGGGCGGAGACAGTCCAGCTCACAAAGACACAGCAGATTCTGAATGCAGCTTCTATGATCCAATATTCAAATGGCTGAAAATCCTTGATTTGAAAATTGAAAATTTGTTTGGGACAATAAACTTTGAATACAATGTTTTTGGTCCAATGGGACCCATGCCGAATTGTTGAAAAGCTCTACAATATGACCCCTTTAAAAGATTAAAACAACAGAAGAAAAAATAGAATAAACTATATTAATCTAATACTAATAATACAATTAGAGAGATGATGCCATTTAAACTCATCAACATTTCAAATTTTCTTCATGTCTTTCCATGGTAAGGCTTGAACTATTGATTTGTTTAGTAGTAAAGTACAATATAATTTTAGCACAAGTGCTTAAAATGTTGCTACAAGACATACAATTGTAATGAGTGGATAGACATCTGGCTTTTTTCCCAGACCTTGATCCAACACAAACATCATATAAAGATCTAATCGTCTAAAATACGCAGTACTGAAACTCTCCTGGGCCAGGAAAGGATATCCTCTAAAAGTATATATTTTCCATGTATTAGTCACAGCCTTAAAGTGTGTAGCAAACCTTTAAAGGTAGAATTAAATTTCTTAACATTGGAATGTGTATAAAATAAGTACTGTTGCAGCGCATAGAACATAGAAATCAGAACAAACTGGGTAGACTAAATTTAGTATTATACTATTTCACATGCTACACTATCTTCATTTTCAAACAAATCAATGTTAAATGAAATCTCTTTCAATAATGATGGGAGACAGGTAAACCAGTGAGGACATTCACTCATTTTTGTACACTAGAGTGTAAATGAATATGTATCATTCTATCAAACACACTAATGCTTACTCAAAGAAAGTCACACAAGACAAAGGGCCTATTGAATGCCGTGTGGTAACAGCCCTTCATAATAAAAGCAAGCTGGAGCAGACTGAAAGAGAAAGCATACAGCGAGCTCCAAAGTCTTCATGAAGCTGGACATTCGATAGCTGCTTGCAAGGCTGTTTGCATGGGACTGTGACATCGATACCTTCTAATAAAACGGCCAACTGCATCCATGCATATAGCCTGTCGAAAGGTCACTCCTAATAGGTCAATCTCGGACAGATGGGCACGGACAGAGAAGGTGGTGTCAGTGTGCCTGGAAGTCAATTACTAGGGAGCCACTCTGCGCCACTGGCAACACTCCGCTCTCACCGAATCCAATTTTACTCAATGAAAAATGATAAAGGTCAAATCCTAGCTGTGTGAATGCCATTAAAAACACCAGTCGCTTTTGACTATTTTGATGAAAAAAAGAAGCAACCGTAATGATGCTTGAAGTACCACAAGTCTATGTGATCATATACTGAGGTCTG
The DNA here is from genome assembly GCF_963383615.2 of Lipophrys pholis. Classification (NCBI taxonomy): domain Eukaryota; kingdom Metazoa; phylum Chordata; class Actinopteri; order Blenniiformes; family Blenniidae; genus Lipophrys; species Lipophrys pholis. Next base: position 19,888,447 of record NC_137640.1, on the reverse strand, counting down.
TGTCATACAGACAGAGGCAGACAGTTGTGTGTTGGTGTGTGGTTCGTGGTCATTTTTGTGCCATGCTGTATTTATCATCATTTTGGGGACTGCTCCTGGACCTACAGCTCAGGCAAATTACGCCCAGATTTGGGATCAGTTAACATGCACATAAACACAACCTGATGTACAGTATATCATGTTTGGAAAGGGTGTGTTTTACTCATCCGCATCCCTCTGCCAATTTCTGACAGGGGATATAGATCTATTAGGATGTATGAATGCTCAAGTGATCCTACTCCTGGAGTACGTCTGCAAAATTAGGAGTGATGCTGTCCAGATCCAAGAACCACACATTTAGCTGAAGAAGCAGTCCAGAAAGCTTTATCTGCTTCTACCTTAGGACGAGCATTTCTTACACTAAACAGCGTGTAATCTCTTTTGCATGTGTCAAGGAAGAAATTATATTCTGGAAAGAAAATACTGGAAACGCTTCCAGAAAACTAGCAAAAAAAGAAATGTTCTTTTTGAGCTTGTGCATGTTACAAGTTTGTTCTGCAGGACCAAGGAGATAACAGAACAGGTGGAGGACTGAGGTAACCGTGCAACACAGGTCAAGGGCCAAACCCAAACACACATGATCTATGTTATTTACTTTGGCTGACCGCACCACAGGATACTCTCCTCTTGTCATTTCCTCCCACTGCCACTCTTTATCTTACCAGAGCAAGAATGAGTGATGTGTCAGGAGGAGCAGGGGAGAACCAAGTCTTGGTTCAGGTGAAGCTTTGGGCTTGAGTGACCAGCCTTATGACAAGTTATATGACTAAAAAGTCTGTGCAGATGTGAAGGGGTGTGAGACGAGGAGATAGAAAGAAAAGAAGACAAGAATGATGAAAGTGAACGGAGTGAAAACAGAGAGAAGAAGAGGGAGAACACTTGGAAAATGCACTCTAATTTCTGCAGGGAACCGTTGCTCATTTTGGAGAGAATTAGTTTTATAGGATAAAGCCAGAGAACGCCTACGTAGGCCAAGGTTTCCCAATAAAAACACGAGGCCACATTAGGACAGATCCAAACATATGCTTCAAAGTCACTTTAATAATCCTTCCTTATTATTCTCTCTCTTGCTCTGTCACCATCATCACAAATTTATCCTTTGGACTACTTTCCATTCATAAGGTATACTTAGTCACAATACATACTCCTGATCTTGAGCAGCGTTATAAACAGAGCTGCACGCAATTTTCATATTACCGACGTACTAGTACTGTTCGTGTGTGTGTGTGTGTGTGTGTGTGTGTGTGTGTGTGTGTGTGTGTGTGTGTGTGTGTGTGTGTGTGTGTGTGTGTGTGTGTGTGTGTGTGTGTGTGTGTGTGTTGTATTATCAAAAACACCATGAATACAGAGTCGTGTCAGTGAGACCTAAACCAGTCTGTTCATAAAGAACAAAAAAAACATATGGTGGGAAATCCAGTAACAAACTTTTATTGAGTCGCTCTAACTGTACAAAGAGTAACTGACCCCGCATGCTTGATAAATGCCAAAACACCACGTTGCCATAATTATTACCGGCTGCCAGCACCTTAAAGTACCTTGAAGAAAAAAAGGCATGCATCGAAACATAATGTAAGAACCCATTAAATCGTGATACGGGTTCAAGCGTAGGCCACTCACGGCGTCATTTCGATTGGACAAAAGTTGATGCGGAAATTACCGTAGGTCTTTTCTCTGCAGCTGGCTATGGTCAACAAGCATCTGGCAGCAAGGAGGAAGAAAACACAAGCCCTCAGAGCATTTCAGCACAGAAATTAAGCTCAATTCATTAAAGGTTAATCATCACCGGATTTCTGTCCTGCCAGCCTGTGAGGACTGAGGAAAAGCAGGCAAATCAACAGCCAACAAAGAGGGACAGAGATGTTGACCAAGAGGGATTTAAGCAGAGGCAACAACAAAAAAAAAGTCAAGAGCACAAAACAGGTTGCTTCCCTTAAAAGCATTAGCTTCAGGTACTATTTGCATTTGTGTGTAATCTTGAGTTTCTGAACGATGTATAGCTGGATTTCCGAAGCCGTGGCCGCGATAGTCCTTCTCTCCTTGTTAGGAGTGCTTCAGTCTGGGTTATAATGCAGAGGTAATGATGAAAAAAACCTTTGTCCAATAAAATGTATAGAAGTATTACCTGTAGGATCTATGAAATACACGCTGCCTGGTTTAAAGTTAGTTGAGTGAGTCAAGCTTATTTTAATATTTGTCTTAATTACATTTAATGAATTATTTTTTACTTGAATAATTCTCCATTTTTGAAAAAGACTAACCAAAAAAAGATATGTTTTGTTCTTCAAAAATGTTTTTTTTTTTTTTTTTCTGTCATGATTTGTACTTCAAAGTCATGTTACACACAGTAATGTTCGCCGTCCAACTCTGAGTGAAAACCAGGAACAAAGACTTCCAGACTAAGAACAAGCAGAGGAGATAAAGACGTTTCAAAGCTTTCATCTGCTTGTTCTGTTATCTGCTCGTCATATCACAGCCCAGAGCAGCAGGACAGCTTCAAGCACACACAGAGCTCTTCTTCTTCTCTGGCCTGCATGCACACAGCATACCTGACATTCCTCTGTGCGTGTGTGTGTGTGTGTGTGTGTGTGTGTGTGTGTGTGTGTGTGTGTGTGTGTGTGTGTGTGTGTGTGTGTGTGTGTGTGTGTGGTAATGTCTACCGTTTTGTACGTGGGTGAAATAGATGAGAAGACTAGAGTTGGAAAGCATACTAATGATACACAAAGATAGTCTCAGTCTAAGTTAATATCTCCAGAAAATATACATTTTTAGAGATGAAAAAAAAAAAAAAAAAAAGACCAAACAATACTGTAGATTTCAAAACACAATTTTAACTATCAGATAGTGTTGTTGCGAGTAATTACTGTGAAAACGTGAAGCTATGATAAAAGTTGGGAAAGATGTGGAAGTATGCCACCGTGTATGTTTACATTTGTGCGAAAGGCTGAGAAGGATACGCACAGACTTGTCTGTCATGCCTCTAAAATGGCACCTCGGGGTCGGATACGATTTCTCTTACACGCATGCACACACCTTTGATTTACTGCTCTGAGACAGATTTTACAGATTACACGGGCAATATCCAAATCCCCCCCTAACGCTTTCAAACGGGAAGAACTCAGCAAGCGAGAGGTAAAGACAATGTCACAACACCCAAAACCAAACATAAGGAAATTACAAGTCCCTGAGATGCACCGAGCGAGGAACACCTTGCAGCTGTTCTAATGGAGACTGTTGGGCTCTACAGGACACAGTCACGTTAGCTATCAGTTAACTTTGTATATTAATGAAAAGCAGAGCTTCACCAAGTCAATGACCGTCGATAAAACTGCTTCGTGACACCTGAGGAAAGAAAATGAATCGTCTATAGAATAACTTACTGGTAACAGCAAAATAGGTGTAATGACAATGTATGGCAGAGCAAAAGAAAAGCAGTAAAGTGTCATTATTTCAAGTCTCTACTGTAAAAAAATAAAAAGAAAAAGGGGTTTTGTGTCTGAGTGTAGAAGCTTGTAAGTGTCTGTTGTTGCTGTTCTTTCCAGCCAACAACTTCCTCTGTCTTGAAAAGGAGAGTGCAGGTAAGCACAAAACAAGAAGGCCAGGTTTACGTCCTGGTATTCCAGCTCTCGTCCCCTACCGACGATCCATGTAGAGGAAAGAGTGTGGAGAAACACAACAAAGCTGGAAAAGGAAGAGCGAGGCCTGCAACGATGGAAAAGAAAGACTGGCGGAGACAAATGGTTGTGTTTTCACTAAGAGCAGAGCTTTTCCAGACAACTTCTTTTTTTTTTTGCAAAAGCAGTGTAAGGTATCCCGCTGCATAATCCCCTAGTGGTGACAGACACAGAAGGATGGAGGGAGTGAGGGATGGAGGTTACGTGTTAGAGTGAAGCTGTATGTGCGTGAGTCCACATGGCTGTGGTAACAGTGTGTTTCTACTGTATGTCGATACATTTACAGTGTGTGTGTGCGTGTGCGATTTGACAAGATGTCTATTGTCCCATGAGAGCAAATTAGTCTTATTCAGCATCAGACTTCTCTCCCTCTCGCCTCATTACACTGTAAAACCCATTTACACTCATTTTGCATTGTAAATTCTTCTGGGTGACCTTCAACTCGTACAGCTGTACAAATACTTAATTCCAATCACTTGTGACTATAAGCTGATTAAGGGTTTTTGTAGAGTTTGAACATGCGAAGACATCTGAGCTAACCTGACAGAGTTGTGATTTACCACGGAATCCCTAAGACAGTTTATCTTTAACACAAGCACATAGTCTCGTATCACAGTCTCTTTTTAACCACCTGGGACTTCTGACTCTGAGGGGACTGGGAGAGGTAACCACCTTGAAAAAGTGTCATCGGGTTATCTGAGATCAGAAAAGCAAAAATGTAAAAGACTTCCTTCTTTTGGTGTCTGCTGTCAGGAGCCTGAGGCATCTCATCCCTTCTGTGAGAGCTGATGACATTTTCCTAACCTTTCCTGAGAGCTGGCTGAAGGACATGGGTAACAGCTACAGGTGACTCGCATGTGGATACGTTTGCAAATTCACATTTGTCTTTTTCTTCCTAATTCATTCATGTCGGCAACAAAATCGGAGACGTTATCATGAAACTGAATGTTCGCTGTGACTTTAAAACATAATAATGAATAAAAAGGTCAAACTTGTATTGGTTAGATTTATGGCCTAGTTATTACAAAACCCAAGGAGCCACACACCAGGTTAAATAAACACAGGCAAATGAAGCATGTAAACTTGGGAGAACCCATGTTAGGATTATGATTACCAGAGGGATATATGCCGTGTCGACTCTCCAGAGAAACTCTTGCATAACGTCAGTGCAGAAAGTCACAAACAAATGAGAAGACAGTGAAGTTTCACTGAAAGAAAGCACCGTCTTTTGAGGTGCCATGCAATGGACTCCACGTCTGATCAGCGTTTTGCATTTAGCCTTATTTGGTGAGTCAATTTGAGCAGGCAGCCACCTTGAATGAAAGCACTGGTGAATACGTCAAGACTTTGTTTATATCTTACGACACCCTCTCATCCTACAGTAAATCAACAAGAACCCCGACAACAGGGGTGACGGCAGCAGAGATGGAACGGTAAACTTGTTGGAGCCGGCGCAGTCTTTCAACATAACGACACAAAAGGACAAATGGAGATTCAGCAAACAAGAAGACCAAAGACATTTGTGAGGTTGGCCAAGTCAATTTACCAACACCATTGATTGCTGTTGAAGGTAGCCTGAAGGGTGTAGTTGTAGGTCTCGTAAAGCAATGTTTTTAAAGTATTGGAAGGTACGGAGGAAATGTTATTTTTTTCTTTTTTAGTCTTCTGAGGTTTCGAGGTAATGGGATCATGGTTTGCACACTGATATTCCATCTGGGCGTCTGTACTGATCTCTATGTGTGTTTGCCAACCTATTGGCAGCGTCTGTGTCTGTGACTGAGGTTTACCCAACAGGTGGTCTGGTGACACAAAGCTTAAAAGAAATAGTGTATTTTATTTTAAAAAAAACATGCAAACAATCTGAATGTTAAGACTGATTTGATGCAAAACGGATACTGAAATATTTGTCCCCAATTAACATAAAGAAAAAAGCTAATTGCATTCATTTTGCATTTAGCAAGAAAATGAAAAATCAAAATACTGCTGCATCTATTCAAAAAAGGGGTTACATGGTGACAGCTTAGATGTGAATTGAACATCAATGGCAGGAGCCTTAAAAAACAAAAAACAAAAACTAACCATTCATCTCTGACACATCTCTCACAGTACGTGAAGTAAACTATCAGAATACAATCCTGACCTCCAGTGAGAGGGTTTTTTTTCTGAATGGGATGAGAAGTTGTACAGGAGGGTGACATTAATCACTGACAGGAGCTGCGAGGTCAGCAGCAGTTCACCGTCCGAGGCCAGGGAAAGGACAAGAGATAAAGGGGTGGAGCGGGGGGCATGAGGCAGAGTGGATTAGAGTGGGAAGAAGACGCAAAGAGAAAGCTCGAATATCAGAAGAAACGCAAGTAATGTAACTTGTCAAGGTGCGTAAACTGGCTTTGGACTTCTAAGCAGTCCAATTACACACTAATAATGAAATAAGTAGATCCAAACCTTGTTGGTTCACATCCTTTTGAAGCCTTGTCCCTCCCTTATTTACTCATTAGTTACTTCCCTCCCTTCTTTATATATAATTTCCAGACATTACACATATACCCTGGGTGCAATGGAGTGCAACATTACCAAGAGTCTGATTTACTTTACCACCTTCTCACAAAATTTTCAAACTATTCATGTCAACACACACAGAGTAGTGAAGGAGGTCTGCACTCACTGGTTGTTGTTTTTTTTTTGTTTTTTTTACAAATTATCTCCAACAGAGACTTAATTATGTTATTTAATCCCTAAAGTTCCTTTTTGTTGAGGTGAAACTATGCATGGTTGTTAACGAAACTTACTGTATTATGCGTTCCATATTTTTCAGATGCAAATTTTTAGAAAGAGAAAACAGGTTTTACTCCCTACCACTTCTCACGTCGTTAAATATGAGAGCAGAGCAGAGTTTGATTTGAGGTGTTTGCACAACAAAGGCCACTTGGGAGAAGTCACAGACTTGTAGGGTTTATGTGCAGCTGCCATCTTGTTTTACTGTAGAATGAAGGCAGATCTCCCCATCCGGAGCTTTCCTTAAAGTTTGCGTGAATTAAAATGAGTGTGTGCCTCAGCAACGCTCCCCTGTGAGTGTGACTGGATCAGTGACCATCGCGAGACGCCATGAGGCCGAAAACGAGCAGGCTATAAAATAAAATGCAACACAGGGAATTCTCTGTTCAGTCTGAAAAATGACGGGGATAAATGTGAGTGGATACTGACGAATAGGCTCACATACACATGCACACGGGCCTCGATACTTCTCCACCCTGGGTTGTATCATATTACAATCTGAGCAGCCGCGTTTGTAAATGTACAAATCCTAAGACATTTGAAAGAAATGAAAGAATACCCTACGTTCATCAAACGGTCCAGATCGCTCTCTGCTCACTGAAACTGTGAGCTGAGGGGGTTTGAGTAGAGGAAGACGTTCATAAATAATCTTTAGTGAGTGAGAGAGTGCAGAGTTGAGTCTGGGAAACGTTTAACAAACTCAAGGAGAAAAAAGGCAAATATTTTAAGTGTAAAACTGAATAATCCAACTCAAATATCTCCAGTTTTGTCATTTCTGCAGAAAACTAGACAGCAAGAAAACATATAGTAAATAAAACATACAATAGGTGCCTCATTAAAAGCATACATTAAGATAAAAATACAGTATATAACAATGATACAGCGGTGAGCACTGTCAACTCCCCGTGTGTGTGTACGCGTGCATGTGTGTGTGTGTGTGTGTGTGTGCGTGTGTGCGGTTGTGTGTGTAGTGTAAAACTGAAATCCCAAAAACTTTACAAAAACTTGAAAGATAACATTTCAGATGTCAAAATGTGTGACTCAAATTTCTAACCTCACATTGCCTTATTGTGAAATATATGGCAAGTGACAGCCCCTCTGAAATGATTAGCGCTGTAGAAACGGAACCATTTTCCAATCCAAAGTTAGACAGGGTTATAAAATGTCAATAATTCTCATTTTACTTTTAATGAAATTTAAGCGGTTCTGAAAGTACAAACAAACCCCCCCCAAAAAAACACTTTTCAATGGCACAATGAATAACGGTAATGTAAATAACTGCATAGAAGAAGTTAATCCATCAGATATATTTATTTATCAATATACCAAGATACAAAATAAGAGAAGTACCGGCCCCGTGTCTTCAGGTCCCAAGACATGATGAATGGCTGTGACAGATGCTCGCTTAAAAAATAAAGGAGTAAAAGTGAAGGACACCATGTTTGATCTGGACTGAATTACAGGGGGATCGCGGGGGTGAGGGTGAAGGGAGGAGGTGCAGGCCAGTTGACCCTGCCTCAGGCTGGGAGCTGAATATGACGAGGGGAGCAGAGCCCTGGAGAGGAGAATCTGGACGGCTACAGTATGCAAAGGCAGTAAAAGAGCCATAAAACGGGGTTGAACAGAGGGGACGCAGAGCGGTCTGGGAAAACACGCCCCAACACACTCAGCATCATCCCTCACCTTCTTCACCGCTTGCTCATTCGTTCGTCCACATTCCTCCCGTCTCACTCGCCGTGTCTGTCTCAGTCTTTTCTCAAACCACCAAATCCATCATCATCCCATCCCCCGGTTCCCAAACTCTCATCGTACTCATTTACACCCATTCCTTCTGTTCTGCCATGCCAGAGGCCATATTACCGTTTCCTTTACAGCCGCTTAGATTAAATGCTTCCAGGCATATTTTTTTCAAACGTTGACTCAATGAGCAGTTCCCATACGACGTTTTCTGATCGACTGCTGCCAGTTACAACACAGCGGACCCAGACTAGAACTATCAAAATGATAGCAGGTGTTGGGAAGTCATTCTTCAGTACGCTGCAATGCTAAATGGATTCTCGTTGGAAACTTGGGAGCGGAACATGGATAGAAGTGTGAAGCAAAGTGCAGATATCTTCTGTTTGAACCGGCCAACTTCCTTTAATATGCTCATTAGGCCTATTTCCGTGATGATGGTTAAAAGTTTAAATGTACTCTTTGCATCTGGAACCTTTATATTGTTTACATAGTTTGATTTCTTGCCATGGACTAACTCTGGCTTTTATTACAATTTAGTTTTTCCATTAGTTGTTCCACGATGGATTGATAAATGGATTTAAACGCTGCTCCAGTCTTGACTGGATGAGTCAAACATTCAGTGGTTTTAATTAGATGCAGTTCGTTTTTCTTTTACAATCGATGAAAACCAGAAACGCTTTGTTTTGTAGACTGCTGGCTGGATAAAAGGAGCTTTTTCATTATTTTGGAAAACTCCTATTTTGTGTCAAAGCCAAACACACCAATTGATTATTTATACAAACAATTGCTCCAACAATGACAGCGTTTCACACATGTCCAGTGAAGCTGCACCATGTCTTTTTCTTTATTTTATTTTTTTTTTGGGGGGGGGGGGCTTGTTAAAGCTTGCTGCAGCAAATCCTGACCTCTCTGTTGCCCTGCTCACTCAGCCATCATTATAGGTGCCCTTCCTCTCTCTCCTTACATCAATCTCTCTGTCCTTCCTCCCCCCCCCTTCCTACATCCCTTCTTCCCACATGTAGATCGAGAGACTGATAAATGCTGCTACTCCATTATCCCTGACAGCCCTTTCTCCCTTTCTTTCTTTTCATCCCTCCCTCTTGCATGCCTTTCCCGCGCATCCTTGGCCTCCGTTCTTTAGGCCCACGCTGATTACCCATAATCCCCCCCCCCCCCCCCCCCCCCCCGCCCTCCAGATGATGAGTGGGCCGTGTTCAGCCTCGCGCTGTCTTAATTTTATGTTGATGAATGGCGATTTGACATCACATCGAGATAAGCAGGTAAAAGTATTTCAGGGGAGGTGGAGAGAACCTCACTCAGGTCCGCCTGGCTTTCACTGACAGTTCTTGGATCACAGCATTGTCCTGAATATCCTGAAATATGTGTGTGGATTTAGCAGGTTTCACTTTATTAAAATGTTGTGTTAGAGTGTATTATCCCAGGAGCCTTTCCTTTCCATATGACTTATTAAACTACCTGAACTTAATCTTATTGTGATTTCCTGTTGCGGGTCCGACTCAACACTGACGACGTCACTTTCTCATGACATTATATTACACAGCCGATATTACAGGATCCCACATCTTTAATAAACATTTACGATTCACTATGACTGCCTATAGGAAATCAGGCATCAAAGATATGGACCTGGAAAAAGTGTGCAGCTGCACCTTCAATGAGGCCATTTTTACCAGTCACAACTGACTTTCCAGCAGAGCAATAAATTAATACAGGCTTATTTTCAGAAAGATACCAGCTTTGCAATAAAAAAAGAAGGGTAGTGCGACATAAAGCTAAATTGAAATGTCAGCCCTTACCGATTCCATACACTTCTTTTAAAAAAAAAAAGAAAGAAAAATCACTTTACTAAGCCTTTTTAAAGCTTTCAATGACTGTGAATACATGCCAAACACTTGACCAACTCCACAAGCAAGAAAAAGTATTTGTTTTTGAGTTAAAGTGGCAGTGATTAGAGAGAAAAAACAAGAGGTGAGAGGACTGCTTTGAGCTTGAATATGTTTCATAAACAAAGCACACCAAACCCAAACATGCCAGTGTCATCAAAAACGATGTGCAGTTTAAAGAACAGTGGGTCCTCCAGGTGATAGTGTGGCCTCCACAGTTTCAACAAGGCCGGAGGATCGTAAACAGGGGACCATGCTCGATGTATTACAACGGGGTTGTATTTTCTGACAAACTACAACTTTAACATGGGATTCTAATGAACTTAGCAGTAATAGTGGTATGACATAAAGACAAAATAAAAAAAGGTTTACACAGGTTTTCAACCCCCAGTTGTGAGATGGATGCAAAAACCTAAAACATGCCCTTTTAGTGTGGAGGGATCCTAAAGAGGCGAGACTCTCAGGTCATTTATGTCCACATCCCACTTAACACTCACACGGCAACTCCCACCAGCCTCAACTGGCCTTGACTGAGACGCGGCGTGTTCGGCTCTCGGTTTCTTCTCCTGCCACCTGCTTGAGGAATGTTCCTGGTGTGCAGCTGTGAATGTACGCAGCTCCCTCAATGTCCAGCAGCAGCTCACGTTGGCTTGTTGAGAACTTTAATTGATTGCTATACGGACTCCGGCCCGGCTGACTAAAAACTCATTAGTCCCCGAGCAACACCGGCCCGTGACCTGACAGGGTCACACAATATCAGCTTACCTGTTTTAGCCGCCGATGACAGAACAAAGAGAAAAATACTCAATGCATCATTTTAGTCCTCTGAGAATGTGCTGAATATTGCAGTGTTTTATTCTGGTTCAGAGTATGAGATTGGTTTTGCCATCGCTGATTATTATCATCATCATCATCATCATCATCATCATCATCATTATTGTGTAACATGTAAATACATGACAAAGAAAATGCATCCTATCTGCAGAAAGTCATCATGTTACATCCAGCTAGAAAAAGAGAAGATAAACATTGCAAACAATCATAAATGCAGCTCTTATGTTGCCATGTCCACAGTTCAAAAACAGCATAAACACCATCAAACTCAAGTAAGAACACTTGAGATATTTTACATGTATATAGAGTTATAAAGCCTCAGAGACCACAGCTCTTAATCTCAGTATAGTTAATGTTGATTTAAGTTCACTTTGCAGGATGTTCCATTTTAAAAATTGGGGAGCAGATGTCTTCTGCTACATTTAATAAAAACATGAAAATATAAACCAAACATTTTTAACCTTTCAGCTAAAAATGTGAGGATGACGTGTGTGAATGAGAGTGAATTTCAGTTCCTCTCTCTTCCACCGCCACTCGAAGTCAGCTCACCTTGTCTCCTCACTACTGATTGGATGCAGACATGCATGCACTCTCACTTTTACTCCATGGCAATAAATAAAAGATACTGTTTGATAGAAACGCATAAAACGGTTTGGCAAAACGTTTGCCTTCAAACCCAACATAATAGCCCCGGCTACGGCGTACTGACGTCAAGCAAATACGGACAGCAGTATTGACATTTCACTCGTTCCTCCGATGCAAGTCCGACTAGTGTGAATGATTAAGTGGTGAAGTACTGTATCTGCACTAACCCTAACTCTGCTAAATGGCACTGCGTGAGAACGAGGCAACTGTCGAGGCATGTGGGTCACATATGAGGCAAGTCAGCAATGTGTGTGCGTGTGTGTGTGTGTGTGTGTTTCAACCTATTTGTATGAAGAGCGCTGCGTTTCATTTTCAAGCTCTATTCCTAAGCCATCGTGTTTTCAGCACTTAAAATCCGACATGCTAACTAGATACTCCGATTTCTACTCTCCGTGCCAACAGGCGGTTCCAAAGAAGGACCAGCCCGCTGCTAGATTTAGACTCATTAATGGCAGCTGTTACGTGCACCATCAACCAGGAGAGAGACTTGGTGTCAACGAAGGACACAAACTTGGGGCTTCCCTAAGTTTGCATTGTCGCACTGTACTTGCATGGATCGGAATTTCCATTCACGTATTATACATTTATCAGAGGTTTACTAATGCGTGTGCGTGTGAGTTGGTCAGTCGAGAACGTATTTTGGACTTTTGACTCTTCATTCAGTGTTTTTCTTTTTTTTGCTCTTGGCTTGCCGATTTTTAGAGCTATGATTCAGTGTTGGGCGGGCAGTGGTTTAGATCAGGACATTTTAACTACCTTGGAAAACAAGCGGATCAGTTAAAAAAAGAAGAAAAAAAAATAATAATTGCCTCTTGGCCTGGTGGTTTCTGGTCCTGGGGCTTCAAGTAAGGTGGTGGTGTGGAGAAGTAACTGCGCAGTGCGTAGAGGGACGGCGGGCATGAATGAGCACTTTGTGGGGTTCACAAGTTAGTAATGACATGCAAATACAAGGTCTAGGCCACAAAATGAGAAAACAAATATCCTCCATTTGCACTCCTGCTACTTTAGCTGTCTGTCAATGTAAGTTTGTTCTGTTCCTTTAAGGCATCATTGGGGGTGGCAGAAGGCATGCACAATGACACTATTAATGCAAGTCATTTTTCACGTGATTTGTTTTGATCAAATAAGGGAGCATTTAAATATCATACAAATGTGAACTGTTGAAACTTGTTGTTTTTTTATGTCCACTATATTCTAATGTATGTCATTCCTGGAAAATCAGTAGTACTAACAATCATAGTTTCAGCCAGTCTGTCTGGTATTTTATTAATATTTCTGCAGCAGACTAACAAGTTTGGGTTTACTTTCAGGACATGTTTGCTGACAGATAGCGGTTGCACGTTTGTTTTTATGGGGCTTCTGTTGTACAACCGAGCACGTTTGTGACCAACAGCCAGGAGGCCTCCGAAGAAGCAAGGAGGCGGGAGGAGACAGATGACACCCCTGTCAACGCGAGCGCCACCAACGCCATGAAAACATACAGGCGACTGCCATCCTCCCACAATCTATCCAACGTTCACTGTCGAACATGTGTGCTGTTCGGTGCCACTCTGTCCAACTGCCAATGAAAATAATCGAAGAGAAAAAAGAAGATAGGGAACCAATCCTGAGTGTTTTGCGACCGCGTTTTGGGACTGGATTATTTTCCACTGAAGAACAATACTGATCACATTGCAGAATTTTACTCTTTTGTGTAAAACAGTGAGAGCGACTTGGTCCAGAAAATGTTGCCAAAACACGTTTTAATGCGATTCATTAGAGGGACTGGAAAAGTTAGAGGAACGCAAAAGCAGATGAGGATCATGGTTACATACAGAATGTGTGCAGGTAAATCAGTAAAATAGAGAGTTTTGTATGTTTTTATTTTGGTGAAATCATCACAGGGATCAGAATGTGACCAGTTTAAAAAAATAAATAAAAAAATTGTAATTTATTAAGTCGTTCCTTGGAAAAACTTAGTGAAATATGTTTAATACAACACATGCAAACTAAGCCTTCATAAGTAATCGAGGGAAAGAATAAGCACTTCTATCAAAATGTGGTTAATACCGCTGAGTCTCAGCCAGGTTCTCATCGACTTAAAGCGCAGTTTTTATCCTTTAATATGGGGGTGCTCTTTTTTTTTTTTATTCACTGTGAGACTGAGAGGAGACACTTAGTCTCTTGCCTCCAATTCAGAACCATGAAAGCATATTTCTGTGCATGTCATGTGAGCTAAAACGACCCAAAACAGGTAGGCCTGTGTCCAAGTGCAGCTCCCTAACCCATAGTTTCAAACAACAACATCTGATACAATCAATCATCTGTCTATAACGCCAGGAAAAAAAAAACAAAAAAAAAACCTGTCCTCACAAAAGACAAAGGAGCCAACTGCTGAGGTATTTCCTTTTTTTGATATTTCCAAATGTTGTCAAATCTATTAAATCTATTCCTACTTTAATGTCTGAGCGTATGGTAACTCGTGCACCTGGAAACACTTCAAAACGAACACATTTATTTGCACGGAAAAAAACAAATACTGCAGATGCTTACAGCTACAAGAAAAATTATACTTTGCTTTTTTTTTTTTTTTAAATGTTGTGGATCACATGTGGTTCGCAATGGAAACACTTAACACACAGTTAAAGTCCAGTCATATTTTCCAAAGACATATCAAGTTTAAAAATTGACTTGCTTTTGTTTATTGGTATATTTCAATGTATCATTTCAATTAACTTTATATTTTATTTAGTCTGTTTAACAAAGGAAAAAAAGAATATTTATTGTTCTGGCATTTATCCCGTGAAAATTCAGTATGAAAACAATTAAAGTTTTCAGAATTATGGACATTCAGATCAATAATGCTTGAGCTCGATTGACTTTGCTCGATGTGAACTATGCTGTTGCAGCTACCCAAGGGCAGAGGAGGATTCTTCAAGTCC